>NC_042511.1:22496746-22809728 GCF_900963305.1 Echeneis naucrates
GGTGGAGGTATACAACTGAGGCAGTAACTCAACTTATGAAATATATTTTTTTCTCCTCACATCCTGGTATCAGATTTGAAGTCTGGTACCAGCCTGTCTGACCGCCTCTTGTGTAGCTGTTGCTTGGCCACATAGCCGCATGAATTTAAGGAACACTAACACAAATTTTTATGATCAATATCAGCTTTGATGTAATTTCACCCTGGGAAGTGAGGATACTTTAAAATTGGAAAAATACAGTAAACATGGTTAGCCTCTGGTCTTATCTCTGCATGTAGAGGAATAAAAACATTGGCATTGAGTACTATCACAATGGAAGTATCAGGAGAGACATCATGGTTTTGTGGTTAAATACTGGAGGGAACTCTGTAATAAAAACAGCTGAGAGAGAGATTGAACAAATGATGTTTTATTGCATTGAACTTGTGAAAATGTTAATTGAAGCAGTGCTTTACCTCAAACCTAATTATTCAATTCTCATGGCCAGAATTACTCCATTGTTCTCTTACTAAAACATACCTGATTTTATTTTTCTATTTAATTTTTCAAAATTTCTTTTTGTTGCATTGTCTAATTTCTCTAGCTGTTACATTTTGTGGAGTATTCAAGTTCTAGCTTCCTTTAATTACATTTGTTTAGAATAAATTTCAATACACACTGTTTTGCTGCAGATTTACAAGCAGCGATAGCATAGTGTGGGTGTGTTTTACAGTTGAGAATGGCCCTCTGCACTGTATCTGAGGCACAAGGAGCATGTTAATAATTCAGTGCTGTGCCATGTAGCTCTGAGTTGGTTAATGAACACAGAGAGGAATCTCTCAGGGATATGACTTTGATGTGGACTACAGAATGACTGCTGGGTGACAGTGCAGGGACAAGAGGAAGTGGCAGTTTGGGACCAAAAATGTCATAATATTGTTGTTCAAAATGATGATACTGCAGAATAAGGACGAGAATGGAGATGAGTCCTTTTTAAACCAGCCCTAGGAGGATACTCTTTGTTTCTCGATGCTGTGATGTAGAACAAAAACAGCATTAATAGTTCCAGTATCCTTTCGCTCTGTGTTTACAGACCCATGTAAAGGGACTTTGTCTTTACAAAGAGCAGACCTTGTCTAATCAAAATAAATGTTCCTTTTTTTTGTTGAATGATTTACATTAGAAGGAAGTGCATTTCTGTCTCAACTTCACCTGTTGGACGGTAGCTACATGTTCTGCTTTCTCTGGATTGAGTCTGGTTCCAAACCAGATAGCACGCTCCCATATGCCTGCAGAGAAGCCCCATGCAGAGACTGATGCAACGATCCTGGTAAAAACATCATAGATTTTTCTTTGACAGGAAATGGGTTAGAAAGTAGCTCACCAGCAAACAGGCCCTTCTCCCTGTGATTTTTCTGTCCTGGTGTCAGCTACTGGGCTTTAAGTTTCATCCATTTCCATCTTGGCTTAACTCAACTGCAACGCTTCACTGCCACCCACAACTGATTCCCTCCAAATGCCAACCAGTCCTTCTGCGAGACTGCAGCAGAGGTGCAGGATGAAAAAGAAGGTCTCTCCCAGTGGAGGACCTGTTGGCATGGAAACGGCTGTCCTTGTGAATGGAGGCTTCTCTTACAGGCTTGGTCAGGGGTCCCCCCCACCGTCTCATGGCCCAAGAGGATGTTGTTAGAAAGCTTTTGAGCAAACCTTAAGACTGTTCACAAAACCTGGATTTATGCTTTTTCCCAACTGTGCTCTTTGTAGGTTTCTCATCTGATGGTTGTTATAAAGCTTGTGTGATTGCTTTACTACAGATCTCAAATTTAGTTTATACAATTTGTGATTGCTGGCTGCTCTCATTTATCTTCTCCTTAACAGAAAATTGGGGAAATGCTAACCCTAACCCTAAACTCTCAGTGTTTGTCTGAACTTGACCTGTAGTCTGGTAATCTGGTGTGCCAGGTAGTTTGTTACACACTGCGACAAAGCAGAGTTTGTTAGAAACTATTTGAAAAAGGGCAGGTACTCGGAAAAAATGCTGATTAGATGAACCATCTATCACCTTCATTCGCAGGTAAACTGCAACCAATCAGATTCGACTGAAAACTGAGGCAGCTGGTAATTAAAACTTGGCATTAGGTGGAAGAGCACAAACATATTTTCCACAGATGAAGTCCTTCAGTTTCGCTCTTTTGATAGCAATATTTGTGACAACCTTTTTAGGAGTCACCGTAAAGAAGCCTCTTGCTGTATTCACTTCTCATGCCTAAGACAAGTCTGTATGTGCCCTCATAGGATGCTGATTGTTCTCGACCACAGTGCTTGGACACAGCTGAAAAGTTTGGAGTCCTACTTTTCACTTGTGAAAAGTCCAGGTAATTTTTGAGGTTAAGGTGCATGGCATGGCTGGGTTGTTTGAGAAATCCAAACTTTTAAACTAAACTGAGCCTTAATACTGCTAATGAGTGAGGTGGCATTCACACCAGATGCACAGGAAAAAGTGAAGAGAGATTTTCCTTTAGAGTTAGTCAGTGATGAGATGCCTTGAAAGAAAGCCTGTAAGTATTGTAGTCAAATTGAACCACTGACCTAATTATTCCTTTCACATTCCACGAAAAGAAAAACAAGGTCACTGTAACATCCTGTTCTTGTCTTTTCCTCACCATGCAGTCATCTACAGCTGGCACAGTCCTCATTGTCACTTACTGCACGGTTGCATAGTAGTTTCACAAGTAAATGTGCACCCTTATGTAAGAATACAATATGTTTAGTTTCAGTAGCCAAAAGATCATCCTAAATAAGCAACTTAAATGTGTTGTTGCTTTCTGTGTCATTTTCGGACCTAGCAGGCAGCTGTTCCCAGGGAAAAAGTTCTAAAAATCCACTTTACACTACCAGTTCAGCATCTAACAGCAGATGAAAAAGTCCCTAACCCTAAAAGCTGCCAAAAACTCTGTTTACCAGAGAGCCAAGTATCTCCCTCAGAAGTCAATTGAGACCAAAGTCAGCTAAGACAGTCAATAACAGACTTACCAGGAGGACACAAACCACAATAAAAACATCTTACAATGAACAATAATGTTGTTCCAAAAGGGTTCATTGACTGTATTAAAAAAAAAAAGTTTCATTTTCTGTTGATAAACTAATTGATTCATCGTTTGTCTGACATGTAGTGTTCATTGACTTGAAATCCATTGAAGATTTGGTTTCTCATTCATAATGTAGTGATGTGGGAATATGCTTTTGATATGAATACCTACCTTCTTCCTTATGGGACATCTTTATTTCATACACAATGCCCTCTTCTGCGCCACAGGAATGTGTTGCTTTGTCATGGTTGGATATCCTCCCTTAGACTTGGCCTGGGTGGCTTTCTGTCAGGGACACAAGCAGCTGGCAGCTCAGTTAAAGTGCCTTTAAGTCTATTAGAGAGGATAATCCAGGGAGAGGTGCAGTGAACAGAGGGGCCAGGGAAAACAAGCCTGTCAGTTTACTTTCCTCACTTTTGTCATCTGAATGTGTCCCTAACAACTGTTCCCTCATTGTTGTCTGACACACATGGCCGCCATATGCTATCTTTATTACTCTGTGAAAGGAAAATTATCCTCTGTAAACAAGATGTAAGAACAGAAAAAACAAAAAACAACGATGATGTACGTGTGGGTTGTGTGGTCCCAAAGTTTTAGTTATGCTCTGAACAAATCATTATAGATGGACTGGAATGGAGGTGTATTTGTTGCTTTCTGGTTTTTTTTTTTTTTTTTTGGACACAAAGTGAACATTTACAGGCATGTTTTGTTTGTTTCTTTTATACACCACAGTTGCTTACAATCCTTAAATGCTTTCTTTACATTTCCGCTAGCCTCCCACCTTCCACCTTTCACTGCCCCTGGCTCAGACAGTGGCTCAGCAGGACTTCAAAGAAGAGGCTCTGCAGCGCTGCAGATAACACAGTGCACCCCAAAGCACAAGCAAGCTTTTTCAGAGCCCATACACAGTCCCTCAACTGCTACAGGTTTGGCCCTTTCTATGTCTTTTATCAAATGGTCTTTACTGATGTTTCGTTTTTTGTGCCTCAGGATTCCTTTGTGTTCAGTTCCCATTGTTGTGTAGAGCCTCAGGGTCTCACTTGAACTGCAACATTCGAATACACTTGTAGAAACTGAAAAGATGAATGCAATAATTATCTTGTTTGTATTATGCTAGCTGGAGTATTGCGGCTGATTGCATAAGAAGAGATTATTTCTGTGAAAATGATGGTGTGTGTAAGCAAATTTGTTTTTATCATTGGATGAAACAGATATTTTTTGTTTCAACATGGTTTCAAACAGTCTGAGTCATTAGGGTTTATCAAGCTATTTTGTATATTAAAATATATATCTATCATCATGCTTAAATCCTCTAATCATATTGTGAACATTCTCTCTGTTTACATTTGGGTTAACGATTTGCCTTTAATCTTGTAACAATCGATTGATCAGAAATTGGTCATTCACTGCACGAATGACCAAATTTTGCTACTTCATGATTTTCTAAAACCATAGCTGGTATTTAGCTGTAAGTTACAGGGATATTTCACTGGAAGACCTTTATTTAAAACTGACTTTAGTAGCACAAAGAGCATTCAATCCTGGAAGAAATCAGTTGATTCGAGTTCAGCTAAATATTTTTTTTTATACTTACCCCTTTTAAGTGATTACTAAGTATTGAATGGCTGTGGCCTGTGTTGGAGTTCTTTGAGTATTTTTCTCATACTTAAGTCGTCGTATCTGTTGGCTTAACAGTGTTGCCATGGTAGCAGCATGTTGGTGCTCAGGTAGATCATGATTTCCTCTGGGATAAAACACCTCTGACTCTGTTCTTGGAGAAAATCACAGATGTCTTGGAGATAAACATTTACAGCAATAAAAAAAAAAAAAAAAAAAAAAAAGTGGTATTGTAAGATTCGTTTTCTTGTTTAATGTGATATTGAATGAATATTATGTGCCATTAAGCTCCTTATCATCTATTATAAACCAATTTGCAGTTGAATGTTTAGAAAGAGCTACATTACTCTGCTTTACACAGACTACCTTTTTGAAGCAATTATAATTTCACTACGAATAAATGTGCTGTGAAATTTATCATACCTCACACATTGTGAGTGAGTGAGTGAGCTTGTCACTTGGATAATTTTTCAGTTTCTTCAGCATGTTGGCACACTTTAATACCTGCATATGTATGTACACATTATGTACACCAGTTTCAAATACACACATTTATAGGCCCATCATTATCTAGGTGAGGGTTGATATATACCTCATTCAGTCCATAGTAAACACTTTTTAGCCTTAGCGTTTCAATGTAACAATAATGTTGTTGACTTTAATATCACCTGGCAAAATTATGATAAATTGTGTCATGACTATATAAATAACAATATAAATCAGAATTACATCGAAAATGTCAAATTAATTTCTAATTGGATAGAAATGCATCTATAATGATCTCCATTATTACTGCTATTGGAGTGGCACAAAGTTTTGAAAATCTCAACTATGTCTGCTGCTTAATGGCAACGATGTCAGGAAGAGCATGGATTGCCTTTTATTTGTTGTGATGGCATTAATTAGTTCTGAATCAACAATGTTCTCCAAACATATACGCTGTCATTAATTCTGTCTTCTCATTAATTTCTGTTATGTTCAGTAATGCTGACTCCGCATGACTGAAATGTGAGCTAGTTTGCTGCAAGGAACACACTTTTTTTTTTTTTCATTCCTGCTGAGACACACAGCTGCAAATTGTGTCATGATTGTGATGTTCAGGTCTCAGTTACTGTGTAGAAGGGCCCTGGACTTGGAGGAAGAAGCTGTTGAGGAGGTACGGTCAGAGAGGAAATGAGGCTACATTCCAGTAGTGATTTATGAAGTGTCTTTCACGCTATTTGTACTGCTAGCTAGTTTGCAGCTGCTCCAGACAATTTGCTGACTCAAGTAGCACTAGACCACTCTGTCTACACATCGAAAGGATGCCATTAGTAGCTTTGTGGTCAAATTTGATACTGTGGTAAGACTTAATGAGCTACTTTTCACTATAACATAATCTCTACATAGTTCTCTGCTGAAGCTGACGCCACCCTCTGCTCTACATCCCCAGTTTTTAGACTGTAGTTTTCATTTATCAAACAAAGATCCCGAATGATGCTCTTATGTGGAGCTTAAGCTAAATTCTGAAACTATGCAATTAGCCAAGTCTTCAGACTGGTCCCAATATGATGAGATGAGGCCTGTTTTTATTATGAATCCGTAAGAGACTCCAGTCCTGCTGTGTAAAAACATGTCAACCAGACCAAGCTCAAAGTTCATACCTGCAGCCAGAATTAAAGACATTCTTGTGATACCCCTTGGGTTTGTCTTACCATGTCAAAATAATGATAACATCTGGCCGATGATGTACTCTATATTTTTGAAGCTATTTATAACGTGGCCCATGCTGAGCATAACTGAAGGCTTTCTAACCGTTTATTGTACACCTAGCTGAGTGCCGCAAAATGAGATGAAAATAGTTAATTATTAAATGTCTACAGGCCTGTGCTTTATCCAAAGTGGTCTTTTCAAATGGTGTCTTTCAACATTGCACAAGATTAGCCAAACCTTCATAGAAAGGGACACTATCCTGAAGAGTGTCATAAGAAGTTATCAAAAGTGCTATTCTGCGTGTTTTAAGTATTTCAGTGTTTTCTTGCTGCATCGTTATTTTTGTAATGCAGCTTTAGTTTTTTTATTTGCTGGTTTGTTGTACACAAATTTTGCTGTGTAAAAGAATGAATAGCTTAATTAGTACTTAATTACAATGGAGACAGGCTAATTGTAAATAAGACACATGCACTGCTTTATCCACATAAATTCATATAGAGGTTGGAAAAGTTGAACAAACTCAGACTCTTAATTTTTGTCCACTAAAGATGGCTGTTGCAATCCTCTAATATGTGATTATGGATGCCTTTAGCCACAGTCTGGGTCAGATGTGTCTTGATGTGCCAAATAAAATGTTTTCATTTGTTAAAACAGAGACAAATGTCTGCAATTGAAAATGCAAGGGAAATGTAATATGTTGCTTATTTATAGTATCTGAAAATATGTTGTTTCACTTAATATGCCAACTTTTGAAATACTTTGCACTTGTATTGAAAAGACCAGTGCCTTAGCTGTATTTTGACTTTAAAATAATATTTGTGATTGGCTGTTCCAGATGTCATTAAACGATTCTGATTAGACTGTGTCATTAAGAATAGACTCTAAACATTACATTGGGAGGGATATTGTTGGTTAGCCGTGCTGCAAAAAACCCTTCATTACTGAGTTGAATGCATATTTGAGAGTTCAGTGGTGTATAAACCATCAGCACTGTTCTAGAGATTAACAAAACATGGTATATCAGATAAAACGCCATTCATCATTCTCTTGACAAGTGGCGCAAGCATATGTGTGTTATGCACAAATAGAATGCCACAGACCTGAATCCATGACTTGCACAAAGGGGATCTTGTGGCTCTGTTATAAAACTGAAGGGGTAGTTTACTGAAATGGGAAGGGTGCCGCTCAGAGGGAAGGTTCAATGCAAGTCATTGTAACACTCTACGTAGTAATGCTTTAACATACAGTTGGAGTAATCTCTTGGAGGGCGATAGTTTCCCAAGCCACAGGGGTCTTTAAAAAGTTTGGGTATGAGAATGATGTGAATTGTGCTATGCCCTCACAGTCAGCAGGTCTCTAACTGAACAACTTTGGGAGATTTTGGACAGCACTCTGGACTTCAATCATCAAAACGCCAAATGATGGAGTATCTCTAGGAAGAGCAAAGTCCATCTATTCAATAGACTTACAAAAACCTTGTGTGACACTTTTATTTTGGTTTTTCCTTTTAATTTGCTCTATAAACCCGTCTGTGCCTCTGAATGCTGAATTGTATGGTTTTCCATCTGTCACCCATCTTTCTGTCTCACAGCTATCAAATGTCAAACAGCTGGATAGGCTGTCTGCACATCTGTTCATTTCCCAGAACTCAATGTCCATATCCAGTTTTGTTTATGTCGACTTAGAAATCCTGTTCTCACCACAAGCCAGCTCTAACGTGCTACTGTGGGATCCAGAGGGCCTAATTATGTTTGCAGGCAGCTGCTCAATTTCTCATATTAAACACCTTTTGTTTATTTTATGTTCATTTATTAAGTAAATTACACCTAGGGATATAGCAAACCACTTTAATGTGATCTTTGCTGTGTTTGAAGTTTAGGAATTTCAACAATTAAGCACATGGATTGGGTTAGATAGATCACAGGGACTGTGCTTGTAGAGTTAACTCATCCAGAGGTGTTTGACTCCTGTGCTTTCAGCTCATCATTCCATTAGAAAGGTTTAAATATGAAGTGTCAGTGTTGCATATATATATATATATATATATATATATATATTTATTATTATTATTATTTTTTTTTAAATAAATTTTACCTATTGAAGAAATGGTTTTACATGTGGGAGAATAAACTGTGAAATCCCAGCACTCTTATCTCCCCACTAACTCCTCTTTCGTGTCCTTTGAGATCACTGTATTAGCAGCTCTATTTTGCTTTGTCCACAGAAAGAATCGACCCCTAGAGTCGGACCTTGACCAAAGAAGTCCAATTTTGGCCTGAACAAAGGCAGACAGAGAGAACTGTAAGTAAAGACCAGAGTTGTATGAACTTTCAGGTGTGTGCGCGCATGTGTGCTCTGTGGAGGGCATATTGCATGGCTTGACACACAAGGTTAGTGAGATTTTTGTGGTTGTTTTGAGCGAGAGTGAGTATATCTGCATTGTTTACTGATGACGAAGAAGGCAGATGAAGCGCTTGTTGGCTATCTTGGGAGATTTGTATTTGCATGGTGGGATCAAAATATCCAGCAGATGGCTGCAGATGTATGACAGCCATTTATTAGATCCCAGTCTCAGCTCTCCGTTCTTGCAACCATGCTTTTTTCTCAAGTGCTTTATAGTATCTCTTCTGCAACTTGTTGACAAGCTGTGTTGTCAGAAAATAAAACTGAGACAACAAACAACAAGAAAAATAAACAATGCTGTTGAACAGATATTTCCTGTATGGGCACGTTGTCCATTGAATAGACAATGAAGAGCAGTCTAGCTGACTTCCAAGTGCAGCATCTTATCTAAAGCCTCTGTTACAGTTTCACAAATCTAAATGCTGTTAAAACACACTGACAACAAGACATAAAAAAGTTTGTCATGTTGTTGGCTCTTACGTGTTGTCAAAGGCCGATAGGATGCAAGGCTGAACCAAGTTGTTTCCTAGCAACACATGTAAGGGTTTGTCATGAAGTGCATTTATTCTACTATTACACTAAACCAGCCGTTGTGAATAGGTTATTGACCTCTAGGAAACATCAGTTATTATATGGAACAAGTTAGCAGATAGTAATTAGCAAAGTAGGCGTTCATAATTCAAGTGAAGTATTTTATGAAATTCTAAAAGGCACATTCAAGATGAGAAGAAGAAAAGAAATGTGTTAAGTTTAGGATGGCACAAAATTGCCAAGGGGATCTTAGAGACTACTCTAAATATCTTTTGAAAGTTGTGAAATATTTTGTGGTCTTTTTTCCCCCGCGTTTCTTCGGGACAGTAGTTGACTTGAGGTGTGCACACTGGCTGTCTTATTTCTGTCAAGATGACTTTGAAGGTGTAGTAAAACAGTTGATTTGGAATGTATCCACAATGTGACAATGGCATGACATTGTATATTAAAGGCACTTGGTTCACTCTTACTATTTACTTTAACTTTGGACCTACAAACAACAGTTTTTATGTAGCGGCATGGTAATGTTGCAGTCTACTACAACTGGCCTGCAACTTATCTTCATTATCATTTAGCCTGTTCTTTTTTTTTTTTTTTTTTTCCTTAAGTCGTTAATCATGGTCTGCCAGTGCTGCAGTGAGCTGTAACAGAACAAGACTAATTGATTAATTGATGATCAGAATAGTTTTTAATTTATGGCTGTTTGTGCTCTATGTGTACCCTACTTGAACCTTTATATCTCGGTCTTATTAGTATTTCATCCCTTTCTTTCATTTCATTTAGTCCTTGAAAATTTGCTTTTGACTTGCGATACTGATATTTGTTTTCCATACAAAATGTAGAGCAGTGCAAAATCCTTGAATGTGTCACTTGCCTAAAGTGTGTGATCTACTTAAGCTTCCTTTTAAAGATGTGCCAACCATGTGCCATCCAAGGGAACAAAATGCGACAGAGATCAAGGAGGACAAGAAAATGATTGCACTGGTGGGTGTACGGAAAGCCCCACCCAAAGGTTTCATTGTCAATATGTGAGGCAGGATGCAGACCTTTCACACTTCCGCATGAGACACAGTGGAAGTTGTTCAGGTCGTTATGAACAAACAGTGGTGAATTCATTCAGAAACTCAGTGGCTGTCCTGTCATTTGCTGGAGTTTGTTGAGAGGCAGGCGAAGCAAAAAGGCATGTGAGTCGCTGGAACATAAGCTGTTTGTGCACCGTCGAGTGGTGAATGTGTGTTTATCAGAAATGAATACATAATGTGTTTATGGTGCAGTCAGTGTTCAGTCCCGTGAGGGGTATTCTTCCTCAAAGCCTAGAGTGTGTTGCTCACCCTGAATTATTCATCCTTAGCAAGCGCCAGTGAATTAAAGGTAAAGTGATAGCACACTGCAGTGCCTTGCTTGTCTCACAGCTACATTTTTAAAGTGTGGACCGGCACTCAAATATCAAAGTCTTAAAATTGTCCTTCTCTAAAACTGTTACCTTGGTCTCAGGGACTAGATAAAGGAAATTTGATATGGAGCTTGAATAATTCAGGGCTGTGGTTTTGAATTTTCGTCGAAATGCATCTTATGTATTAACATCCCAGTGCTATCTCCTTTTCTTTAAGACTTGAATGGTTGCAATGGTGACTTCTGGCAAAGCAATCCAAATATCAAGTCAAATATGAATGTAAAATAGATGTGTTTTTGTGTATCCCTTAGACCCTGCTGCTCAGTGCATCTTAGTGGACCTAAAACAGCTGTGAAGTCCATGTGTGGTTATTGTGGCCTGATGGACTGCATGGCTTTACTGTCTTTTGCAGCTGTGTTATATAAACACAAAGCCTGATTTTTGTGATGAATCTGTCCATGGACTTTAAAACTTGTCTTACAGGAATGATACTGAAATGAAAAATTTCCATTTAAAAGCAATCCACTTTGAAACAGATGTTCAGACACTGAACTATGCAAGCTCATGTATGTTCCCATCTTTGGAATAAATTATGCTCCTTCAGTTAAACACATTATTGAATAGAAGAATAGGATTTCGAGATTTCAATGAAAAGGTAATGGTGTGCTGCTGAGTTCCTGGAGGAAGAAGTGCACTGCTATCATTTTGTGAAGATACCTTTTTAAACTCTGAATTTGAAACTGAACTGCTTCCTAAGCAGACTCTTGAAAAGGACTGAGATTTAACCATCCTCTGTGTCATTCCCCAATCAGTCCTACACCTCTCACCTACTCGTTCTCTGTAAATAATTCAGAACAGCTTTTTGACTGCTCCAGAAAGGAGTATACACATAGTTGATAATTGAGGAGGCTTAGGAGAGGGAACATCACTGCTGACTCGTGTTTCAGAAGTCCAGAAAGTTTGAACTACTGTTTATACTAGTGATCAGCTTCATGTTTGTTTGCTGGCAAAATATTAAACATTACTAATGTAAACAGTCTGTAGCTGAAGAAAACTAAATAGTGCCTATCTTATTTCAGCAAATAATGAAAGCCTTACAACAAGAACATGTGAGTCAAAAGTGTTAACATGTTAAAATAAGCATGGATGACTCAGTGGTGATAATAGTCAGCTTTATGTGCTGAAGTGGTAAACAGCTTTGTATTTTTATGACTTTAACAGCACAGATTTTCCGCTAAAAATAAACTCCAAATCTGCAATGTGATGAGAGATGTGACTGATATCTAGCTTGCAGCTTAACTGCTTCACCGTTATATATCTATTTTTTTTTTTTAGTTGAAAATTTCTCCTTTATTGGAGATTGGGGGCAATTTCATCATAAAACTATTCATCAGTTCACAGTTTTGTGTGCTGAGGCTGCTCTTTGTTGGTTACAGCAACAGATGGGTGTTTTTATATGAGGATCTGTGTCATCTTTTCAGGGTGTGGTTTACACTATGTCACTCTGTGAAAACAGGAAATCCAACATGAAATGAAAATCCCAGTGAGGAGAGATGGAAGTTGTGACTCTGCTAGTCCTGTTTTGTCTTGTTTTTTCTTTGTTCTGGTGCCTAGAGATTTTTTTTTATGGTGTTGCATTATATTATTGTTGTATCATCATCATCATCATCATTGTTATTATAATTATCATGTATAATGAGACAGTGATAGGATTATACAAAGTATACAACAAGTCTACCTTCCTGACAATGTAAAGACACTATTAAGGCATATTAATGCTGCAGAGAGCAACGATGAACATTCCACCCTTTCAGAGATGTTGCAGTGCTCCTTGAGGTTTCAGTCTATGTCCACTAGAGTGCAGCCTACTCACGCTGCAAGCTCAGTCATATGGTCACATGTTGAGGATTAAAGAAATCGACACATTTATGTCAGCCTTTTAATTCTCAAACCTTTAACAGAAACTGGTGAAATGACAACCTCTTGACTGTAGGCCAAAACATTTACTGTTACAGTGATTAAAATACTTGAACCTGATTGTTTTCCTTTTCAGTGGGTCACAGTTTGGGGTCTTGAGGATAATTGAGAACATAATTTGCAAGCCCACTATTATGTATTCACCAATGATTAATGGCATCACGCTAACTATCACACATTTGCCAGTTGATTAACCACTGAAATAATTTGTCTACTACTCCAAATCTTAAGTTTTTCAAAGGGTGCTGTTCTCCAATTGGAAATTTAAACACTACAGATTAGGTCAGTGTGAAGTGAGTAATTTCTCTTCCAGTCTGATAAAAACTAAACATTGTGTTCTTTTGTTTGTGGACTTCATGGACTCGAAACTTTACCCATTAGACACTGGCTACAACACTCTGTTTTATTAGTGGCTGCATCGTTTAAGGGTGTGTTAAAGATTTCGAAAAATCTATCACAGTACAATTGGCCTCATACATCAGAGGGACCCATATCTAAATTATTAAAAAAACTATAATTTTATAAAAAAAAAAAAAAAAAAAGTTGTGTGGGGGGGGAGTATTTTGCTTTTTAAAACTGTACTTTATACAATGCAACAATGTTAAGTCAATATAATTGTATAGTTTGGTATGATATTTAATGCATGTATACTGTATTTCCCTTCATTCTTCTCTTATTTTAGTTTCATGTCTAGATTCTGAAGATGGATCAGGACATGAAATATTCTAAAACCTAACTTTTTAACCTCCAGTTTTACCCACAGTATATAATGACATAGAGCATTAATAGTAGCAGCAGGATGATGTAGTAATTAATATCCCACTGAGTTATGTAAAACTAGGTTTACATCTTTTAAACTGATAAAGAGAAGCATTACCATCGATTGGCCCTGTACATGCGCCAATATTCAGGGAGTTTTGAAGTCAGTGTTTTCTATTGGGAAAGAAAAAATGAAATGTATGCATCACAACACAACTGTGCTGTCTAGGAACCCAGCTTTAAAGTAATTTTTCTGGTTGAAAAGCCAAGTAATAAAATGCTATCTTTCAGAAGGGAAGATTAATGGCAAGTGACCCTTTTGGGGAATAATATGGATTAACTCTATGCTTTTGAAACTACAATTGAGCCTTTTTAGTGCTACTGCATTTTTTTTCCTATTATTGAAACACTACAATTTCAATTTCAACCACAGTGATGAGAAAACTCATCTACAAATATGTCTGGGTGATGTTTAAAAGGCACATTTGGCTTTTGTAAGCAAAACATTGATGATTGATTGATTCACATGAGTGTGGGGACATCACATTTAGTAGCTTTAATACATTCCAATTCACCAATAGATATTCCAGGGAACAGTATTTGAAGGTGTTTTTTTTTTTTTTTGTTTTTTTTTTGTGTGTGCTCATTAGAAAACACAAAAACGTAACATTTTAAATTTCATATCAATATCAATATTGTTATCAAAAGTGTTTGATAATAAACCTATCAACGTCCAGTTGTGTGGGGAAAACTTTCTTCTGCAATTCTACATTTATCAGTAATTTCAGCAAATGCCTGATTTTTTTTTTTTTTTTTTTTTTTTTTTTTTTTTTTTTTGGTATCGACAAGAAAATTGCATTTGTCAGTAACATAATTTCCAATATCAGTTGTGTGGGTACATCATAGTGGGTAAATGTTGAATAGGAAATGATTCATACAGCAAGAAGTTTACACCATGTCACAACAGTTATCCATCCACCCGGGGGTTGGTGCTTACTATACAGCTGCTGCGTGTCGGCCTTGTCATTATGGCTTCCTCAAAAACCCTCTTTTATGGTGCAGTGAGTATCTGCTTTATGGATCAATAAGCTGAAGCAGTGAGCTGACACAGTGAAAAACAATATTCATAAATAATGAACAGGGCACCCTTTCACCCTGCGTCGTCTTTTAGTCCCAAGAACAAGACAGACACCACAATGCTAATTTTCCTTATGGAGCCTTCTTATCTTGTATAAATGATATGTTCTGTCGTTATGCTGCCATACTAGATGAAAGTTGGAGTGGGGTTTTTTTTTATGCTGCTGTCCTTGTCCTAGTTTGACAGATGTGCATTTTCCTTTATAGTTTGTGTTTCATGATTGCAGACAGGTTTTTGCATTTGTTGTCTTCAATCTCTCTCCTGATGTTCTATTCGCTCTGGGGAGATAGCAACCTGGTGTTTCAGGAAATTTTTGTTGCAGTGAATTACACTGAGGTGTCACCTTTTAGTAGCACTCCTCCACAACACAAAGATGTACCAGTGAACAAGCACAGAGAAAAGCTTTAAGTGCTTCATCATTACCCTTTCCAACCCATTATGTTGATCACAATTGGCAGGCGGTCAGAACTGCACACCAAAGCATGATGCACTTCATCCAGATAAATGGGTGGAATAATAACAGTTTAGTTGTTATTGTAATATCCACCTAAAAAGAGACTAATGGCAGTTGATTTTAGAGTGAATCGCGCCATCATTAAACCCAAACACTATGGTGTGCACAGCACTGGTTGGACAGCCTGGGAGATACTTTTATACTCTGTGGATACACACTTTTTAGGGGAAGTCAACCAAGAGACCAAATTTACAGGTGATGCACTTTGATATGGTCTCAGATAAGTGATGTTATAAACATAAATCTGTTGGGAGTAGCAAAAAGACAGATAAAAAGATATAATACTCTGTCGACATTATTCTTTAAAAGCAAACAAAAAGCTAATTTAATAGGATTATGATAATTTATCCTTTGGTATTAATCTATAACCACATCACAAAAGCTACAATAATTTGCAATAGCCAGCTAACCATTTCCCAAGATCATACCCTCAGGTATTTCAAAAGTAATTATTTTAATATGCTCCCAGCCGTATTGTCTTTGTGTTGATATTATTTGTGTGGAAACATTCATAATTTATTTAGCCATCTTGAAAAGGTCTACACCTCTACCACATGCCTGGTAATCAGTGCATTGAGTAAGTAATCCACTGATTGTCTGTACGTCTGTATTGACCCGCCTCTGTACATCCATGGGTCAATTATGAACGTAAACCGCTGACATACTGTGGCTTACAAAGGAGAGCAGCAAATCCTCATATTTTGGAAGTCTTAAGTATAGTATTTTGATTTCCTATTAAAAGTAATAAATTAAGCCAAAACGCAAAATCATCAAATTTTAAGAAAGCTCTTCATGTCGGGAATCGGCACTGGAAGCTTTGCTCTTGTTTTGATGTCTGAGACACATTAACTATACATAACTAACAAATTAATGCATATTTTACTATCACTGTGGGATGCCATCTTAAGAAAAATAATAGTCTGTTATAGTATGAGAAGCTGTCATTGTAGTTAGTTGGTGTTAGTATTTTGCCGCATCTGCACAATTAGATGAATACATTTTGTTGTCTCTGTTTCAGGGTGATGATTGGAGACTAATTCTAAACTGAACCACCACCTGACATTATTTTGTGCAATTGCTATAAATGACAATTGGCTGCCATTCCTTTAACAGAGGGCCCATGCAGCCCATCTTTGCTTTGCCACTAATACTGAACGGCCACTTGCTGACCCCCCCACCCCCCCATCTTCAAGTTTTCCTGCCTTTGCTAAATGATATTCATGTTGTCCCTGTTCCTTGCTGGATTCATAAACGTGATGAGCTGAGGAGGGAGTGCATATTTTCTTCTTGCCGATTTTCAATTAGAGAAATGGTCATCACGATGCTTTTGAGCCTTTTTAAAGCGTCTTTTAGTTCTCTGATTATTAAAGTTATTGTCTGCGACAATTTGACGACAGTGACACATTAATTCCGTTGTAATCTGTTGTGCCCTCTACTGAATGCTTACCTTGAAAGGACTGATTAGAAGAGACAGACTGCCTTAGATTTCTTGTTTTATCTGCTGATTCCTCTGTTAATGGTAAAATTAGGAGCTTGGATGTCAAGAGTGAAGCACTTTTATTGGCAAGTTGGAGGACCTCAATCTGAGTGGCTCACTGCTTGAGCTGCTGCTGCTGGTTGTGATGGAAGTGATTGGGGGTGGGGTGGGGGTGTATGGCTGTGACAGTGTTGACGAGGATAGCATCCTCAGTGCACAGCAGCCGAAGGTAGTGGAGGGATTGATGTAAACGGATGGATCTTATAGTAGACAGAAGGGATTAGTGGCAGACCCTGCTGGCTGTTTTTTATTTGCAAAAAACAGGACAAAGTGTTTTGTGGATGGGAGTGAGGGTTTTTTTTTTTTTTTTTTTTTTTTTTTTGGTAAAAAGGGAGAGCTACAGCAGGAGGCGTGTGTGTCTTCAGAGACAGAAGTACAGCAGAGGGAGTGGAGTAAGTGGGAGGCAATCACAAGGGAAATGGACCGACAAACTGTACCTTCCAACTAAAGTGCCCTCACTGTGGATTAAGGTGAACGCCGGCATCTGTATTATGTTGACAGTAGATAAAACCTGATTTGGGTGACAGAGTACCTGTAGATCAGCTGCACCATGTGGAATACATCACAGAGGAGGCATCAGCTACGTGTACAACTGAGGGAATTCGGCAAAGACCAGGAAGTGGCTGCGGCTTGCAGTTAGTCTGCTTTTTTCCCCCCTCACATCTTCTAACCCCAGAAAACAGCCAGGCTACTAATGAGCACATCGATGTGTGGCTGTGGCTGCAGCATCATCTCCTCTCTGATGAAGAGACTGGGCCGCACAGCTTGCTGCTCAGATCTCCTCTCCTGCAGCCATACATCCGAACAGCTGCAGCGACTGGCCACTGGCTGTCCACCTCGACCAAAGGTAACGGTGCATCAGCGCTCATTGATACAGCCACGTCTGTCTTCACGCCTCCCGATCCATCATTACGATTTTTGTATGCATTATCACCTGTATGCAGGAAGCATATGGGGCCCGACACAGCATAGGTGCATGTGAAGTGCAACATTCTTGTTTGTATTCCTTGGTTGTCCGAAGCAATTTCTCAGGTATAAAAACTGTGCTATGAGGGAGAGCGGCACAGTAATTGATTCTTTAATGGTACCAGGTGATTTAATGGCTGTCTTGCTTCCTTGACAACAGTAGACTTGCTTTCAGCTGTTAGTCATTTAAATGGATGCCTTTAGTATGCTTGTGGTTTACAGTGATTGCTGCCCCTCCTCAGTTGGAAAAAAAAGCTTTTTCTAATGGAACAAATAAAAGCCAAACAAGATTTTGTGTGTGTCTGAGTGCTTGTGTGCACATGCCAGTGTATGTGAATGAGTGTGACTTTGCTCTAACAGAAGCTTCTGTCTCATGGCTGTGGCTTCTAGTGTTCCCTCTGTCTCATTGCTTGTTGTACACATGACTGTTTTAATAGCTGGCTGGCACTGAGTGGGATTTTAAATCCTTCCAGTGTCCTCCTGGCAGCTGGCCATTCTCACAGTAAAGGAGATTGATTCTCTTAGTTTCCAAGAAGATTTAGGCCATCATGAGCAATGATTGAAATCCATGACGAATATTTTTGTGGTATTATTCTGTGATAATACCAACTCATTGTTTTTCTGAGTGTTGTCGAAGGATGAAGTACTTTACTGCAAAATGAAAACATTGGAAAACATTGTCACTGTGTCATGCAGCTCTGGTGTTGCGGTTTCACTTTCTTCCTCTCAGACATCACAGGGCACCAGCTTGAAATAGAGCCATCGATTAACAGCATCTGCACTGAAGAAAGATTTTAACAGATGCTATGTATTTATAGCAATAGCAGATTTTTAAGCAATCCAGTACATCCTATTGCATTCTGTGCACAAGATATTCATGATTGCAAAAGCCAAATGATAACTCTTACTTTCATTTGTGTCACATGCTGCAGTTACTAAGGCGACAGGTATAATACACTGATATTGCTCTGTTCTGTCTTCACTCATGTCCCAATCTCAATATTTGAGAATCTAAGCAGAGCCAGTGCACATCCGCTGCCTGATCTATATCTGTTACTAGATGCTCTGTACACAGCCAATATTTTCACCAATCTCTCCCACTATTCTTTTAAGGTCACATTGGTGTGATTTATTGCTGCCATTTGAGGGTTTTCAGCTCAGTCCTCTAATTTTCTCTCCTTAGTCTCAACAAGGTTTATGTGCCACCGGTATCCAGGAGCCTTGAAACGATTGATCGTCCTTAAAGTCAGTCTTATCTTTTCAAAGCTAGAAATTACTGTCACTTTATCTTTAGAGAATCTTATTTTTCACAATTCTTCATCAAACAGAGAATCTCCTCTCAGGCATTTCAGTCTTGAGCGATTTTTAGCTGGCTATTTGTAAAGATACTGCATCAGTTAATGGAATAAGAAGGAAATCTGCACTCAGACATAATAAGTCATCATCAATCATCTCTGTGTTGCAGTAGTCTTCATAAAGTCTGTAATTGGAGAGAAAGTTTTACCTTATAAGTGGTTATTTAGACAGAACTCCTCTCAAGCAATATCTCCAAATAAGATAAAATTTTTGATAGGACTGTTTGTGACAAGATTTTATGACCAAATTATGCACTGAACAAGCAATTTGTGTATTTAAAAATGACAATTTTTCTCACAACTGTTGTACAATGGCTGGCAATTGAGCTGGAAATAGATCAGGCTTTATAAGTACAGTTGACTTTATTGACCTGATACTGCGTGTTGGCTAAGGGCACCCAGGAACAAATTTGCTGCTTATTTCCTTTTGTTTACTTATGGCATAGAACAGCTATGACTAGATTGTATCAGGTTTAGTTTGCATCAGTAGTGACTTGTTTGTTTTAGTTGTTTCAACAATGAACAAACTGCATAAGCTGCTTGGATGTATCTCATAAACAAGGCAGTAGTGACTTGTGTTTTGAAAGCCAGCTGTGAGGTGTTGGCCGTGGGGGCGGCAGGCCAGCTGCTGTGCTGATGCTTTAAAAGGTTAATTCATACCTGTTGCAGCCTGGCCTGTGGAGATCTGTGTCCAAGTTCACCCAAGAGAAGCACACTCTTGCTGAAGTGCCTCATGTTGAGTGTGTGCACAAGGCTAAAGTAAAGTCTGTGTGTACCACAGCTGTGGCTCTATCTGTCAAGTGCCAACTTGGCACAGCACTCTGTAGAAATCCAAACCCCTCCCCATCAGCAGCGACTCCAGGGACTGTCTGGACGTATGTTTCCCTGCCAGACTGCTGGGCACATAACATCAATACTGGTCTACATACATCTTATTATTCTCAGAAAAGGAAAAATCTTTTCTCCAGTAAACACCACTGCAAGTGAACTGTTCAAGGGCACAACTAAGGAGATGGTGTCAGACTTGGCTTGGAACAAACTGAGTAGGAAAGGGACTGAATAGAAGCTGGATATTCTTCTTTAAACATCAACTCTATCATCAACTTTAAACATACTGGAACTTTGTTTTTGTAACAGCCGGATTAAATAATTTTAAATGGTTTTAGTTCCTTATGTTTTTGCCACTTTAGGGCATTGGAATCTGTAAGTACAATGTTAACTTCTTTGGGGGGCGGGGGGTTCAGGATGTAGAGCTAAGCTGACTTTTTAGAAATTCAAATAGAATTTGTTTGGAGTTGTGTTTCTGGCCACTTGATGCAAGTCCAACGAATTCTTTCAGCTTAAGTTTTGCGCATACGTTGGGAGAGACAAGATGTCTAGCTCTTTAATTGCTAAATGCCTCACTATGTTCACCAGCTACTTGCACACAGCATGCTTATCTGAGCTTTTTGTCTAAAAATAGATGAGTGAGTAGAGTTTGTGGGCTACAAACTCGTAGCTGGATGATGCTCCATAGAACTGAGAGTGACCTATTTATTTCGTCCAATGTTAATGAAAAGATAAAAGGTAGGAGAACTAATGATGCACCATTGGATGGATGTTCACTACAGGTTTGGTTTGTGCTCGTTTCTCAAATATAAGCATTTTTTTATTGAATAAACAAAGCTGCTCTTTAGTCACTATCCCATAACTTGAATGGGAAGGGGGGGCGTGGAGGGGGGGGGGCGATCTTATTTCCTGTTTTTGCTCTCAGAGGTGCTCTGTGTCCTGGCCACCTGTGTTACCTCTTTGCTCCAGGAGACACAAATTCACACCTGCCCTCTGCAGCTTTCCAAAGCTATTTTTGTCAACTTCACCGCTCTAGCAGGACTAAAAATAGAGAGACTGATGAATGAAATTTGTGTGCGCTGAACTAAAGGCCATTCTGTCTTTGTTCACTACAAGTGCAAATGGAATTTCATCTTTCATCTTTGCTGAACCACAAGACCAATTCAACCACTTTATAATTGTATGTAAAATTGTACAGATTCTGTAAAATTGTACACATTAATATTCTGAAATAGTTTATTTTTCTTTGTCATTTCCTCATTTTTGATGAAGAAAACCAAAGCTCTCCTCCAAACAATGAATTAGAACTGTATGCTCATGTATCCTGTATGCTCAGGACAGACACGTTTGTTGTGTGTCAATCTCTCTCACCCAGCTTGTACCGGACACAATTGTCTGAACAACAATAACAACAAACAAATTTCACGCTGTTCTTAGGAAACTAATTACGGAACCTTGGTTGTTCCGGTAAAAGGCAGGGACAACTTTAGCTATTCATAGCCTTCCTCTTCTCAGCTCACAGCAATGATCTGACAGTCCCCGGTGGGGTGGGTTGGGGGGCTGTGCAATCTGAGATCAGGCTAATGCTTCCCACCACAGCACTGGGACTATACAGCAATGAGGAGGAGAAGCCTTGCAGAGGGACCAGTGACTTTTTCCTCAAGGTCAAAGCAATTGATTTGCACTGAAACAGACAGAGTACGTGAGCCTCCAAAAAATATTTTCTTATCTCTTGTATAGTGAGGAGATTTGGAACTGCAAACTGCACATTGTTAATTTGCCATAGTTAGGATTTGCTAGAGACCGCATGTGGGCATTTTGAAACACCCATTGGCCTCTTTTTCAGGCTCCTTAAGATTATCCACAGTTAAACAAAAAAAAAGCCTTCTTAATAATACAGTGTGCTATCAGTAGCTCATGTGCCCAACAACTGAGTGACCAATTAGAAAAGCTGAAAACCTCAAAGTATTAATGGACAAAGGGTGAGACTGAAAATGAGCAGCTGCGCTAACCAATCCTCCTCCGTGGTTCATAACCATAAAGCTTTATCTTTACTGTAGGCTACTCTCAGAATTTATGGCCATCAAATGGGTCTAAAGCGCAATTAACAGTTATGTGGTAGAAAGGAAGTGTGTTTAACTATTAATGATTTTTTTTTTTAAATACCTTGTGAGAGCACACTTATTTATTTGGTCCAATGTATATACAGACTTTGTGCTACTTAAAGAAACTCGAGTGCTGCCTTCCCTGCCCCACAAAGGCCATTTCACTCAATAAAGGTCAACAAGCTAGCTTCCAGGGAGGGCTGGTGATGGCCTCACACACCCTGAAATAATAAAATATTTAGCTGCAAGACTAAAAGTGCACCAATCTCATAAAAAGTTGACACACTTGTGGTGTTGCACTATGAGAAATGGGGAGGGAGGCTTGAGCACTTTTGCATGTGCACCAGGACTTGAAGGTGCACATGTTGGTGGTGGTTCAACTTAAAAGCCATAAAGAAGGGGGTACCCTGACCACGTTCACTGGAGAAATCCACTAGGTCACTTGGCTCTATTTACATAAGCCTTCTTTGCCACTTGAATGTTGAATAAAATCTAATTAGCATCTTACGTTGAACTGCCTGGAGTACGATGTCTTTCCGAATTTGCTGATTATTTAACAGATCAAGGTTGAAGTAGAGATGCAGCACCTATAAATAAGTTTAATCAATCTCAGCCATTTGTTTTAGAATCAGCAGCTGGCTCAACAAAAATACTTATAGCGTGGCTTATAGTAAGAACAACATTCATATTTAATCTGTCTGTTTAAAATTGTGCAATACATTCCTCACATGGTTGTGAATTTTCTAATCTTTTCTGAAATTTATGAAAATCAAGCTTACATGAAAGTATAATAAAACTTTCAATTTAAAGTTATAGGTGTATGTTACATTTTGAATTGAATCCTAGACAAATTTTTGTAATGGTTATAAATTATTCCTTTTACTCATGTTACAGTAGCTACTATGGTGCATTGACATGACAACAGCAGAAATGTTTTTAAATTAACATTTAACACCCAAATTTTAAGAGAAGGCTTAAATGTTTGTGTATGTGCTTATTTAGGAATTGATCTTGCTGCAGTACAGTAGATACAACCTAAATGTTTGTCCACTTAGTGGACTAAAAAAACTAATTGAATACCCCTTACCTTTGTCTGGATGTGCCATCTAATAGCTTAACTGCATTCAGGCAAATCACATGATCCTGAATGTTTCAGTAAATACAAGCACACGTGGACAGAAAGTAACTTGAGGGAATTGATGCTTTGATGGTCACAGATTAGTTCTGTTGCTCGGTTTGGATTCTTGTCTGCATTGCATTGCATCTGTGACTCTGCGGCAGAAGGTGAAGGTGTCCATAGATAAAGCTCTCGTGGCTATACCTTAGTTCCATATATAATTTCAGATATTTTTGAAGCCAGCTACGTGGTGTGTGTGTTTACTCAGTGGGTTTGCCATCATAAACTGGTGAAAAAAGGCCATAAAGAAGATTTAGACGATAAACAAAATGTCTTTCATTTTTCTTGCTTGCAGTCTATATAAATTTTCTGGGCAATTGTTGGGCAAGCTTCTGCTCCCATGCAATGCTTTGCTTTTGTATTTGACAGATTGGACTTTGTTTATTGGCTTTGTAGGATTTTTGGAATGCTAGCAGATCTCATGGCTATTCACATCGGTCTGCATGTGAGGCAGAGCATCCAGTGCTGTGTGATCTGAAGCCAAACACAATCACTCCCATCTTTTTGCTTGTCTGCTGCCGAGCAGCACAAGTGTCTCCAAGAACAAGTGTTTGTTGCCCATTGTTTTAATTCAGGGGAAAGAAGACAATATAGAGTGGTATATTAGTACCTTTCACATGGTAGAAAAAAAAAAACTGATCATCTGTTTGTCTGTTTGGAATGATCTATAATAAATATCTTTATTTTTTGTGATAATGTTTTTTGCCTCATAATCAGATTGGGGGAAATGATTAACATATTTTTTTTTTTTTTTTTTTTTTTTTTAGAATGTCAAGCCCTTCTCCTCCTCAGACAGCCTAGCGAAGGTCCAGGAGGTAGCAAGCTGGCTTTTGGAAATGAACCAGGATCTGCTGTCGGGGGGCAGCAGCAGCAGGCGGAGTCGGGGGCCGGGGGGTCCGGCAGTGCGAGGTAACGCCTCCTCCACAGCCCGGGCACCCCAGCAGGCGGCAGAGGAGGGTGATGAGGAGGAGCACATGAACCGGGTAGTCGAGGAGGAAGAGCAGCTACAGCAGAGGGTAAGACCAACTGACACTTGGAAAGTTATATCGCAGTCAAATATAATTTAAACCAGGATGTATATGAAAATGTCCTGAAAACTTGCATTTTGAAAGATTTGCACATTGTTCACATAATAGGTATGACAAAAGTGCGACAGATACAATGGATCGTCAGGCCTCAGAAATATTGTGGGTTTTTTTTTTTTTATCCACCACAGCCTGAAACATCGCAGGTTGAAGGTGGGCCAGACCAGTCATGGGAACCCAGCGAGTCAGGCGCCAGCAATGGCCCTCGTGGTGAGGAGGAAGGGGAAGAAGTTGAAGATGGCTTGCCAAATGAAGTGAACGGAGGGGAGAAAGGAGCCCGATGGATGTGGGAGACAGAGCAGAGGAGACTACGAGGTCAGCCGCTGGGTGAAGAAGACGAGGAGGAGGAGGAAGAGGAGGACAATAACAACAGTAGCATCCACCAGGAGGAGGTGGAGGAGAGGACAGAGGGAGGGGAGGAGCAAGGAAGGGAGGAAGAGGAGAGGGAAGAAGGTGAGGAGGAAGAGGAGGACGACGAAGATGAGGAAGAGATGGACCAAGACAGTGATGACTTTGAGCATTCACTGGAGAGTGGGAGGGAGGAGGAAGAGGAGGAGGAAGGAGAAGGGGAGGAAGGGCTGCGGTCTCCCTCTCTCAGGAACAATGTGTCTGCCCCCAATAATAACCTGGACTCTGGCTGTACACACCAAAGCTCTTCCAGCAAAAAGGTAAGCACAGCTGCTGTTTGAACAGTTTTCATTCGAGTTGCTTTCCACAGACATAATACACCCTGCCAGCGGACTTCTCAAACTAACCTGGATCCTGCACTTAAAATTTATAATTTTTGCAATACTTAAGAGCACCACAAACAAAAATCCACTCTGTGTATTCATTTGTGGGCCCCACCATTTTCAGGGTAAAATTCAAGTCTAAAATTGTGCAATGCAGGTTAACTGACCCTTAAGGATTCTTTGTCACAGAAGTTGTCACCCTCAGGCAGTATTGGTAATCATCTCGTCACCATTATGAAAACATTCCCGAAACACATTTGAGCATGGGTTTGGGTTCATATTCAATACAGCAGCTCCCTCTTTTGGTATCTGTGTGCTACTGCTCTACATGTGCATGCCCCAGGTAGACATTCAGTGAGGCTAGTGGAACAATTAGGACTGAAAATATTTTCTGACAACTGGTCAGAAACAATGAGCTGACACTCACCTAAGTGTTTATCCATGAGGTGGTTGCATGTTTTTCCACTATATTTTGCTCATCGTAAATTGTTGATTATGTTTCTGTTTTGCAATTATTCTACCAGTAGTTTAATGTGATGAATTATTTAGCTGATGGTCTGAAATTGTTACTTTTGAGGTCACTGTTTGATTCCCAACTAAAAAAAACTATTCTTGTGCCTTTCTAGTTTTCACTGATTAGTTCAAGCTGAGTGAAGTGATTAGTCTGCTGTTTCATTCTGCCTATTGATCATCCCCTATGTGGGGATTTCGCTATTAAACTATATTATATATTTGGTGAAAGGATAAAAACTGGACTGCACTGATAATGTTTTTGAGTGTAGATCACAAGAGAGTGACATTGATGGTTGAACAGAAGCCCTCAAAACTGGAAAAAGGTCCATATACATAGTTCCTGTCAGGAGCTAGACTTTAATTATTACTCCATGTTCCCGTTGATCTATGTGATATTTGTGAATGGTATACCCATCTTGCACTGATCTTTTCATGTTTTTTTGCCCCCAAGTCCCGTTTCAACCCTGATTAAATCTTGACAATTACAGGACTGGGCTCAAGATCGTGGCTAAGTCTAAGTAGATGAGACAGCATCTGCAAAGGAATACATAAATGTTGACGCTGTTCAAATGGGTGCTCAGATTCCTCAATGCAAATTGTAGGACATAGCATAAATTAGCAAATTCGGTTTAAATAATCAAGTTATTCTGAATGATCACCTCTCCTGTGTTTTTTTTTTTTTTTTTTTTTTTTGCATGGTAATGGATGGTTATTCTTTGCATTTCATCCATCATGTTCTCCATTCCAAGACCTTTTTGGTATTCGGTCTGTTATAGAGGAATGGACAGTAAAAATAATTCAGATTTAACAGCCTGTTCGTATATACTCAATTCATGCGTGCAATGACAGGAAACTTTTTAATCCCAGTGCAAATTCAACCCTCGCTGACACAGTGAGTGATGATTGTAGCTGGAAATGGAGTCACACATGATGTTCAAAAGACAGATGTAACAAATGGTCAGATCTTCCTTCAGCAGTATAGCTAATGTATGCCATTCAAAAGGCGCTGATGATGCAAAACACCAGTATTTGAATGTTAATGTACAACATGTCTATTTCGTAAATATATCTCAATGGCCTTCACTTCAGCTTGATTTCAAAGGAGAAAAAAGTGCTTGCCAAGAAGAAAGATATTTTGCACAGGCAGATTATAACGAGTAAGCCCAATAAATTAACATTGACATCAAGTTTTGGCATATTACTTGAATGTCCTAACACTATATAGTTATACCAAAAAAGGAGACAAGAACTAGTATGAAGATAAAAAATGTCTTCATTAATTAGTTTGCCAACTAAATTGTTCTGTTTATATTGGCCTAAATATAGCAGCCTCTCACCATCTGACACAGCTGTCAGATAGGTTTGTCACGGTCTTAGTCACTCTAGTGGGCCAGCTGGCTTTGATGTTTAATGTACACATTTTATTCAGCTGTGGATTCTGAAATGCTTGGAATTAAGAGTGGTGCCAGGACAGTTGGACACTTGATATGTCCTACAAAAGTGGAAAGCTGTCCCTGAGGCAGAACTTTACTATAGGGATCCTATTTGATTCCGCCTCTGATTTCAGTGACAAATTACTTTAAACTCCTGAAGCTAGACTTACCTTTACAGATAACAGATCCAACCATGATATAGAGATGAATTTATTTCAGAGCGTCGGGGCTACACCTACAAATGCATTGTCGTTCACATTTGAGTTTTGGTTGAGTTTGGAGACAGCTAAATAGATGATCATACACACCTTGAGGCCACCAAGGTTTTAGTCTTTCCTACTCCAGTCTACTTAAATAAGTATATATAAATAAATACTTAAAGGTGAAAGTAGTTCAAAGATTTAAATTTGAGAGAAAAAAAAGATACAAAATAGTTTGGCGGCTTTAGCAATAGAGCTTCGTTAATGAAGATAATAAGATAATCATGTGCTATTTGTAAGTTCATCCAGACTTGTGGTACAGAGAAAATAATTTAATGTTTTATTATTTTTAATTTTGAGTTATGTTTTGATATGTATTAAAATATCTACCTGGTGAATAGCAATGGACCAATTCTAGACTCCCCAGACACCCCCTTGAAAGACAAAATATGACTTTGGTGATAGTAAAAATAAATAAATAAAATTAATCAAAATCAAAAAAAATCTGCCATTCAAAAATGGCCATTAGTATTAAATATACAAACTGTGATTTTAAGTAATTTATGCAATCCGTGTTAACTATGTTTGATGACCTGGCCTTGAAGATTAGAGCCAGAATATTTCATATATCATTGGAATTACTCCTTGTAATCCTTGATTAGTTCTTGGAGTATTAATTAATTTAGTTAGACTTAAAACCGCTGAGTCTGAAATTCAAGTTGAATATGTCATATGTCATATTGTCATACAAAAGTTTTAAATGAGTTTAGGTAAGTAAAATCTGTATGCATATTGAGATTATAGATGTATAGCACTTTTCCAATGCAAGAGTATTACGTGCTTTGCACTGATAGTAGTGGTAGTAAAAGATAGACCATCTGCATCCATGTGTTTAAAACTCCTGCATGTCCTTGTGGATAACATACAATCTTGTGAAATATGAGATGTACATTTTGACAGCTGCAGCATGCATCCACCAAAAAAGATGCAACGACGGACCCATGTTTGGAGCAACAATGTGCCAGTCCATGTGGGCTTTGGTCATATATGTCTAACAGAAATTAATGAACTAAATTAAGGACTGAGGTTGTCCAAAGCAGAAGCAGGCTTGTACAGGCTTAAATAATGCTCAGCTTTCTGAACATGTCTGTGGCGAGGAAAGGTCATGTTCGCAGGCTCCAGGTGTTGTGGGCTCAAGTCACTGGAATTAGATGCTTCATCATCTCTTAATGCGTGACACCCATATCTTTTGACTCTGGCCAGTGGGGTTAGCCTCCAGATCATGCTGATCATTTAAGCCCTCTAAATTTCTGAGGAACGTCCTGAATTCATGTTTAGCTTGTGCTTTAGCATACCTGAATGCTAAATGTGTTGGGCAAAGTTATTCTAGAACTGAGCCTAAACTTAATGCACATTTACATTTTAAGCAGATGCATTTCTATTCAGAGGTACTAAAAGGGTGTGCATCACATGATAGTTTGCAGAATATATGGTGATGTGTTAACTTGAGGCTTACAGCAGGTGTTGATATATGTATATTGTGTCATATACATTAGTCCCAGGAAAAGCAGATTGTTTGGCATTGGCAGGTGGAAGAGGGGGTGTGAGGTTGTTTAAGGTAAATGTCAAATGTTGTGGGAAAAACATTACAAATAAAATCAGAAAGGCTCCAAACCATAATGAAAGCCATTAATGCTTTTCAAAATTTCAAGAGCCTTTAAATCTTGCAATTAAGGGTAAATGATTTTATTACATGACAACAGGATCTCTGCCTTGCAATAATTATTTTATTTTTTGCCACAAAACACTTTCCAAACCATAACCAAATATACTGATGTTTTTGTTGTTGTTTTTCACATATCTGATAAGAACGAACAGAAATATAATATGCTAATTTTAGACCTCCTGCAGTCCACTGCTGCCTGTCCATCTTTGATTATTTTCAACATATCATTCATGGCCAATGACTAAGGGATTATGTGATTTTTACAGGATTAGATGTCTCACAATGAGTCATCAGAGTCTTTTGGTTGTGAAATGGATCTGCAGAGCCACGATAAGTCAGAGGAAGCGGATGTCAGAGGGCAGATTGCATTGGCTGTTAAACTGACACCAACACTGAATAATGTATTGATTTACTTGGATAAAAAGAAGATGGCAATGCATTTATCCATATAGGTCTATGTTGCATATATGTTATGATAAAAACAGTTTACTAGGCCTTAGCTTCACATTTTGGCCACCTGTTAGGCTGTTTGCACACACCTACAAATGAGCTTCATTGAACCTGGAATAAAATATGTTTAATTCTAATCTCTTCATTTCATCCATAGATATCTGGATGTTCTTTCTCCTTTTGTCTTACCATATAAACATTTAAATTGTCAACATCTTTTTAAACATCAATATGGAATTGGCTTTTACTTTGTCAATGGAGATTATAGTAGTTTGTTCTGGGTTGACAGCCTTGGACATATTTTGCAATATACAATTGTATATGTTCCTAAACGTTTGCTACAACTATAAATATAGAAAGTGTTGTGGTATAATGCAATATGTCTCAGAACTGATATGTACACTAGATGTCGACCAATGAGTAAGTCATTTTCTTGTGTGGCTTTTTAAGTTCAAAATGAAAATGAGGATAACTCGTCAGCCAAATTGTTTTTACTGTCAAAAACTTGCACTGTTTGAGACACATTCAGCTTTTCATTTTTGTTGAGAAACACATTACCGTTCATTGCCACTAATTAAATGTTTTTTTCCAAAGAAAAGGGTGCCTGTTTGTTGTAGGTGGTGTCGCCCACACACTGGCCTTGTCACAAAGGAAGACATGAGCCACAAAGGATCAGTATTCTCATCCTCCCACATGAAAGCAACTAGTTTGAGTCAGTACGAATATACGTTGGCTTATTTTTATTTTTTATTTTTCCCAGAGAAACCCAGATACAACTCCACGCGTCAGTAGAATTGTTCATTGTTCAGCTGTGTCTCTTTGCCTCTCATTTCTTTTCCTACTAGTGCTAGATTCCCCCCCCCCCTTTTTTTTTTTTTTTAAACACTAAAGTGATTATTCTTGAATTTTCATCCCTTCATGTTTGAAGTTTATTTCACATTTTTGTGAAATTAAATTAGAAAGAAATTGCAGAACGGATGACGTAGTATATACCAAGGCTTGTGATGTGAAAATAGCATCAAGGTGATGATGCTAAATTGATATGAGCAACAAGTTGACAACATAGATGCGAATGTCATGCCTTAGTCCTGTCAAACATTAATTTTTTTGGATTATAATGCAAGCCTTTGCATTACAGGCTTCATGTTCTGCAGAAAAAGATTCTTGTCTATATTATTTATAAGGCTGTGAACACAGTAATGATCCTACCACATTTGGTTATTAAAACTCTAGTGTATAACTGTCCTTGACATGATGATGTGCTATCAGCCTTTGCAGTACAGCATAATTTTACATCTTATTTGTTCCAATCTTTGACAGCAGGGGGAGGCAGTGGTCTGAATGTTAGGTTCACACATGTTAGGTTCCAGGCTGTAGGTGCTTGTTGCAGCTGTGACCAGATTGTACCGCAGGCTATACCTAGTAATGAACTCTCCTTTGCTTTTCATTGACACTGTTTGAGTGATGGAGTTGATATTCATTTTTTTGAAGTATCTCTGGTGTTTGACAAAGGTAACTTTATTGCTGGCTGATGTAGACAGGGTGTGGGGTTGAATTGGATGAGAATGGTGAAATGCATCATTGTGCTTGGTGCATGTATTGTTGCAGGTCTGTATTTGAACTTCAGAGTTGAAGACTTACAATTTCTTACTTTCTCGAGGCCAACATTTGCAGCCATGCCGTGTAATTTCAGCTGCTTTGAAAAGGTCGGAATGATTTATAAGAGTACTGAGTACTGAGAAGCTAGAAATTCTTGAACCTCTGGCACTGAAGCAGTCTTGATGTCTTTCAAGGATTGCAAACCCAACGAGCAGACCCACTAATACACACTAATAAATAGAAAGAAGACCATACAATTTTTTGTTTGTATAGTCTACATTATGAGTAGTACCATTGAAACTTTGTAACCATAAAAAGTTTTTTTTTTTTTTTTTTTATCATTAGTAGGTTGCAGCCAGTAGCTTTATTTATGGCATTGATCCAATTTATTTGGGTAATTTCTGTAGTTACTATAAAGTGCAATGGGGCTTTAAGTTTCTAGCATACTCCAAATCTCCCTGGCACACAGTTGGAAACAGTAAGTCTTGGAACAATTTCAAGGTTTCTGGTCATGCAAATGCTATAATAGATGAATGTTAAGACAATTAGAGGACAGGCATTGCTTAGTAGCCAAAGTTAAATATGCTCACATGACGTGCTATGAAACGAGTTACTTTGGGCTGGGCATGTTATAGCAGACTGGAACGGTACGTCTGTCACATAGCTTGATGGCCTAAGATTAGTCTGAAAGCTCAAGTAACCGCTACAAGGCCTTGGATATATCAGAAACAAGCAGTTGTCCGTAGGTGTCCCGTTGGTCACTTCATACTGCATATGGAATACTGTTTTTCATGGTTTGTAAAGTGATAGCAAAAAGGAAATTAAGCATTATAGTCCATCATTCAGGTAGATGAAATTAGAAATAAATTATTGTAGGATTTTAAATCAGTCTGCTGCCAGCCAGAGTAATACGAGAGTAACTACACAATCCCTATTTTGCCAGGCAGTAGCTCCAGGCAAGGAGCTCTTTCACCAACTGCCTCTTAAATTACTTAAACATGGCCAATTTGTTCAACAGCTGATAAGACCCCTGCATTATTCAATCGTGCTAAACATGCTGTAAAAACTCTGGTTCTCGGTCAGTGTCACCCCCAAACACTCAATGGCGTCCAATGGCCGACTGGTGTTTGAGGGCAATGTGACCCTGATAGATGTTCTGGCCCTGTAATCCTCCTCAAACAATGGTGGATGTGAGAATAGAAGAGAGGGTTAAGCCCTGTTTGTCTTTTTGTGACCCTGTGTTCAGACATTTAAATGTGCACAGGAAAAATAGTTTCTTTCCACCCACTCACTCTGTAACTTTATACATATTCAGCAGTGATTGTCGCCAGTGCTGTGCTGAATATAAATTTTTTATGATGGGAGAAAAAACATACATTCTATATGCAACTTTCCCCAACTCCCTGCTGTTATGCCATTTGCTGCTTCTATACGCCTTCTTACTTGGATACCATGTCACATGCTGCTTTGTTTGCTTTGAAGGAGAATTACTTTAGCTGTAAGTTCTTTTTCAGCATTTGGTTAAGTAAATTCTTGTTTAGACGTGTGTGTCACCAATAGTAATGTTTTCCAGATATATGAGCATTTCCTGAAATATCTTTACTGACATTCATTAATGCCTTGCTCCTGAGTCAAGTCCTAGCTTGCCCTAAACTAATCTGTTGTTTGGCTGTAACTTTACCATTTTCACGGGTTAAAGTTATCTGACTTTGATGATGATGCAGGCCACTAAGTTGGGAGGACCAGAAAGCGGTCACACAATGACCACGATGAGGGCGCTCCATGACACGTGTGCTGCGTCGAACGACTGCTGGTACACATTCCATCGACGAGGGGTCATAGGAGCACATCCAGCATTGCCTGTCCAAGGGGGGGAGAGGCTGAGTGGGTCCATCCTCTTTTCAGGCACTGGCAGCAGCTGCTCTGCCTGGCTTGGTCGCAGCAGTGACCTCACACCCAAGAGATATTTTAAAGGGTGCTAGTCAGCAGAGAGATGAGTCCTAAGTAGGTAGGTGCAGCGACTTAGCGAGAGCAGTATTGATACGTCTACGAGATGGTTGTGAAGTCTCATGAACACGCTTTTATATAAGAAAAGTTACTTCCGACGTTAGTCGGTCAGGATTCGGAGCTCCTTCTGGGATATGATCCTTTGAACAGCCTTATTTGCAATGCTGCGGCATTGCCCTATTCCCCGTTTTTCATCTTCAGGGGCTCGGAGAAAGATGCCAAATGTTGCTTCTGGGAAAGAAAAGACTTTTCGGCTGGAGAGCCAGGCACTTGGTCTGGCAGACTCCAAGGATATTACCACAGAACCGTTGCACCCTCAGAAAGTACTCAAGATATTTAGCATCAACATCATCGCTCAGGGTTTGCCTTTCTGCCGCAGACGGGTGAGTATCGTATGTATCAGGTCAGACATACGGTTTGGGATTTGGCTGAACCACCAAACCCGAAAATGTCAAAGGTCATTTAATTCTCCCATTCTTCTCACTTTGGATGTGCTTTACTTGATCAACTGCTTGTTTACCAAGAAACTAAATCAAAAATTTTGGAGTACTTTTACTTCTGTTCTAGAAAGGACTTCTCAGCATTTACCTTTTTCAATTTTGCAGAAATTAAAATTCACTCAAATGAATGTTTAGATACAGGTCCACAAAGTTTTTTCGGTAATCCATGGGGAAGCCCCTTGTTTTGAACTGCACTTCAACATTACGTTAGTGGTATTTGTAAGATAAAAATGAAAAAACTTGCGATGACATGCTGTTTTGTTATGTCGGGTAATTTGTTTCCATATGCTCATAGATAGATGGTTCACGTGCCACAGCTCCACCCATGACAGGCGATGGGCACCAAATTATAACCTTAAAAAGACTGTTGCCATTGCGCCTATTTTAAGGTTCCATTTTTAGATGAAGATGTAAATGTATTTATTAGAGAAAAATATGAAAGAAAATGAAAGGTTTTCTTTTTTTTTTATGTATGAAGCAGCCAGATTAACCTTCTGTATGACCATGGGCCATCTGACAGTCTTGATGCAGACAAACTGACTGATTAAAGTAATTTATGACAGGTTCAAAATGTAATTTTCATTAATTAAAATCTTCTTCAGAATGTTTATGGGAATTGGTTTTGGGAATTTTTCATCTTTAAAATTTGGATCATTGTTTGAAAAGAACTTAAATCTTTGATTACTTGACCTTGATCTGTTGAAAATTTTCACTTTGATTTATAGCTATTTATTTATTAACTTACTATTTCTGGATGCTGTGTGGACCATACAACTAATTGAGGGAGGAAACAATTGTTAAACAATAGAAAAAAATGTGTTATAGAGCCCCAAAATAAATACAACTTGCTACATAGTTATATACTTAGTTATACATACTTAGTTTTAATTAAATAGGTCTGTGTACATAAATTAGAGGTTTGATTTTGGTGTTTGCATTTGCACTGAATTATAGTGGAGTTGACCCTGTTAAGGGTTGTCATGAGAAAAGACAGTTGGGTCATTATGAATGTGGCCCTTCTAATCTGTCAACGAAATTAGGAGACATATTTTGTTGTGAGGAGAAAGTATTGGGCGAAGACTAAAATAGATATAAGGGTAGATGTCACAATTACCAAGGCGGGGGGGGGGTCAGCTTGTTGTTTTTCCATTCCCACTCCCAAATAAAAGCAGGTTGCTACATTTGTCAGCTTTCCAAGACAAAAAGGTTATTTTTGATGATCTTGTTTTAATTACTACCGTTTATGTAACCACTATTTAGTAGGTTCAAAGACAGACCATAGCTGGAGGTTTGCTATTTTACCCAAAAACAGTGTTTTTTTTTTTTTTTTTTTTAAATTGTACCTTACTGCTAACAATACGATACTATACATCATCCCTAATTACTGGTGTAAAGGGTGGTGTAATTTTGCATGTTGCAGTCATATCTTTACTTAGCATCAAAGGCATTTTGTCCTCATTGCCAAGATTTCTAGCTTCTTTTTTTTTTTTTTTGTTATACTATTAGCATGGCTCTTCTTGGACCATCAAGTCCAAGATGATGGACCCTAATGACTTGATCAGCCACTCCAGATCAACCATAATGTTTACATAGCTTGGATAGAAATGTTTCAAGAACGATTGGATGAATTGCCTCAAAATGTTCTCATGTCATTCTCAGCACGAATTGTTGCTTTACTGGTAATGTTTCCATCAGCAGGACAATTTACCTGCGTTAGTCGTGTTTTTTTTAACACGGTGAAAAGATGGTAGCTAAGAAACTGTAGCTGATATACTGTATTATATTTAAACTGAAGTGTTAATATATCTTTCTTTAACAATTCTTGGGAACAGCAATAAGGAGATGGTTTGACAGCCTCTGTCCTGATGCTAGAGGAAAACTAGCTTGAATGCAAGAAAAATTTGTGGCAACAACTGAGATCATGCCAGGACTTGTGTTTAAGTGTTAAACTTACACCACAGCATAAACGGATCCTGGAGCCTCTTCCCTCTAGGTGCTCATTTAATTTAGATAGGCGAGAAAGTCAATTGCTGTAGATGGAAGAAAAGAATCTTTACCTGTCATGTTGCTTACATTGTGTTTTTCTTGAATGACCTAAATGTGAAGTCGGTTGATAGAGTGGTTGCTCCCTTTGCTCCACGCAGAGCAGAAGCCATGTAGCAGCTGTCTCTAGTGAATGGCATAGCTGGGATTTCTTAGGGTCTCTGTGGTATATGGTACAACTTAAGTGGTTGAAACTATGTCTTTAGAAGGAACACATGAGACACTTGAATATATTTTTTCTATTATAGTTTTTTTGTGGAACACATCAAGGGAGTTTATTACATACTTTATCACAGATATGAGACCTCTCTATAAGTCTATGTTGCCTCTTGTATCTGTCATGTCATTTTAGTGAGCTCTTCCTGTCCCTGAAATGTCTCATACTCTCGTACTGATAAAAACAGCCGTGGGTTAAATTTCTAATCAAAACGTGTACAGCGGAACCCACACTATTTCCGGGAGCCCGAATGGATATCCAGTTGTTACAGGAGATTGTGATCAAAATATAGAATGTGAACAGCAGGATATTTAAGTTGTGGCATTACTTTCCTCGCTACCACACCCTACAATGCAGGCCTGTTGAGTAAGGTGATCTGGACTTTCCCTTAGCAGCTATGTCTATATTAACCGCTATTAGCAAGATGCGTCTGCTTTTTGAGCAGGTGCTGAGGGTGGAACTCTTTATTAAAACTAGCCACTTTGACTGGAGCCTCCAGGTTTCTGGCAAGTTACTCTGCAGACACTTTAGAGCCACACATCTGCAATAGCCTTTTTTCCCCCCCGTTTACATTTTCTTTGTGGTGTTTTTTTATTTTTATTTATTTATTTTTTTTGGTTAGGCTTTGCCGTACAAATGCTGTTCATGCATTAACACTATGCATTGTTATTCTTGTAGCCAGTTGGTCTGAGAATCATCATGTCGGTTAATTCAGACAAAAGGCAATTTAATGAAAAAATTAATGCTCCATCTATATTTGAGGAAATATATCTGAATAGACTTAGAAGTATACATGCATGTTTAATTGGTGTCAATTAATTAAGTCTAAGCATATGCATAGTAGATTTATTTAAAACTATTATAACCAAATGTTGCCACTCCCAACTTTGTTGTTCAGTAGCTGCCGGTGAATCACTGTAGATAAACTGAATGCCCTGGAGAAATAGCTGCATTTTCTGATATTGGTCTCTGCAGATAAGTGTTGTAATGTTAGTGATGGCTGCTTCACACACACCATCACACTGGCCTTTGATCCATTATTCTCCTGTTTGTGGATAGCCAAAATGGAAGATATTGTGTCAGACAGGACAAGGAACTAATTAATCTTTTTGAAATTTTCATTTTTGGATTTATTTTTGTTCCTCCATGACTGATGCAACACATTGTAACACACTTGGGTTGAGTGATGTGAAGCTGAAGAGATATTCCTTTCTCAGTCAAGTTTTTTTGTTTTGTTTTTTTTTTTTTTTAAATCCCCCCTAATAGTTCTACTATTTATATGGTATGAATCTGAGTTTTCTGTTTTAAAACGAAAACTAGAAGTTTGCATTGCAAATTGTTAAATGGATAAAAACTGTTCAAAATGAAACATCGGAAGGTATCACAATTTAAGAAATTGTAAGTTTCCCCCTATTTTGTGACATTTCTTATACCAATGACCAAAACCAGGAGAATTTTAACCATATTTTACTGAGAACATGACAAAATAGCAATAGAAAATTGTGGATTAATGAAGAGATGAATGATCGTCACGTTCTGCCGTCTTAGTCTGACATCAAGCAGTGGATGTTCCATATGTTTAGAGCACACAAGCCCCCCTGCATGAGTCAATGATTAAAGAGGGCTGATTTTTGTCCTCCTTGCTTCAAGCGTTCTCTCTGTCATGAAGTAAGGACCACACCACAGTACACTGCAGGAGGTTGGATTCCACTGCCCTTGGGCTCCAAATAACACAGAGGGGAGGAAGGCATCTGCCATTGGCTATTCTGAGAAGCAATCCCATTCCAGGGAGCACACAGATCCAGTCAGCTAGCTACCCAGCACCCAGATCAGCTAAACAGTTCTATTTACCTCTCATTCTAATAGAGGCTCATAAGTATACCAGAAAAGAAACAAGCATCGTTTTATTGAAAAGTCCTCTGGTGGAGACGGAGGGAACGGGATTAATGTACAAATACAGTGTTCTAAAAAATTGTGCTTTAAATGTATGAATATCTATATTTTGCATTTTACATGTCATTTGTGTCCTTTCTTGCAATATTAAATCATTCTTGTGGGAATAGTCTTTACATTTTGACATTGCACATGGTCAGTGAACCTTAGCCTGATTTAAATACCATGTGAGTTCAAACTGGTGGGTGTATAGTGTTGTACTGTTGTGGTGCTTTACATACAGGGCATACTAGATAGTGACATGCTCCCACCTGCCGCGGGGCTGCCTGAAGGCACTGACATTAGCCACACTGTTAGAAGCTGAGGAAAGCCACAGCTTTCCATCAGAAGGAGTGTCCCAGCTCCTAAACATTGTTTTCTAAGTGCAGACGTCGACCAAAACAAAACTACTCAAATGCAATCTGTCATATATACAAAGATATTTACTTCTCCAGTTAAATCATTCGTGGCCTAGACGTTCTTTAATGTATTATAAAACTGTCATGCACACTCAGTTGATGGGACTTATTGGTAAGCTGCCTTGGTACCTAGTTCTCAAAGTTCAGCAGCATTTTGTTCTCGTGTTTTGTTGCTGTGTTGTGTTTTTGCCTCCTACACCAACTCTGCTGAGGCTCCTGTTCTAAACTCTAAGAAATTCTTTTTTTGATTGAAAAGTAAAACCCACCTGTGTCAGTTTCCACAGTATTTGAAATATTTGCACTTTGTGCTTTAAAGGTGCCTCCAAGCTCACAGTAATATAACTACAAGTTTTAAGATGTCTATTGTTTATTTTCCCCTTAAACCAAATTCATAATTCAACAAACTGTTCCCCATAAGAAGCGAGAGAAGACAAACATTAGAATTGCTCAATCTTTCCACCATTTGTTTTGGACCCTGAAGGAAACCTGGATGACGCCGCCATCTAAATAGTGCTTCTTGGAAAACATTAAGACTGTCCATTGCCTTTGAAGTAATTATTTGATTCAATGTCAGAATCTATAGCAAATAATGAAGTTTTGAAACTTGATGTTGATGGAATGATTTGGTTAGTTTGAAGTACTGATTGGATACAGTTAATCAGTTTCAGCTACAAACTGTACTGCCTACAGAACTCCTCACATTGAATTTCCTCAGTGACAAACACGGGCTGAATCCTAACACTACATTCTGGCACAAACTTTCCACACAAAGTTGAGGGTCCTTCCCCCATTTTTCTTAGTATCGCCATTTTCCAGCGTTCACCTTTAACAAGTGACGCCGGTGAAAGTGCCTTTCACAATTTCCTGCTCACTGTAATCTGGTCATCAGTGAGAACAGCCTCTGAATGCATAGCTGACCTGCTGTAACTGATGCAGCCATCTGCATAGTTTGTCTAATCTGTGTATGAACCCTGCTGTCTAAGTCAGTGTGTGGTTTCCCTGCTTTTGAGGTGCCGTGGTGCTGTCTGTACACTTGCTGTATGTCTGCTGTGATAGCAGCTGTCCTCTGTTGAAACACACTGTACACCGTAAAGCTGCTCATTGTGATGATTAGTCAAGAGAAACACCTTGAGCTTGCATCTTCTCAGTATTCACCTCGAGTTGTACATACATACTTCACCAGGTGTGACACAAATCCATCATGCAGAGGTTAAGCAGTATGTTTTTAAATTTAGTCAGCAGCATGACAATCACACAGTCTCATAAAGGCACAATGAAAAATCATTTGGGGGACAGAGCAGCAAATTTCACAGAAAAAGAATCTGACTTGAGTTCCGATGAAGTGTAATTGAAAGTATTGAAGCTGTATTTTATACATGAGTTTTACTAGACTCCCATTATGAACATGAAACATGAACATTCAACGATATTTAAAGCAGCAGGAGAATTTTCTCAAACTGTATATGAAAAGATCAAAAAAGCCCAATCTGATAAAATTTGAGAAAATTACAAAATGTTAACATGTAAACTTTGAACAACCTGAACAAAGTGAACATAACCTGATTTCATTTGTATGGTAACTCGAGAGGCGGTTTGTGATAAAAGGCTCATATATAGGCTTGGTGAGCTGATTCATTGTCTGATGTAATTAGTATTACCTGTATAATGTGAAAGATGATGGATGAGAGCCAGGTTTAGGCCATAACTTCTGCATTTATGATTTTCAGAATTTATACGTGACCTTGGCTGCGGTGTCTGTACCCCCAGGTCTGACAAGTAAGGCCATGTTCAGACCCGAAATAGCCCTCTGCTAAAAAACCACAAGAGGCTGTGTAGATGCAGGTATCAGTGAGAAAATGTAATATGATCTAGGAGGTTTAGCTTGAAGAGAACATCCATGAATTTGAAGGCTTATCACATCCCCAAACACTGCACAGCCGTTTATAATACTATGAGGCAGGATTGTGCAACTTTGAAAAGTTATTGAAGGAGCAATCATTTTGATCTCTCCAGCAATATTGTCAACATTAGAAAGTCATTTACCTTGAATATGCAAACATTATTTTGTGCTCTCTCAATAGCTGATCTAGCATTTGTTTCCTGTATCCCTGTTTCCAGACGCTCATTGAAAAGAATAAGGAGCCTGTGTTTGTGCCATCGTCTGAATAAAGCCAAATGCATCATCTATATTCTTTTCTTTTTACTGTTAGTCTACATCACCAGAATATTTGATGGCACACTTGTCTATTCTATGAATCATCTTGTACCCCTGACTTTATGCATTTTACTATTCAAAAAATGAAGGCATTATCATTGTGAGGAGCTGGATGCACTCATTGTTAATGGGCTTCTACTAATGTAAATGTGTGCAACTCAGAAGACTTTTAACAGTGTGTTGACCATCTCCCGTTGGTCTCTCCATGCTCGAATATCATACAATATGTCCAATATGCTCACTGTTAGTAGACAGACCACCTCAAAATGGCCAAAAGCTACAACAGAAAACAGTAGGATCTTAGCTTACTCCCTGTCACACAGAGGCTCAGAGGTGAGGATGCAACTGCAGGTTTTTTTTTTTTCTGTTATCTGATTAATTGGGCTATAAACCACCAGAAATTTTTTAAAATGTCCCTGAAAGCCAAAATGATGTAATTAATTGTCTTTATGTTCAATCAGCTGTCCAAATCCCATAGATACTCCATTTCACTGCAATTTAAGACCAATGGAAGTCGCACATTAGGTGGAGCCATCAAGTGTTGAATAAAAGATGAACTGATTAACAAAATAGTTCTTATAACTGGGAATCAACTAAATGACTCATTGAAATATTCTTGCTACAGTAGTTATTTTCTTTTTGTTTACTGTTTGTCCTCTTTATGAACTTCACATAATTAATTCAAGAGTTTTGTTTACATCAATACAACATGAGACAAATGCTCAGTCTCTCTGTTTATGTGGGAACATGTGTCCTTGCACTTTCAAGGGCATACTTCTTTTTTGAGTCATCAACTGTACAGTGAAGTGGAAATTATAGCTGTGTGTCCCTGTGTGTTGCCCTCTGTGGGCATAGAACAGGAGGGTGGCAGCATGCCTGGCAGACTACTGACTCACTGTTCATCAAATGTCAATTCTTGCACTGCCCACCTTATGTCTCCTCCAGTTTTTTCTTTCTCATTCTTTCATTCATTCATTCAGTTTTTCCCCTTCGATCAGGAAAAGAGACTCTGGGTCTTATCTTTGAGGAGCAGAATCAGCACCCTCGGTCCTCCGCACTGGATGTGTTGTTTGTTACTAAATAACCATCCAGTCTCGGTACAGAGGACTTCCTGTGATTGAGCATGTCTCCAACACAAATTATTATTATGAAATGTTTAACTTTATAGGTGCTATTGTAAAATTCTAAATGACTTGTTTATGAACAAAAATTCCAGTTAATGTTAAAAGGTAAGGGCACAGTGAAAATTATATAGTGTTTATGAAAATTGTGTTTTCTTATGTTTTTTTGGGAGTAAAATAGGCTTCAGCTTTTTCAGATTGTCACCTCATTTTAGTGATATAAAGTTGCTTTTATTTTTGGAGGTATGGATGCCCAAAATCTCCTCCTATGCAACTTTTAACACCTACTTTATTTCCTATACCAGTATATTATTAATGATGATAATCAATTCTATACCTTTTTATTTTAAATGTTATAGGTCACCCTTGTCCTTCTCCACCATCAGTATTCCCCCCAGGTTTCTTTGCTTCACTATCAGTGCAGTCTGTTTTCCTCAGAACAGATTACATCTCCAAGGCATGAAATTCATTTGTTCATGAAATGAACAAATGAAACTTGAACGCATATCAGTGCAAGTATTTTATGACAGATGGTGCAAGATTAATGTTTCACGATGCATTATAGTTTAAATTATCTTTTTATTTTTCTACCTGGACATAATCCAAACACAAATAGTTGTTTATGCTACCTCTTCAAGCTAAGATTAACTTGGTGCATACAGCGGATAAAATAAGTATAGGATCAGTATGTTTTTAGCCCATTTGTGGTAAATGTAAAATTAAATATCAAACATATTTTTAAAACTCAATATGTTGCAAAACATCTCTGAATAATATTAAATATGTCTATAGAAGACCAAATATTTAAACCATGACAAAGATAATGGAGCTGTAGAATGTAATCATGACACACCCGTGAACACCCAACATCATGCTTCAGTTGCTGATATGTAGATTTTTGGGTCTATTATTTGGTGCTACAGTTCATTTTGGTAGCTCAGTTTATCACGTAGTTTGTATAGGTAATGTTGTCATTCAGCCAAACACAATACAACAGTCCTTTTTGAGCTGTCATCCTATACAAAGTAATAATCAATTTGCTCAGGAGGAGCCTAATAGCTACCCTTGAGTTCTGCCTTTGAGAAAGTCTTTGAATTATTTGCAACCATTTCAATGTTTATAGCATTAGAATATTCAGGGTACTAAAATATCAAATTGAAAAGCTGATGAGATAAATGTGAAAGTGGGGAAAAAGTGGAAAAATACATGTAGTTTCATTGCAGCGACTAAATCCCTTGGTCTTCTCACAGCAGACCTGTGACTTGTGTGTAGGAGTTGTTCTCTTCACATTTTGCTTTCAGACTAACAAAAGGAACAAACCAGAGCTGAAACGGTCAAGAACAATGAAAGTGTGAAGTTAAGCCAAACACAGAAATTGCTTTTACCTTTCAGCCGATTCAGCTGTGAAGTCCTGGTGCTCTTACCATTTCAGGGAATACTGGCCTCTATTATTGGGAGAGAAACTACAAAACCAAAACCAATTTCTACCAGCTGGGAGAGAATTGCCTCAGCACCTACACTATGCTTACATCAGACAGCCACAACAAACACCTTCATTACAGAGTGGAGAATCCCAACATCCTGTAGTCTTCATTGACAATTCCATGCAAGCGTTTGTGTTAATACGTAATAGTTATAATATTGTTATAAAATATCCCCTGTGATGTGATTATCGTGATCCTCATTAGTAAGTTCTCTACAGCTTTCTTACCCAGTTGTAATGCCTAGCTGTGTTGTTGTATATCGTTCAATTTAATAGATGAATGATAGCATTTCGTTTAAATCGACAAATTCTCAGGGCATTAAGAAACAACTTGACAAATGTGTAAAAGTGGTTTGCTTCTTTTTCAGGCTAAATCCTCTTTACCTCTATCTGTTTGTGTTGCAGGGAATGAAAATAGCTGTGGCTCCAACTGCATTGAGTGGAGTAGTTTTATAGATGTTATTAAGAATACATGTGGTATAATACAAAGTAATTCCATTAAATAACTGCATAACTTTTCTTTAAGCCAGAGTACAACTGTTAAACTCAGTAAATATCTTGAGTAATTGTAATACTCTGAACCTGCCAATAATGCACAAATTTGCTCTTGCTATTTGCTTTTAATGAGATGGATGTTCACTGACTGATTTGTTTGTCTCCCCCCCCCCTTTTTATTTTTTCTCCTATGTCCTTTTGCCCTGTCACCGAACAATATGTGACCGACACAGGTAAGAAAAAAATCTTTTCACCATATAGTGTGGGGTGTTTTGTTTTTGTTTTTTTTTTTTCCCTCCCATGCATCTTACATCCATCATGTCTCTTGGTGCTCTCTGTTGCTTGAACTCTTCAAAAGGCTGCTTTGTTACCTCTAGGGGGCAGCATGAACTAAAAGTTAAATGATCACTGAGGCATTTGAAAGCTCTGTACCACCCAGGACCTTCCCTCATGTCGCAACCCTGACACAGTCACACCTGTGTCTTTAATTTTGCCTTGCTTGGACATTGATTTTTCTGTGTGTTTTTGGACACTTCATAGAATCTGAGATGGATCCTGCATGTTGTTGCTGTAGTCATTTTTTTTTTTTTTCTTTCTTTCTTTTCTTACCAGAATAAGTCTTGTATCTCTTTCTAGTCATGCTTCAGTTGAGTTCCCAATCACCTCAGGACCCATCTCCATCTCTACATTTTTCAGACTTTAGCATTTATAAGCAGTTCACGCGTCCCTCTGATACTGCTGTCTTTTACGCATCAACTCTCTCCTTTCACTCGTTTTCCATATGCAGACACTCCCACTAAGAGCTTCAATAAATGTTCAGGTTGTTATGACGACTATGAGTGCAGCACTCCTACATAAAGAGTCTGAGGAAGCTCTTACACTGTTGCATCGCTTCTGCATGTCTAATTAAAAGGTAATACAAAACATCTTGAAAGCTCATTCCCAGGATAGTTAAACTCAGTGTTTCCTCTGCATTCATTTCGATGCGGGCCGCCACGCCTTCAAATTTCATTTATTTATTTATTTATTTATTTATTGTTTAATTGTCGCAAATATACCACCGCCGCATTTCTCCACCTTCACAGCACAGCCTGTAGATGAGTGTGGGGGTCAGACACCCAGGCACCAGGTCAGAGTCAGAGGAGTGCCGTCCTGGAAAGTAGGGCAGCAACTTAGCGGAGAAAAGGTAGACTTATTAGCTTAAGATAACTCATAATAGATTTTGCAAGTTAAACAGACATTTGCTAAGTTTTGATGGCCAGCTAATGTTGCGTAACAAAACTGGAGCTTAAGTTAATTGGTCCCGACGCTAACGTGGGCAAACTAATTGCTGGCATTGAGCTAGTGTCTACATGCCATGATGTATTACTGCTGACTGCATTGTCAGATGAGCTTCTTCAAATATTTCTCTAACAAGAGAAAGATAACTGATGAAGATGACGCTAGTTGGGTATCATCAGCCTTTTACTGACTTAATTTCGGTTTATATTTATTTATTTCACTTTTTACATTTAGCCTTTATCTGACATTGTATATGGCTGAGATGTATAAGTTGTAAGGGAAAAAGACATTTTCAACTGGCCAGCCAATACATGCAGTTAAGGCGAGCTGTGGTTATAGCTTGATAAGGCCATCTCATCAGACTTCTTTTCTTGTCCCAGTATACATGCTCTGGAGTGAAATCGAGTTATTTGCTGAAAGCATTTCGCCTCCGCTACCATAGGTGGCGATGTACACTCTTTCAGCTCGTGGGTAAAGGTACACTACCGATTGACATATGATGTCACAGACCACAACAGAGGTGGAAAGAAAAAAAGACCGGTGAGCTAGCAAGTTAGCCTCTGTATCCGTCCAAAAATTCGCTTTTGCTGCAGAATTTGCCACGTTCAACCGGTAGCAGTTAGCCAGCTTCTTTTGTCTGACCTACATTTGCGTTTACATTTTAAATGCCTTTTGACTTCCGGGTCATTTGTCCGTATAACAACTGGGCATGGCATGAAGTGGCACAGGGATAATTAAGGACCCAGTGAAGCATTAGTGCACCATGACTCTTCCATGGCTGTCATGAGTCAAAAACTGTTTTGTTTTGTTTTTTTTTGTTGTTCTTTGTTTTGTTAGTCCATCTGACTCACTGTAGACTCACTGCCTCAAAAATGCTGTCAGTAGCTGACAGGCCCACTCTGTTGCATAAATCTAGTCTATCATCATACAGTGCTAGTCCAGTGTACTAACTTTTGTGATGACTGAGTCGAAAGAGCCCCTTTTTTGATACCCCATAATAATAATTTCAACCTAAAAGAGCAGCCCGGAACTACAATGTCACTTATTTTCAGACAGATTTGGTTCTTTTGCAAAGCCAAGGATCTTCCCAAAGCTATGTCTTCTCTGTTATGAAAAATTTGCTTATTTTTTGCTTGAAAGAAAATATAATTTGTTCATGGGTATCTGGTAGGAAAGATAAGCTTTGCCTAAGTTTTATTTTGCCAAAGTCAATTGAACTCTCCAGGTTTCTTATTTAGGCCTATTTATTTGCACTTTTTTATAAAAGAAAATCCAAAAATGGATTAGTTATGTTGTTGAAATATCCACGTTATAAAAGTCAGAAGGAAGATTCGATTTTAAAAGTATAATTTATGGAAAAAAAAATTTGTGTGGCTGTAATTGACAATATGATCTTGATGGAAACAAGTTTAAATTTGTCTGCTCTAATGTAAAACACATAATTGAAGCTTTGAGTATCATTTTTTTCTGTTGATGAACTTAAAAAATATCTGAAATTTGAGTAAACAAAAAGAAGGCCTTGCAAGATCCATCTTATCATTTGATAAAGCCATTGCCAGCGATCATGATAACCCAGTTTTATGCCTTAAATTAGTTTAACTTGGAATCAGTTAGAGCCTCTAATATCCATCTATGGACAGCCTTTCCTGGAATGGAAATTTTAGGTTGTCAACCTTTTTGAAAAGCTACATACCATCTTAAATGCCATAAAAATGAGTTGCCCACAAATGCAAGTTTATTTTGTTGACCTGCACTATGGCGTCCACTGGGGGGCGGGGGGAGTACATCATTCACCAGCTTGGCAGTATCTCCATATGTTCTTATTGCTCAAGACAGCTATAACCTTGTACTGAATAAAAAGCATTGTCCACATAGAGAAGAATAAGAATCTAATTTCAGCCTCTCATATTGATTCTTCTATTGGGCCAACTGCCTGAGTGCATATGTCACGGTGAACACACTCTATCTCTGCGTGAAGGGAAATTATTTTGCTGCTGAGGCATAATAATGGAGGACTATCATTTAGAAGTAGGTGCTGTGCCTCAAACCCTTCAGTATTCTGTGTTAGTGTTATCACCATCTTGGAGTGCTTAAACATTAGACAGGAGGGTGGCATCAAGACCAGGAAAAATGTGTTGCCAGTAATTTTATTTCTTTTCTTTTTGTACAACCTTTGCTGCCAAGACAGAATTTAGAAAATGTTTGTTTAAAAAACAGTTGCTGTATTAGCTGGTTGTCTTTGCCTTCTATCATTGTAGATGAAATCACTGTAATGTGAATATAGAGTGAGAGTAAGTAAGAGTGAAGAGTAAAAAAGTTTTGACATCTCTTGAAAATGTTGAATTGTGTATTTGGAAAAACATCCCTGGATATTCAAATAAGTGAAACTAATTATACAAGGTCGTAACTTCTGACCCTGCTGCTTTTTCTCTCAGTCCCTCAACAGTTTAGCTCTGTTTGCTTTTGCATGAACAGGAATTGAACAGAATTGGATATTTACCATGATGCAGCTCTGTGCCAAATGTGGGTTTTTATTAGCAATTCATGACCTCCTTAAGGGGGTATAACAAAGCAATCTATATGCTCTCCCCTGATGAGGGTGGTGCGGGCACATTGTAGGGATTAATTTATTAATACTAAATGGGAAATCAATGATAGGCTTCTCATATAAATGAGTGCACACACACCCACATGCAAAGATGCACACATACAGTAATGCAGAGCAGCTGGATCCTTTGAGCTTTGCTTTCCTCTCAGCGGCTGTGTGGCAGTACTCTGTTGCATTACTGTGACGGATGACTATGAAAGAGCTTCCATGGCTACATTAGATTTCCCAGCTAAGTCTCCTAACAAGCAGCAACATTCGAAGCCTTTTATTTAAACTGAGCCCTGATGTAATTAGCATGGCCTCATTACTCTGCTTGTTACCCACCCACACTTGCTTACCATTAGTCCAGTGGAAACATACACCCAGTGTTGGGGACAGGCCGAAGTTTTTCCAGATTAAAGTTCCTCCTGTATTACACAACTAGTGAAACTCTAACCCATCCTGCTCTGTCACTGTTATACTTTTTAAAACTCCCTTTTGCAGATCAGTGTTGTAAAAGTGATGCTGAAGTTGAGTTTGCTTCCAAAATGGAGTTTCCCTCTCCAGTACATGCATAAAACATTGCTCCATTATGCTACTGGTGGTCAAAATCTCTGCTACCTTTTTTAGCGTGTGACAGCCAAGTCAGATGATACGAAGGTAGCCTGGATGTAGTAAAGTTGCTCAAAGCCCTTGGCGCCCACGCGTGCATTTCATGCTTCATCTCCCACTGATCTTCTCAGGGCATCCCTTATACCTCCTTACACCAACAGTATGCCACAGTGGATAAGAATAAGAGTTGATTCGGCCTGACTTGCCTCTTTAATTTGTGATGAGCGTGGGAGCGTTGGAGAGTGGGACCTTGCCCGGTTGCCAGAGAGCCTCATGGCTAGGTTGTGCTTCTGCACCATTCCCCTAGCCAGCTGTAGATGCACCTGCTAAGTCAGCACCAGCTACCCAGTTCATATTCTTGTCCTCTCTACAACTAAAATGAATTTGTCATCTTTAAATTTGCCTCTTGCTTATGTAGATTTATTTGGGTATTGTTGGTTATAAGTCATAAATCCATTGGTCATTTCACTTTGAGTAATCATATTTTCTGTAAATGGTCTTCTTTAGTCCCCAGACTTTGTTTACTCTGTTTCAGAAAGATCTGCATTATATACCCTTGTATTTTACAGTGGTAGAATTATTAGCTGACTGTGTTAAAGTGCAGGGGAGTCCTGGCAGCCCAAAATCTAAGAGGTTACATTCTCAACACTGAAGAAATCTCAGTGCAGAAATTGAAACATGATACCCTTAATACGTCCAAAAACGTGCCTACCACTGCATGTGAAAGCTTGGGTGAGACACTGTTGCCCTGTGGCAATTGTCTGCCATACTTTTGTTTGATAAATATATGCAGTTTTTCATGCAAATGGTGGGAACATTGCCTATGTCTTTTCCCTGCGGCTGTTCTAGCATAACCAAAATCATCTTAAAGCCCAAATATATTAGTTACATTTACAAGACACGAGGAAAGGTGGTTAAACTAAGTACTGTAGAACTTTCAGACTCCAAGTCATGTTACAAAGCTAATATATCCTTTAGCATTACTTGTATTCAACAAGGAGATTTTGATATTGTTGGGATATTTTTAGGGCCCGACCGATATGGATATTTTGGGGCCGATACCTGTACCGATTAAATGGGGTAAAAAATCCAATAACCGATTAATCAGCCGATTTTTGCTCCGGACTTATCTGGACACATGCAGCTGCCTCGGTGAGAGAAGTAGCTAGTCAATTACGTAATGTGTACTTTTATGTTTATTCTACCGTTACTGGCACTGCTAATATGTGTAGCAAGGCTAATAGCATAATTCTAACTTTAGCTTGCATATTACATAGTGCTTAAACGTTAACTCAGCGTGACCGAGACCAACACAGCGGGGAACATTATGAAGTGAGTTGAATTGAAACTTGTTAACTTATTGTTTATTTCACAAACTTGTTTATTTACCGTTGAGGTGGACCACTCTCCTCCAGATCAGTCACTCTGCTGTGGATAGTGGAGGGAGTTTGCCCTCTACAGGATAAATAGCCTAATGTAGGGGGATATTTTTAAGGGGGAGAATCTTTTCAAAGTAAAACCAAGTCTTATTCCCTGCATTTTATTTCTGAAAATATCAGAGACAATCTGCAAATTTTGGCTGATTACTGATTATTCTCAAATGGGCTATAATCGGCCGATTTAATCGGCTCGCCAATAAATCGGTTGGGCCCTAGTTTTTTTTTTTTTTTAAGCCATGCAAGGAGTGGGTTTTGGGGCCTTACTCTATGGTGGAAAATTTCTAGCTCTGATCTTAAATACTTTGCAAACAGGTTTCAGATTATGCTCTTTTCTTGGAACACAGAGACCCACTAGTTTGCATTGATATCTAGGAAGTATGAATACAACTACAAATACATTATGTGAAAAGGTTATCAAAACAATTGTCTGACTTCTGAGGGAACTCTTCAAATATGCCTTGTAACTTTTTTTCATGCTTGAGCGGAAAACACTTCTTTTACTTATAAAGAAGTAGAGCACATACAATTTTCTGCATAAGCGATTAGTAATGAGTAAAGGAGAATATCCTTGATGTGCTCACTGTTATGACAGGGGTATTTACATTTGAGTGGCTTAGCATTTTTTTTATTTTAATTCAGGCAGCACAAGAGTATTTTGATGCAAAGTATCATACACCCTGTATGTTGAGGTGTTCATGATCTCACTGTTGTTGGTAAATCCTGTTATTCTTCAAGTGACATATCAGTCATCCTTACCTTTCAGCCACGAGGACAAGGTCTTCTCTTGTAATCCTTTGTATGTCTGTTCTATCTTCCAATGACAATATTAATGACATTTTTTAAGTCGGAATACAATACAAAAGAAGCACAGATTATATGTAGATGTCAGATACTCAATCTGCGCATAGTAACAATCTATTTGTCACAAGCACCCCTCCCTTGAATAACAATTAAGCAACGTCGTCACTGAGTGCATCAGAGACAGATGGCACGGCCAATACAAGAGGGAAAAAGAAACTCTTGAGGTTGGGCTGTTGGCTTGAGAATGACTGTTTCCAGCCTTCTGGGGCTGTGGTCTGGTGTTTATGGTGGTTTCTAAGTTGAGTGAGGTGAGTGACAAATTATTACAAAACACACTGCAAGAACGTGATGTCCTGGGCTGTATTTTCTGTTTTTATGACATACTTTGAGATAAAATTGGCCTTAATTTTGCGGAAATGAAGCCTTCATTAGCAACCTTCACAGAATTCAAAAACTCAAAAGCAAACCCTGCATCCATTCCCAGAATTGGTTGACTCCTATAGCAAACAAGAGTCTTATCCCTGGATGAGGCCAGAGGCAGCACGCTGCAGCCTGGAGGGCAGCAAGCTCGAATCCTGTTGCCAGGCAACAGTTTACAGAAGAAGAGGGGGTTGGTGGTGAGTAGAGGGGTCCTCCACTTCTGCTAACACCCCTATCTGTCCTTCGTCATCATCACGTCAGGAATTGATGTGCAACTTGCCTGGCCTTGAATTATTGATTTGAGTTTGCCCGAGCAACATCATTTTACTGTGTGGATCCTACCAGAGATCGAGGATTTCAGCTCTCACAGACAGTGTCTGCTTTTTATTGCAATGTAGAGGAAAAAAAACAGCAACCATCATTTTCAGTTAAATGAAGTGAATTCCCCTTGGTTCAGGCAAAGGGGAAATAAACTTAATTCTAAAAGAAGTCTTAATTCTGACCATGTTGAATCTGTTATTTACTTTACTGTTGAAGTTATGAGTGTAGATAAAGTTAAGAAAAACACTTGATATTGTGTTTCCCAATTACAGCATGATACATTTTCAAAAGAGAGGAAAAACAATAGAATGGCAGGCACAGCTCTTCTCATCACTTAAACAGTTTAATAGTTTTTAGGCTCACTGCGGTCTTGTGTGTTTGGTTGTTGTTGATTTGGGGTGCCCGCTTGTGTTGGAGCCTTATTTGTTTCCTGAATGTCTAATCTGCCAAGTTCATGCCTTTGGCTACCCACTGAGAAGGGGGTCCTTGTTCTGTGTCTGCCTGGCAATCCCAGTGACTGCTGCTGTCCCTGGCCTCTCATGCACATTAACATACAGCTGTCCCACAGGATGTAGTGAGACAGACACCCATGAGCTTCAGAGGGAAGCTGGGCACTCCCTCTCCTTGCAGATTCAACTCACAGGCAGCGGCCGCAGCAGATGGGCTTTGGAGATTAAACCACTAGGCACATGGCACCTATTGTGTACAGCCTATTGTGGAATTGAAAGGTCATCTATAGGGTCATGGCTGAATTGGTTCGGTGTACCCCATCACCTTTACATGAACTGAGTATTTGCTAATGATAGCATTTTTGTTTGTCAGGGGTATTGATAATTGCTAAGATGAACATTTCAAATAAAGGCTGAAAGCAGAAACACCAGGTGAAATATATTTGCATCAGCACCATTATTCTCATTTTATGTTACAAATACTATGATATTAATTTTTAATTATGACCCTGCTAAATGGATAAAACCGCCATGTCTTCTAATCCAAAGCATGGCATATTTTATTCCTCAGTATTGTAGAGCTCTTTGTTCTGCAAAATTGCCTGCACTGTAAGACTGTAAATCAAATCCTACATACATGCACTATTTGGTAAATTTTAGTAATATTTGCTGAAAACTGAAATCTCAAGTGAAATGTGTGTTGGGCATAAAAAAAAATTCCCTGCATTCAGTGATAGTGAGTAAAAATGTCATATTGTGGAAAAACAAAATACCATAACCCTCAGCACTTTGGAGAGGGCAACTGTCACGGCCTGAAATACAGTGTTCAGTTAGAAAGCAAAGTAAAGTAATGCAAAGTAAAACAACCATACAGATTGTGACAAAAGCCCCAAATAACTGTCACAATAACCTAAAGAACAAAACATCAAGGCCTGTCAGAAACTCTGTTTTCAGCAGGATGTCATTTTGCTCTCCTGACATTTGAAATCTTGAATTCCAGGTTGAATTTGACTACATGTCATGACACATGGCAGAGTGAAAGTGATGGCACTTTCTTTTTTCAAGTATAGCAGAGGGCTGCTGAACAATCAGAGCAATCCAAAAATACAAAACTTTATCTGTCTTAGATTTCAATAATTTCTTTTATAAATAATTTCATTTCAGTTACTATGAATTATTTTTTTTTCTCTCAACATCCACTCAAATGTCTGTACAAATGTAGCGGTGAAACATTTTACAGATGAAGGCAGAACTGTGCTTGTGGAGTGTACTCTACTTTTCTCTCTTGTGTTCCAATGTTTCTGAAATGGAGGCCAAGAGAAGACCGTGTGGTTTCTTAGCAGAAAACATTAAAGCCTTCAATGGTGCTATGGTGAAAGAGGATGTGTTTAGGGAAGTCTATTTGGGGAAAGCTGTTCTGACATCACCTCCATTTTCCACACTTATGCTCATTTAATTGAGTGACCATGGCTGTGTTGGGTCTTCGTTGGGGGAAGTTGGGAAAAGGTGAAGTGACAACATAACATTTCAACTACCTGAGTTTAGAAAAAGAAGTGAATAAAGAACCGTTCACTCAAGACAAACAGTTGAAGGTTATGTGGAAGACAAAGCTCTTGTAAAGATTTTGTCATTTTCAAGGGAATGAAAGCTCTCTTATTTCTGGGTCAAGTCTTTGGGTCAAGTGATACAACAGACAAGTGTTCCTCACCCACTCTCGTGAGGATTAACAATCTTGATGCATAAACTGCACTTAAAACTTTAAAGTGTTCCTGCTTGCTTGTCAGCTCCAGAAGAATGTGCATCATTTAAATAGGGAAGCATGTTTGCTTTCCTCATGCCATCTGCTGCGTCGATGCCTGCAGTAGCTCTACAGATGCCAGTTAGTGCGCCCCAAGGCAAGATGTCATTTCAAGGTAGACAGCTCATCAAGATGAATGGCAAGTTTTGGCGAATGAAGCGAGACAACAGACAGCACGAACTAACAATTCACTTCCTGCCACAAGGTGAAAACTTGCGTGTTACAGCATGTTAACGCTTGACCTCCGTGTTAAATGGATAGATATGTTCCAGTTAATACAACACTACTGAACTTAAATTGAAAATGCTGGGTTGACAACAGGGTTGACAAAAATTGATATTTTAGGTAACCTGTAGTCTACCTTTAATAAAATGGCTACATCAGCAATGGTGTCTATATTCAGAATTTAAAACCAAAACCATTCAGTTGTTTACAGCAGCTTTTTGTTTAGGACAAAGAAATATGCATTATCAGATTTGTTCAGCTTTACTTGTTTCTTATAGAATGGATTTTTGAATTTGACACAAAATGACTGAATTCAGTGAATGGAGAATGTCACAAGAATCTACTTCTAAAACACCTCTGCTGTTTTTTTACACCTACAAGATAAAAGAGAATTAAAACAAAATAAACAAGTCATGCGGTGAATTAGTCATTAGAGTTGGAATTTAAAAGGCTATATACTTCTGATATATCAACATCAACCTGTCCTTTCACTGCACTGAAATTCTTGAATCCATTAAACTTGGCATAAAACACTACACGAGTAAACAGTTCAGCAACCACATGCAAACTCCAGCTCTTGCAAGTGTTTCTCTAAATGACCCAATATGCTCATCTCCTATCTGTTCTCTGCAAGATAGGAAGTAGAGAGTAGTGTTGTCTGTGTAGTTTTTAGTGTGTAGGAGGTTTCTAGGAGTGTGTGTCAGAGGCTGTATGAGTTGGAGGCAGGGAAGACGAGAAGACTGCAGCAAAATCTGAATTGAATCAGTGAGACATAACCACTGCTAACAGTGAATAAACCACCAGCAGCAACTACTAAAATGCTGCTGGACACAGGCCTAAACAATGCACGAAAACAAAACAATGTCAGTTTATCTTTGAACATATTGCCAAACCAGTTGGCCAACTTCTTGCAGCAGATATGCTGGTACAGGTTTGTACAGGTTTGTACGGGTTTGGCTGGCTTAGTTGGTTGAGCATGACTGTAGTCTCACTAATTCAAATGAAATGCATGCACAAGATCTACCTTTGGTAACAGCAGGGTCTTACTTCTGTCTTCCGTCTGTCTCTATGTTGCCCAGCATGGGATGTATCTCCTCTGAGGCCCCACACTGTCTCTCCTCACACCCGGACACATTTCCATCTTAGGATTCAGTGGCCCAATGCCAACCATCTATAACATCAGCATTACCTATTTTTAGTATATTTGTTAGACTTTACACTTCTTCCCTGATGAGTTTTGTTGGAAGGAAACCTTTGCAATGAAGATCCTATTCTTGTTCCTGTTCAGTTCCTAGATTTGGTCATTTATATGTAATTTACTCTTATGTTGTCTTTACAAAGTAGAATTTAATTTCTTTACTTGAGTTTACTTATAATCTTATCTATTATATAATCAATTCAAAGCAAACAATTAAGCAATTGTTTTGGGGGGGGGGGGGGGGGGGGGGGGGCGAGAAAAATAGACAAAAACATTTAGTACTTTTGACTTTTGTCATTTCCTGCAGACAGTCCTGCTCTTGACATCTTTCTTTCAGCATCATTGATACCATCTAACTACAATGCCTTACTGATAGTGCCGGCAGCAAGTCCTTCTTCAGTAGGAGCTGTTCATCCCATTTCCTATCACATAGTGGGGGAGTGAAGAATTTAGTTGTTCAGAACTTGACCTTTTATTATTTTTTTTATATACAAATATTACATTAATGGTTGTTAGGTTCATCAGAGAGATTAATTAAAGAAATGTATTTGTAACATTTGCATTTAAATAAATTATAATTATCAAGTCATAAAATCGTCATTGCACACATCAGTTAATCAACTCTTCATATGTTTTAAAACAAGTGTTTTAAAGTGAACAAATAAATTGTGATTTAGAATTTTCCTTAATATCTTTTTATGAACCTGTTCTCTGGTACACAGCTTTTGAGTTTGTATCCCAAACCAGGAAGACATGTTTATTGCCGACCTTGCACTTAATTTTCACATGTAATAGGAAAAAAGTCTGTTAAATGAAACCCTAACACATTACAAATCAAATCAGTTTTTTGCCCCTTTATATTTATATTATATTTATATTTAACCCCCCCACCACACACACACACACACACACAATCATAGCATAGCTAACATAAGTCCACTAACACTGTCTGATGCAATGTAATGGCAATGCAATTTCCAAGCTTTCATCTTCACCAGCAAAATTCCAAATTCAAAGATGGACACTTGCATGTAATCCTTTTTTGATCTCTCCTTCAAAAGAAATAAGGCCATTATATGATTCTCGCTGTGTGCCATCAGACATGACAGTTAATAGAAGTCAAGTTGGGGACTAAAAAGGTTGCTATCAGCAACTTGGCCGGTGGTCCTCCAGAGATAACAATAATCCTTTAGACAAGCGCCTCGGCTTTAAAAGCATAGCCAGTGCTTCTAAGCAAGATCAAATGATCCCTTAAATTTCTGGCTATTGGATCATCTATCAATATGGGAGTCACACATTTCACTCTGATCAAATGCTTTTGTTGGTGGTGGTGTTGTTGTTTTAGTCCATTTGTATCACTTCCTTGCGTAATCTGGCTACCAAAAGAAGGGTTGACATAATAAGGGCCTTATTTTTACCTTTCATCACAAGAAAACTTGCAACATTAGTCAGGCTCACTGTCAGAATCATCCACCTAAGTTTAATCTTAAAAGGAAAAGAATTTAAATACCTTATCTTCAAACAAAATTGCTTTCCCAATCTTCTCTTATTTTCATCCCATCTTCCTTGTTCTTAAATATTGTTATTTTGAAGACAATAAAGTTGCGTCTGTAGTATTTGGGGTTTCATCCCACACTACAGTTGTTAACTTCTGTAGGAGCTTTACAAAAGTGAAAAAAAAAAAAACCCTTAGCTATACTTCCTCAGTTTTTTTCCGTAGGAACCTTGATGAGAATGCATTAGTATTATTAGCAGCGCCACTGGCTTGTTACTTTGAACTATTTTTAAAAGGAGGACTCCTCTTCCATCATAATATAAGCTTAGAAAAGGAACATGCTATGTGTATGTGAAAGAGGCATGAAATTCATTGAAAATGTTTCATAACTGGGAGAGTACGCACACAATTATATAAGTTGTGTGGTGTTTTCATTCATAGTCATGGCATGGATTGATCATATCGCAACCCAAATCTAAAGCCAGGCTGAGCAGCAAACGTCAGTGAGCTAACACTGTCACAATGATGATGCAAACATCCTGATGTTAAGCATGCATAATCACCCACGTTGATCATTATTTGGGGGTGATGGAAATATTACTTCTGTTGGTATTTGGTCAAATGTATTAGTATTGGGGAAACAAAAATTTTGACTGGATAATGCCACTAGATTGAAACTTATGGTCACCAAAATGATCGCAATTCATCCATCAAAGTGATTGTAGTTCATCCATTGGGTAGTTTGAATGCTTGTGCCAAATTTCATAATAATCCTCTAATAATTGTTTCACACAAAATCAGACATCAATCTGATGGTTGCATCCAAGAAAGTCATTTCTATTATTCATAAAGGTATGTACCAAATTTCATGGCAATTCAATCAACAACTGTTCAGTCTGGACCAAACTGTTGGTCCAGCCAACAGTCGTTCCAGCATGTCTGGTAAAAGCAAATGGTAATGCAAAAAAGAATAGTGATTGATCACGATACCTGCATATATCCTGGGTCATATTAGATGGTGTGAAAAGGGATCCTCTGAACTCCCATTTGCTAAGATCAAGGTAAAATCTCAGTTCAGAGTTTACTCGTGCGTATTTTCCTTTGAAAATCTGTGTTTGGAACAGCAAATGTGCAGATTATTGCTTTGTTGGAGAGATAAAGGGTAGCTTGGGTAGATGGTGTTCCAGATGAGATCAGTATCACAAGGAAGAGAGGAGAGGGAAAAATAGGATGCCAGAGACAGTGAGACGCTGAAGTTTCTGTAGTTCAGGTCAAGGCATGTAACCAAGACTGTTCAAATGTCCCCACACCATTTCCACACCTTTTCAAGCGTATTTAGGGATCTCTAGATGACAGGCAACACCCTGCAGGCATAATTTGGCTCCCTTGGCTTCATCAGGGATGCAGAGTGGTAATTCTAGATGATTAAAGAGGTTTATTCGTTTCTGTGTAAATGTTGCTGCCAGCCACGGCCGAGTTTCACCTGGCTCATCACACACATTTCCATAACCCCTCTTTCATTTCTGAATGAGATATGACAGCTCAGGCAACATCCAAATGCAAAACTGGGTAGGTCTATCACGAGAAGAGAGATTAGAAATGGAAGAAAATACCTCTGTGGTGAAATTTTTCCTGTACAGTTTGCCATTTGAAGGTATAGCATGATACCTTTGGATCTTGTTGACTTTTTAAATTTCTGAACTTTGTATACGTCTTTAGGTCTTTGATGGAGATTTGTAACATTCTACTAAATATGTTCTTTTTATTGTTCTATATAAATTGATTGCAAATCTACTGCTGTATGTAAGGCACGCATATGCTTATTCATCATGGAAGAGAGATACTTCTGCATGCTAACAGTTTAAAAAAAAAAAAAAAAAAATTTCTTTATTTCTGATCTAAGGAATGAGGGTGCTGGACATATTGTAGCAAAAAACCTGTGAATTTATGCCATATAAAGAGACCTAACTTTGGCCTTGCCCTTCGTACACAGCACAGGCTGCAATCTAGAGAGATCCTTCTAATTCTGAGCCATGTAGACCTTCCACCCAACTTTGCAAGTTCCATTGTAGGTGAAATGTAATGAGGCTCAGTATGTAGGGGACTGTGGCCCTTGGACAGGGTCACAAATTAGTCTATTCTTTCAGCAGTTCCAGAAAACTGCTGGCACTGAGCTGTTTTATGCTCTGGCCACTTGGAGCATCATAATTCGGAGCTTCACTTCAGTCTTTAAAAATACACAGGCATTCATTAATTCATAGACTATTTAGACTTACATTCTCTTACCTCTGTAAAATGAGCATCTCTAAGAGAGACTAGTGATGAAGTGTCCCATCTTGATCTCCATCTCGACCGTTTTTCTCGCAGGGTTTTGTGGGCACTGACACTGTCCTGCTGTCTTGCTGACAGTTTCTATATTCTGCCAGGATCATTTCACAACTTTTTTGCACTTCCTGCATATTTCTAAATTAGAGCCATGACAAAATTTATAATTGAATAGGTTATATTGGGATTTTTTTTTTTTACTTTTATTGGCCATTCTTCAGCTTTGCTTTGAAGAAACTGTTTCTTTGTTGACCTGTTACAAATTTAGAATGCAGCAGATGTGTGCTAGGTTTTTATATGTGAATCATAGAGTGCATCTGTTCATTTCAGCATTTCTACTGATTCCACTGGATCAATATCATCTTCTCTAAGCACTCACACTTGAGTGGCTCATTTTCTACAGGGAAATCAACTTCTTTGTCTTTTATTGCCTTACTGAGCATTTCGTAATCAATTCTAGTTTAGACATATTACAAAATAAGGACGCAGTATGGCTATTGTTTAAGACCTCCAGACAGCATGTTTTTATAAAGATGCAGCTGCAAAATAGATTCACCTTTTGTATTTCAAACTAGTCTTCAGCTCCTATATGAGTACAAGTTTGCAGGAAGTCTGAATTTCAAGCTTAAGAATAGCTCGAAACAGACGTCACGTGACACTTGAGTGTTTCTTTATCAACTTTGACATAGCAGTCAAAAGGAATATATAGTATAGATACTGTACAGATTTATACATTTAAAGTGTAAATATATTTCCTCAGGGGCAGCTCAGCAACATAGTGGTTAGCGCTTCTCCTCCACAACAAGAAGGTCACGGGTTCAGTTCCCAGACCTGGGTCCTTTCTGGGCTGAGTTTGCATGTTCTCCCCCCTGCGTGTGTGGGTTTCCTCCCACCGTCCAAAGACGACATGTTTGGGTTAATTGGTGACTCTAAGTTGTCGGTAGCTCTGAGTGTGAGTGTGAGGGGTTGCTTGTCTCTGTCTGTCTGTGTGTTGGCCCTGCGATGGACTGGCAACCTGTCCAGGGTGTACGAAAGTGGCTACAATTGGCTCCAGCACCCCCCGCGACCTGGAAATGTATAAGAAGTAGAAGATGAACAAATTATACATTTAATGATTTGTGGTTTGAGCAATAATGTCTGCTTGTTATTCAGAAAATGAACTGGTGTATTTATGTATTTTGCCATGAGTCATGGTTGTGTAAATACAATAAGATGCTTGCCTGTCTGTTCTTAAACAGACTGTCAGAGCTTATTCTCACTTCATAAGATAATGTCTGATCAAGTTGCACTGCATTGCTCTTTTTATATTGCAATGCATCACACGTATCTTCTGTCCCTGTTCACACAGGAAAAGAGTCTGTTCCGTCAGTGATAAATTATGAATAATACTCAACATTATTTTTGGCTGAGTATTTCATTCAGTATTTTATTTTATTCATTTGCATCTGACCACTTCAACCTACATTGTTTTCTTTTTAGGTTTCATCACTGTTTTCAGTGTCGAAGTTTTTTTTTTTTTTTTTTTTTTGGGGGGGGGGGGTATTTTCACTGTGCCACTTTTATATATTTTCACTTTCAACTTTCACTGGAATCCCCAATTTCTGAATAATTGCTGGATAATTATTTTGAATGAACCCTATTGATGTCATAAGGGAGATCCCACCAAAGCCCTTGCTTTAATCCTTTTTTTTTTTGTTTGTTTTTTGACTTGACCACCTCAAACTTGAATGATGGAGTTGTGTGGGTGGCTGTAGGATATGTTAATTCAACGCCATGCAGATGTTGCTATTATTACCCTTTGCAGAATGCCATGATCCATGGTTTCCTTATTCATCAAACCTCCCCCACATGCGTCGCATCTCTCCACCCAAGAATGAGGTTCACACTTGAGTATTTCAGAAAAAAAAAATCTTTTGAGAAGAGACCCCCTAGTCCTCATTTTTTCCACAGGGAGAACTGCACAAAGGACACAGCCCCGTTTAGAGATGCATCGCTGCCTAGGAAGTATTTACCTCCTTCAAGTTCACCTCCCCACATTAAACATTTGCTCAAGAAAGCCCAATTCTTCTGTAGTGTAGTTTTTTCCCAACAAGTGCTGTTGATTTGAAATTGTTGACCAATCACATCACTTGAGTAATGCTAGAACATATGTTTCTCATAAAAGAAAACAAATCAATTTGTCTCTCATAAAAGATAAACTTAAAACAAATTACAGAATCTCAGAATTGAGATGTTTAATCCTTTTTTCAGGTAATGGTTTCAGGATTACTTTTCAGTAAAATGGATAAATTGCCTTAGTAATTTTTTCAGTCACAACAGACAGTTTCATACAAAATGTCAAGCTCTCAATATTTCCTTGCTTTTCTTGGCCACATATAATAAAAAACAAAGGTAGTTAATAAAAAATCAAATAAAACAATGAGGAAAATTATGAATATATTCAGGAACTGTCTTGAAGCTACGGAGTATCTGTTGAGTCAGTATGATAAAACTTTGGCCCTGATGTTGTCTGCTATTTGTGCACAGTCAAATGAGACCATATTTGCATTTCCCCACAAGCTATCTGTTGCATTCCAATGTAATGAGTGTATTTTATGTCATCTTCTGTTCAAATATTGCAACAAAAGGAGCCAATATCTGACAGTATGGAACCTGAAAGAGACTTTGTTGATAAAAACAGATGTGATAGTCAAAAATGAGTTTGCCTTGGGAGATGCCTGTTTTGTGCAGGTTTATATCTGATTGGCAGGATTTTAGTTTTTATAAGCAGCAGAATGCGGGGGGTGGGGGGGGGGCTGTTAATGCTTTACCAACTGGCAGAAGGAGAGCGACAAAGGAGGCCACGGCCTATTCAAAGGCCACAGTGCAACCCTTCTCACATGCCAAGCATTCCAATGTGCTGTGTAAAGGTTGGGCTGGCCGAGAACAACCAGAGAGCCTTTCTCATGAGGGCCACCTTAAACACACACAGGCGAAGCTTAAAACTGGCTGTCTGATGCTGTCTCACATCCACTCGCTCCAATGCTTTTCTGTCTGTCTGTCAGAAAATTTAACTAAAATGGGTGAGTTAGTCACCTGTCGTGTCCTCTCAGATAATCATGATTTATGTCTTTTACTACATTCATCCAGTCTCTTCCAATCTCTCCCTCTCACAGCATGAGTTTGTGATAAATTACTATGCAAAGGTCATGTCACATTTATTTCTGTCTGTCCCAAAAGAGAGCAGTATCATCCCAAATCTGATTTAGTGGCAGAAGAAGGTCTTTCCTGCCAAATGTTTTGCTTGTTTTTCCACAGTCCTACCTTTCCATCCGGCACTAGGTCACTCAGTAATTACAGTCCTAAGCTAGGAGCATCTGAAAGGCTGCCAGATGTCAGTGCACCATCAGCTGTAAATAGAGCCCATCCCATGATCCCTCATTGTCTCATCTGTTTTGATGGTCTAATGACTGTCTCATTAGGTCAAGAGTAGAAAATGTTCAATACCTCCAAGTCTCCAAGTCTTGGTCCAAACTAGCGTGAACTGGATATCTGTAAAATTTTGCTAGGAAGAAAATAATGCTGCAGTGTGCCCAGACGTTACATGGCAAAGTTTAATTTAAGCTACAAACAAATGTCGCTGTTAATAAATGGCGACTCTTTAGTTTGGATAATGTATTCCAATTTGTTCTCTGCAGCATACCACCATAACACATCTGACTAGGGACACAGTTTAATATTCCCTGTTCTCAGTGTGTCCAAATTAATCAAGCAAAAAGCTTCTTGTGCCTTAGTCATTTTTGGCTAAGCAATAAAAAGCTATGGCTGTTTGTGCTTATAGAAAAGGCAGATTGAATTGTGACAGTTTACTTTCACATTTGCAAAATTTGCATGTGCTTTTAAACTAAAGCACTTGTGAAGCCATCAGCAGAGCCAATAGTTTTTTTGTAGTGGGCAGGTGCAATCAGCCTTCACTTCCCATGCTGAAATGCAAACATTGGCCTGTTCGGTGTGTGGAAATAAGCAGGTGCAGCTGACATGGATCCTTTCACATCGTTGCTTGATAGATTTTAATGGCTGACTAATCGTGCTCTTAGATCTGTTTTCTGTTATTAACGTACCACTCCAGTACAATAGGTTCACTGTATATATTCATTGGTGCTGCTAGTAGTAGTAGTAGCAAGATAAGTCAAATAAAATTTTACCAGCAGACAATTCTGATTAGGAAAATGTACTGGAAGTAAAATGAACATTGCTGGCCCTGTGATATTGTCATATAATTGAGCCATTATTATTAATTACATTAATAGATAAGTAAGTCAAAATTGTCTAGTGGATCATATTTTATACATCTGGAAAAAAAAAGCCAAATGTTGTCGACTTCAGGTATTTCACAAGTGAGGTTTTCCTGCTTTTGTCTCCCATAATAGTTTTAAGAAACACTGTTATGACAAAAAAGGTGTTGCTGTCTATGAATTAAACATCAGGTTAAGCAATGAGGAATATTTCCATATTTTGAATGTAAAATTTTTGTTGTAATTCTATGAGAAGTATATTTCCTTGATTATGTCGTTTAGAAAGTGGAAAAACTGAATTACAATATAACTGTTATTGCTGCTATTTAAATATAACCTTCAGCATGATGTAGCCCATATGAAGGAAAGCTTGGTGGTGTTTTCCCTGCGTGGGGATTATGGATAAAAATGTGTGCGCAACAAGTGGGCGGGTGGAGGATCCGGGGGGTTGCCCCATGTTTTTAAGACGGAGGACTCCTCCCGGTGTCTGCGCTGTCCGGACGGTCCGTCCCCCGGCGTCCTGCCCGCAGAGGATGCGTCGAGCTCAGTGTTAGATGCTGGACTGCACCATTCCTGCCGTCTCCACCAGGGAGGCTGTAATCCCATTTTGTTTGGAGGAGCCGTCGTGCAGCCTGTGAAAAGGAAGAGGGCACTGCTCCGCGCTCTGACGCCCCTCCACCCCTCCACTCCTCCCCTTTTCCGCCGAGTGTCACCCTCTTTCCTCCCTCATCTGCTCACTCCCTGCTCGGTGAGGCTGGTAGGCGGCGGCGCAGAGCTCCGGAATCGTCGCATCGCATTGTTCGCCCACTGAAACACAGCGGAGCGTCTTTTTATTTATTTTTCCCCTGCTTCCTCCTCATCCAGCCTACCTCTTCCTCGCGTTTATATTTTTATTTCTCTCAAATGCATTTACTGGGGGAATCTACTGCATGCACGCCAGCCCGGTGACGTGCCCGAGCATGTTCACATCAGAGACGGCATCGGATTTACCTGCGAGTCCTTGCCGCCTCCAGCTCAGCGCGCACACCGAGCCGGGCTTCACCCGCTGTCACTGAAGAGCATCCAGAGGGGGGGGGACACACCGGATTACAACGATGGGGTTCTACGGCACTTTAAAGATGATTTTCTACAAAGTGAGTAGGATTTCTGCCCTTGTCACCTCCAACACCCCCCCCGGCACCACTCGGTGTGTCATTGCTGAGCGCGTCTGTGTCGCCCTCTTTATCTTTGACGCCCCTCTCACGGACAGACTGTGCGGCCACTGCGGAGGATGAACGGCCGTGTAGCGGCGGAGCCCCCAACCCCCTCTCTCCTCCAGAGATGCCGCTTTAATTACTGGGGGGGGCTTTATGTTTTGTTGGTGTAATATCACGAAGCGATTTGGCATCAGCTACCCTTCATAGTAACTTTAGACGCGTAAATAAACGCGTCGCTGCCGTGAGTCAGGGATAATCAGTGCGTTTGGAAACGGGCTGCGGCTCTGCCACTTTAATGGCCATTTAATTCTGCAGTGCTGGATAGAAATGTGTTCGGAAGTCCGCGTTATGAACTACAGAATTTGGCTTTTGTGGATCTCAGTTTCGCCACAGCCTTGTCTCGATGCTCTGCGTGCCTGAGCGCCAACAGTGTCCCTCCCTTTAGCAGTAACCACACCACAGCATATATTTATATCTATAGATATATATAGAAATAAATATATCATACAGTGATTTCTGTTTTTAATGCATACAGTATTAATTTTTCGCTGTTGATTAAATCAGTTTCTGGCACTACACCCAGTTCCCCATGCAATCCTCCTCAGTTTGTAGGCTTATTATGCCTGTACATTATGCAGCAGGAATCTTGCACTGACCAGAGTGACTGCCTGGGATGCATGCATGTGATCAGTCTGTTGTAGCCTGTTGGAGTAGCCTATTCCCTGACATTGTGCGCTCGCCTCAGGCTCCGAGCACAGATAATGGGTCACTGTGTCAGACTGCGTGAGGTAGAATATCCTCAAGGATGTTGGGTATAATGTGGCTGGATTGCAGCCATGAGATGGTGCTCCTTCGCTTGAGAAGGCAGAATACAAACATAAATATGAAAGGGAATTCATTATGTAGAGCGTGTAATGTAAACAGAATTGTTATTCATTCAAAATCTCACTCTGGAAGTCTCATGAGGGAGTTCTTGTGTGTAGTTGTGTGCACACTGTAGTGTTGATGCTTTTATTTCATAAAGCCTCATAATTAAGGCAAATTGCCATTCTTCATCAGTCGGTGCCAGGTTATAGATTTGATGTTTGCTCACTTGATTTCTCCATCCATTTTGTGAATTTTCTTACCCTGATGCATCATTTCATTTAGAGCTTGAATATTTTTGGGGCGGCTCTTTGCTTCCACCAGCAGAACACAAACCACCAAGGCAGATTTATTAAATTACTTTTTCTGGTGCGATTGTACTTTTGGTCCTTCACAGTTCAACAACTTGCTCATTCTATCCAAATTGGTCAATTCTCAGATCAAACTGTGTCTAGCACTGTGGATTGACATGATGAAACAGTTTGCTTGGAAGACCATTTGAAAAATGTGAGATGATGTTTCAAATGACTGATGCTGCAGGATATAGCCTTCATTGAAATGAACCAACACATTATGTAAGAACGATTGCTGTCTTTAAAATATCATTAACTCTCTGTTTATCCATCTGTCGAGCTTTTGGCCAAATAGGGAAGGGGAAGCCAAGAGGGAGTAGGAAAGACTGATCAGTAGTGATTTACAAACACTGCGCTCTCTTATTACCTTTTCCCAGGTTGAACACAAGAAGAGGCTGATTACATGCTGTGATATTTTGTTTTTCTTTTTCACACCCTCGTTTAGCTTGAAGCTTATTTTTTTCTTTTATATGTACCCACGGATGCATTTTGTCAAAGACAGCGTGCATTCCCCCCTTTTCTATCACCATGTCTCTCTCTCCTTCAGAGGCACACAAAACATACGCACACACCCAATGTGTGTATACACACAACCAGGCTCTCCTTGGCTACTGAACTGCCATTGCAGTGAGATCACCACTTTAAGAACAAGGCAGTCAGGTTCAAGAGCCGTATCCTGGCAAGCAGGGATAACTTATAGCCCCATCTTTATGTTCTTTGGGACTCAAACAATCTCTATTAGCCAGATAAGCTGAATGTAGACAAGTGAAACCTAAGCTACATTCCTACTTAGCATTTGTAAACATTTTAAGCCTCTGACTTTATATTCCCCTGCCTTTCAATACATTAACATTTTGAATTACTTGTTGATTTTCATGGCTTGAATTAAAGCTTCCCACCTGAGCTGACCTGTGAGGAAAAGATCACAAATTATTACTCAAATAGCAATCTAATTTTCCTGACGCAGTTAACCTGCAGTGCACGTTTGTGTGCTAGTCATGTACACATATCTCTATGAACCCTAGCTTTGGTTCACTGTTAGTTGATTTGATGCATCAGTTTGTGGGTAGGAGTTATGTATTGTCGGCAAACGAGTGGCTATAGTTGCAGATATAGTGCTTTACCACTGAGCATATCTGATGTTGGAAATAAAAAATGGTTGGTTTTTTTTTTTTTTTTTTTTTTTTTTCTTGTTCTTTTGTCAGGTGCTTTTCTCAACACACAAATGTGTCCCTGAGGCTGCAAACACAAAGTAAGCACACACACAAAATTATAGTGATAAACAAAAACACACATCTTGAGGAAAGACACATAATCACTCCTCTGTAAATCCAGACAGCGTGGAGTCATATAACTAAAGACTTACATCTTTGACAGCATTTATAGCAACACTACAATAGCATAAATGCATTGTAAGAGTATTGTTTGTGTCAAAGACAAAAAGAGTAAAATTTATATACGGCTTCTGGAGAAATGACTGTTATTGTCGACTAACTGTTGCCAAACCATTTTACCCAATATGAAAGTGCAAAAGCCTGAATTTCTGCACCAGCAAAAATAAAAGATGAACAAACAAAAACAACATGTCACGTGCAGCAATAAATCTTACATGCCCACAAAAATGTGTTTTCATTGTCAAAATACACACTCGCTGGTTTGGCAGATTATTTATACAATAAGGCTGATTTGCCATGATGCCCAGAGAGATTTGAGAAAACACTCTTTGTCACATTGTTGTAACAGTAGCTTTGCTAAAGGGTGAATTTTGGACTCTTGTTGAGCATAGCTGGCCTTTCACTTGAACATTCAACATATGTAATTAATAAGAACAAGGACAGACTGTTGCATTGTATACCTTAGATTGTTCAGACACTGAAAATCAGTGTTCAGTTTCTCTGTTTGCTTGTTTATTCACTAGGGACTGGCGATGAGATTGTGATCACTTGCATGTGTGAGAAACGTGCCAGAGAGAGTGGCAAGCATGGAACGAAGAAAATTGGCTTGCCCAGGCCTTTACACAGACTCCTTTGTTTGCGCAGTAGGGTAGGTGGTAACAGGGACTGGGCGGTGGTTGTTCACGCAGGTAATATTGAATGATAGTGAACTGTAGTGGTGTTTTTGTTTCTCAAGTATCATTGTGAATCAAACCTTAGAGCTAACCTCAGCTAAATGAATTTTTGTGCGCATGAACAATCTGTACCCCCCTGGAGGTTTTGTTGTGAATGTGTGAGTTCCTCTGGATATAATGGGGTCCTTGGTTGCCCAAGGAATGCTGCTCACTTGGCATGTCTTTGCAAAATGGGAAATAATCAAAATGAAGAATAGAAGTGAAAACAGGAACCTGTTTTTGCATCCTGCAATTTCTTGATGTTGACTAGCTTCATCTTTAGACCAGTCAAATCGTTCTGCTTTCTTATGGAACACGTTAGTAAAATGAATCTCTTTCCTATGCATTAAAGATGAATTTCCATTTGCATAAAGCTGTTGCAAGACTGTGGTGTCTGTATTTTTATTATGCTGAAGATTAGACATAATGTTTATTATGTTAAGGTGTTAAGGTGCAAAAGTAATTTTCTACTTCCACCAACCTTTTTAAAAAAAATTCCTATCTTCATATTTCTTTAGAGCTGCCCTCACAGTTATCAGAAGGATGTCGTGAAAGAATTTCTTTATTGTTTCCAAATCTTCCGTCTTTTGGGAATGGTCTCTAATGTTTCTCTTTTGTTTTCTTTCCTAGATGAAAAGAAAGTTGGACCATGGCCCCGAGGTCCGATCTTTCCCTTCAGGAAAAAAACCCTGCAAAGGCCCAGAGTATCCGAGGTAAAGGAAACCTGCATTTCACAAAAAGACTTGTACTTGAGCTGCATGGTCTGGCTTTGTTTCCCCTCTTAGGATCAAAAGGATGTTGGTGTTAATTAAAATTTAAAGAGCACTAGTATATCTTTAATTTCATGCCATGCACCCAGAAAAGTAATAATGAAAGCAAACTTTGAGGTATTAACAAAGCAGCTATGTGTGTCACCAAACAGAATGATGCTTTACCACTCATTGTATCTGCAGTATCCAGCGATCATTCCCAGATGTTCCTTGGATCCTAAATATTTAATGGATGTGTTCACATGTAGCCACATTAAAATTCTGACTGAACACATCCACTTAACTGTAAATGTTGCCATCTAACTGGCTCCATCTCAGCTTCTTGTCCCATTAAAAATGAATCAATAATGAAATAGATCCCCAGTTTTCCATTTTGCTCTCAGCAAGCAGAGTCGGACAAACTGAGGGTGCCCACTGGCTGGTTTTGCCTACTGCCCTTAAATTACAAGGGCATATTGAAGTCCTTTACTGTTTCTCACAAGTTCTAACAACAGGACAGTTTGGCCCTGAACAGAACAGATCAGTCTGATTCCGTGCACTCTTACGTCCCATAGTCAGAAATATGCTCATTTATTTGAAATGCTGAGCTAAAACTAATGCAATCTTGTGATTTATTCTCACACGATGAAGGTTATGATGTTTTTTTGATTCAGCCTAATACTCGTTTGGGAGGATGTCCTCTCTTGCATTGCGAAATTGTATTTCATTACACAGAGGGATGATTTCATTGTTTAACTTGTCCCTAAATAAAGTGGACAAAATGGTAGAACTGTATGCAAGTGTGTATAATGCAGTAGTTTGCAGCACTCTCAAGCACATATTTTGTCATCCAGGATGGCTTCTTTTTTTGTGACCAACAGCAGAATGATCATTTTTGAACATTTGGAGTAGGGATATAAAAACACAAAAATTTTTTTGTGTCCAAAATTAAAATATGTTGGGGTTTGTACAACTATGTAATAATATCACACGTGCTGTTGGACCTCAAGACAATACATGACTTCTTGGCTGTGTAACATGCTAAATATTTTTTCATAAAAAAAATAAATAAGGAAATTGCCTTGAACTAAAATGAAAACAGCTTTTATTTGAATTTGCTACATTTATTCGTGGTTTTTATTGCTAAATCAAATCAGTGATGAGCAAAATGTTCTTAAACTACAGCTTTAAATATTTAAATTTGTAATATTGGCTGTCCCATTTACACACAGGCTATATTTAATGTTATTGTTGTTGTGAAGATAATTTGTTGCGTAAATATCTGCAAAGGCTTCAGCAAAAGACAGCCCAGTGCAAATAAACATCCTGAGCATGTCCTTTTATTGTTGACTTCATTAATAGTGCATACTTAATGTCTTGCATGTCCTTTGCAATGTTTGTTTTCTTGTAGTGCAAGATACTTTCACATCCTGTCATTATAGTCAGCACTGAAGGTCTCACAGTATTAAGTTTAAAATAGTTTTTATTTTTTTCCCTCTAAATTGCAGCCCAACAGGAATTGTCCCATGTCCAGCCACACCCACCACATTTGGCCACATCAGAACAGCCAACGGTCAGGGGCAACAGAGGCGGCGCATCACCTCAATCCAGCCACCCACGGGTCTCCAAGAATGGCTCAGAACATTTCAGGTGAGCATGCTGCTGTTTTCGTCCCCTTGGGTGAACCCTTCAGCAAAAGCTCATCAAAAAACAGTTGTTGTGCCCAATCAATGTTCACTTAGTCTCAGAGATAATTGCTGCACTGTTGTTCTGGCCCATCACATTAACATAGGCACTGTAGCGTAAAATTGGAACTGGCCGTACCTGTTCAGACTAAGAAGATCTATAAGATCACATGACTACTGTATTAAAAGTTGAACATATGTTGTCTTCTGTGATCTTCTGAATTAATGATGTTACTGAAGGATGATTATTATAACCTATTGTTATTACCTATTATTACCATGTCATTTATTTTAACGGCATTATCCAAGGAGGGTAACGTTGGGTTTGGTTTTCTTAAGGGGTTATTTCGCTTGCATGACAAGCAACAATTTAATCTTATTTTCAGCCACCTTACTCATTAGTTTGTGTCTGCAGAGAAAAGCTGATACTGCAGTCAATTTTCCACATTATAGTTTGCCTTACTTTTATGTTCATTTGTCTCTATCGTTTTCTGCGTAGATGCAACATTCTTTCATTTGCAAAATTAGCTCTCAGATCCCATTGAAATATTTAAACAAATTAGTCTTTATGAGGTCTATCTGATTTCCTTTATAATAGGCTGTCATAGATGTTATGACCTAACAGAGAGATCAACTCATCATCTTTGAATAGCTGGGCCAACCTGTGTATTTATTTTACACACTAATCCTCTGGTTTGACCTAAAATAGTCTACTAATTCATGCCACAGGCAGCTGAACTTTAAGATCACATTCTGTACATTCCTCAGTCCAGTCCCAGCCTGTGGCTGCCTTTATGGATAGAGTGCAATGTACTGTAGCTAAAACTGTGTTGTTGTCTCTTTTTTCTCCACAAAAACTTATAAAGTGCTGATGCTTTTTTGGGAGTTCACTGTTTAAAAGATAAACACACAGACTATCAGGGGAGAGTCACATTTTACCTGAAAAGATTGGTCTGAGATTGTAGGAAATACGCTTACTTACCTTTGCACCAAGATTTGGATGAGATTTTCATCGCTCAAGTTTGGTGATTAAATAGGAATTGGCAACAAGTTAGCTTAGTGTACACAAAAAAATAAATAAAATCTGCCTGCTAGCACCTCAAAAGGTAACTAAATATCAAGTCATAGCTGTGTTTATTTAATATTCACTAAAACCGTGTAACAAAGATTTCTTACCAATGAAGCACGTAAGATTATATCCCCAAATGCTAAACTATTTATTTTATATGACCAGCATACAGGCACTTTTCACTTCAGTATAAGTTTTTAAACTCTCAAAATAATTAGAATAACTTTGTTGGAGCCTAGTAAACAGTATCTAAACCACAAACAGGGCTGGTCAGTATTACAACTAGCATAAAAGATGAAATAACTTTAAAATGCCTTTTCAGTGTCTTTGTAGCTTAGAGCAGTCATACTTCAATAACCTTTTTGGTCTTTTTGAAGGCTGAATAATTCGTTCGGCCCTTTTTGGAAGATACTTAAGTGTTTCCCTCAACTGCTGAATGGATGCATTTCATCAGCAGCCTGTCATCATCATAATGATTAGCTGATCAAAGACATAACTTTTCTCCGTGATCAAGCCAGGCTGCGTTTCCTGCACGTTCCAAGCATCAGCACTGTGATCATAGATGTTGACTGCGGGTTAGTGTCGCAGCCATTCTCTTGGGAATTGTCAAAGGAAATTCAGAGAAATTAGGAAAATCAGGTTCTAAAGCAAAAGTAAGCCTGACAGGTTGAGTAGAGATAAGCTTTCAATAATTATAGATCATGTTTAATCTCTCGAGGGTTATCCTGGAGACTCCTGGAATGCACTAAGCTAACCATTAGAACAATGAGGAATAGCCTTAAATGTTTATATCACAAGGATAAATGTAAGTTCTGAAATTTGTAAAGAGCTTGGTTTTTAATGATTCTACACTTTGTCTAGTGGTTTGGAAGAAAGCCACAATCTATACCAAATATAAATGTATCGAACAACACAAACCCAGTCAACTACATTTGTGATTAGATAAACTTGTGCTAAGAATTTAAGAACAGTCCAAACGACAAATGCCTTCTCAGGTTGGGACTTGAGAGGTCCCTGGTGTTGAAGATTCAATTTGAACAGAAGCACCAATAATCCATGGGAGGAATGTTTTAACACGAGTAACTGTTACGTGGCCCTTCCTCTGTGGGAGGGAGTGGGGGTTGATTACCTCCACAACCAGCACCCCTGGCTAAAGCTTTTAGCTGCCAAATTACAGGTGGTTTGCGTGTGCCAGATTTTCCATCCTGCCTCCTGGCCTGTAATCATTGTTAAATTTGAGCACTCTGGAGAAAAAAACAACTGCGACTGTTTGGTTCAGCTTACAGTACAGCGCTATTCAGCCGCCAGCAGTAAACAAGTCAACACTGAAGCAGGAGAAACAAAACCCTACAGAGCTCTAATAGCACTGCTGATAGTGTACGGTTCTCCAGTAATGTGTTGGCTACTAGCAACAGGCTGGTGCCTCGAGCTACTTTGTGCTACTGCACAATGCTGGATCTTCCCAAGAGTCTCCAATCAAGGTCTCAGACTTTCGGGAAAGAAAATAACTTTACAGAAGCTTGTTTAATAGTGGAAAACTGGAACGTTTTGTGATAAAATGTAACGTCAGCGTAAATTAAATGTTGTATGGCTATTATGGAACTACGACCTATCCCTTGAATCAAATTGAAGCACTGAGTTAAGTTAGCTGGTTTCAGTAGGTTTCAATACGTCTGCTTTCAAAAGAACAAACTCATTGAACTGCATTGGAGTCCTGTACATCTAATCGAGTTTCTAGCTCGTTTCTTATGAAGTTTCAACTCAAAGAAAGAGGCTGCCTCTTTCTTAAATGACTTTTTTAAAGAAAACCTCCTTTGTTCGCTGTTTCAGAGTTGGACTGGCCCAGAGAAGCTGCTGGCCCTGGATGAGTTGATTGACAGCTGTGAGCCCACGCAGGTCAAGCATATGATGCAGGTGATCGAGCCACAGTTTCAGCGAGACTTTATCTCTCTGCTGCCCAAAGAGGTGAGTTCCTCAATCCCGCTTCTGTCATCCATTCACAACTTCCTCTCTAGCCTTATCGTGGTCTGCCTCTGACCTGAACTCCCATAAGAATCCTTTGTGGTAGACATCATCTCTGAATAAACATACCTGAAGAGAAAGAGACAAGGTCTCTCTAGTCCTGATACTCTCGCCTGTCCCCTGTTACCTTACATCATTTAACGTCATACACAGTGGATGCCTTGTTTTTGTGCCGCCTCATAACTGGCAATACAGAAGTGCTGCAATGATGATAAGATCGCATAAGGAAATTGTACAAAACAGCCTCAATCCACCGTATCTTGTGGAGCTGATCAAATATGTCACACCTCGTCTCTGTCAGGCAGGTGTTTAAGATGAAGGGGTAGGGCTGTTATATAGAGAGTGAAGCAATACGATGCAAGATTTCAAGGTGTCAGCACCACTTGTTTCAAAACTAAATATACATGTTTGTTCACAGCTGGACATGAGCCCTCCATTTTAATTTCTGTGCTCTTTATCCTTTTTTTTTTTTTTTTAAATCCTGTTTCCTTTGAGTTCTTTTGATGGTCCCATACGTGCTCTCTGTCAGAGCTGCTGAAAATATATCAGGTGGTGTCAATGTCAGGTAATTTTAACAGGACAATGCTCCTGGTCCCATTCTAGATACAGCTGAAATGGGTGAAGGGGATCTGCTGACAGTTTAGGATCAGGCTTAAATAGGAACGACTGACTGGAGGTCCATTCATAAAAACTGTGAAATACCTGCAACCTAGGTAATGATTTCTGGCTTAAATAGTGTTTTTAGGTGTACCATCAAATTGCAATGATGGTAATCCTACAGTCAACAGGCACATAAAAGACGGGCTCAGAATATTTTCACAAATTATGAAAAGGACTAAAACGTCTTTCCCTTCTCATCCCTCATTCTGCATCAACAAATACAGGTTTTTGTGATTTAGTCCCATTGATCAGCTAATGTCCCCAACTGTTGCATTGAAACTTGACTCACAGCTCAGAGTTAGGCCTGGGGATAAAACAGAAAATTTTCTGTCTGATTTGTTTAACTTGAATTAAACTTGAGCTGCAGCAATTAATTGATTTGTTAATTGACAGAAAATAAACTGATCGACTTTGTCATTTTTAAAGCAAAAGGCTAAATTGTTTGTTGCTGCAGTTTCTAAAATCTGAGGAACCTATTCCTTTTCATTGTGATACTAACTAAATTCTGATGAGTTCTGCATAACTAGGAGTGATATTGAGGTAATAATGTGACTTAACATAAGTTTATTAACAAGTTAATCAACAAAATTAGATTAATTGGTGAATATGTGAGACTAATCAGAGAAAAATTAAGGTGACACAAACTCACCAATCTTGAGCTTGATCTTGATCTTGGTGCCCTTATTTGCAGGCTGTGGCTTAACACCGGTGTCATCATCTGCTCTGTGGAGTTACTTTTGAAATATTTTCTGTTGTGCTTTCATTGAAATGTTCATTAATTTCAATAGCAACACAAATGTGCACAGATATCAGTGAGATTCAAGTTCATAGTTTGTTCTGCAAGTGGTTTACTAGCATAAAATCCTCTCCTTCTGCCGTGTTTGCGCCTGTTCCAGCCAATAATGGATCCTCCATTAACACCTCTCACATTCTTCATCCATATATTTCAACAGCTGGCTTTGTATGTGCTGTCGTTCCTGGAACCGAAGGACCTCCTCCAAGCAGCCCAGACGTGTCGCTACTGGCGCATCCTGGCAGAGGACAACCTGTTGTGGAGGGAGAAATGCAGGGAAGAAGGTGAGTCTCATGTTTCTGCAATACATGCAGACAACCAGCATGCATTCACCAAATGGGAGCAGTTCGGGGCTACCACTGTAGCTAAATTTATTGTCGGAAATGTTTTGAAATGAACTTAAACTGGAAAAAAGTGAGCTCTTTAGTCCAATCAACTTCCCTCTCTCTTCTAACAGGCATCGACGAGCCTCTGCCCCTCAAGAAGAGGAAAATTGTCAAGCCTGGCTTCACCCATAGCCCCTGGAAGAGTGCCTACATCAGGCAGCACAGAATAGATACAAACTGGAGGAGAGGGGACCTCAAATCACCCAAGGTAGCTTTTGCTTCAAACTTCTACACCAGCTAGTTTTTAAGATGAATGTCAAAAGACTCAAAGTCACAGAGACCGTTCAATAAAGGACTGAAATGTGGAGTTGATGATAAGTTAGCAATGGGTCACTTCCCTGGTCTGCAGTATTCATGTTGAATGATAATTCATCAGAAACGCAAGATGATCTTAGTCTCCTTCAATCTAAAGGCTCTATTTGTCAGAGGCATCACATGAAGCATGACCATCATGCTGGAGTTGATGTTAAATAGGCTTCGGATGCCTTTGCTCCTTTAGAAATAGCTGCAAGTCATCAATTATTTCGATAAATTAAGTAAGTAAATTCCAATACTGTGTTCTTCATACTCCTTTGAATATGCAGTGTGCCTTGTGTTTTGCTGAGCTAGCGGTCCTGTGACCCAGTATAAACCAACTACACCCATTCACGCACTCTGCTTAAAGAGTTGTGTTCACCTACATGACAGTTTCTTCTCATTGCCTCCAGAGGCATATCATTATCATTGCCAGTTTCTGGTTTTTGTCCTTTCATTCCACATCCATTATTCTTCTCCATCTTTCTCATTGAATTTAATATGATATCTGTTCCATCTCAAAGGTGCTGAAAGGTCATGATGACCATGTGATCACCTGCCTCCAGTTCTGTGGCAACCGCATCGTGAGTGGCTCTGACGACAACACGCTGAAAGTCTGGTCAGCTATCACGGGAAAGGTAAGAGTGGGAAGATTAACATTTTTTCTGTTTAATCTTTTAGTTTTAATAGCTTTTTGCCTGTCTACCAGACATTAATGGGCTGTAGATATGCATTCACCTTAAATCATACTTAGAGTAGAGAATGTTTATTGATTTAAAATTGAGGGATTACTGCTTATTAGCTATAAGACCTTCTTTTATCACACAGAGAATGTTTTACATTAAGCTATTTATAAAAACAGCTCCTTATTTAGCACCTAACTGTACCTGAAAAACCTTCACTCACCTAATAGTTAACAGTATCTGCCCTTTCATGTAAAAACACATCAAGACTCTAGCCATTTATTCTCTTCCAACATTTAGCTATTTTGCAGTGTTGTTACAGCACATGTCTGCAAAGAGTGTTAGTATTCATAGCTGAAGCTGGTGCAGCCACACAGGGTTTGTGCTGCAGGTTAATGCTGTGTATTAAACACACAGGTAGTTGTACTGTAGTGTTGAGGAGAGTTGAACAGTACTTTCATGCCTGTGTTGAATTTTCACAGTATATATATATATATAAATCCTCTGTTAACTGTTAATGTACATGTCTTATTCAAGCCCTGTTTCTTTCACTTTTACTCAAATATATGAGATGAGATTTGGGCTGGGAACACGCTACCAAAAAGAAACTCTTAGAGAAATTGATATTCTGCATGATCAAACTGAAGCAGGTTTCTCTTTCTGGTTAACACAATAGACCCAGGAGCTTCCTTTTCATTCAAGTCTCGGTCTAACAGACTGTAAAGTTGGCATTCAGCCTACTGGTGATTACACGCATATCAGTCACAGCATTTGCTGATCTGAATAGATTTCCCCAAGGTCATCCAATAGGCATGGAACACAAATTGGCTCTCCTTCATTCAAAGACTTGTATCTGGACAAGTTGTGAAGTTCCAGCTGCGGTGGCTCCAGATTGGTGGTGGCAGTGTGTGATGAGTCAAATCCCCAGCAGGTTCTACTGTTCTTCCTGAAACCATCATCCATTCATATGGACTTTACAGACACACAATTCATTGTGTCTGTGGTTTCAACAATGCAAATCTAGCTCAGAATTGTTTGTTTACATTAGCCACAAAGAAGAGATGAGCCTAAATCTGTCTCTGTTTGGGTGCTGCATTCAGAGCACATCCTCTTTGTGGACTTCATCTCCTTGCTTATTTAACTCTCAACACCAGACAGAGAATCCCTCACTGGAGGGGAATGGCCAATTAAGTCCAGCTGACCATTTCGGGTGAAATAGCTGTCAATGCCAGTAAAACTGTAAATTAAAAATACAATGGGACTCCCAGCACCAGGATTTGTTTTTCCTCCCTATTGTCAACATCCTTTACTGCTTTAGCCATCTCATTTGAGGACTTTTTTTTTTTTTTGGTCCACCATCAATTCAACCTTGAGACATGCAGACTTATAAAGCAGTTATCAATGATGTCAAGAGGTTACAGTCTGTGATGCAGGGACGAATGACTGCTCACAGTCCAATGTCAATATCATCCATTCCTCATCTCCTTTATGTAGCCCACTTTCTTTGTGAATGTTTTGGATGGAAGGAAACATTTTACTCCCTAACTGTCTTGTAAAATGCTTTGTTTGACTTTTACTTCTCATCTAAATCCTCTAACCTTAAGAAAAGCCCACAATAGCTTCGCCATGAACACCAGAATTTTAGTTTGTGCTGAAGTGGATTAATACGAGGAAGAAACATGATGATCAATAGAGATGATGAATTCTTATTTCAGTATATAAACATTCTCCTCTTGAAGTCTGTGGCTTTCTTTTGTCTGTTTCATCACATATGTTGGGATTTTTTTGTGTGTGTGTTGCTTTTCATTCACCAGACAATAGCAGTCCCCATAAAGTGGTAATGAGTAAGGTAGACAGTTATAGATTACAAGGGTTGAATGGACTCTTCCTCTCAGATCACCGGCTAACTCTGCTTTTCTTTAGAAGAAAGATTTAAAATGCATCTCTGACAACTTGCACTGTAGGTAGAGGATTTAAATTAATAGGATAGAAAAAGAAATTGGTCACACAGTAGCCAAATTTTGCCAGAGGTAGAGCAATATTCATGCTTCCTCAGATACTTGAACTTTTTTTTTCCCAAACTGTGTGTTCAGTTTGCGAGCGATCAAAAACATTTCCCTGTGAACCACAGTGTTGGCTGAATCGAGTGATATAATGTTGCTGTGCAGTGTCAAAGTGTCATTGCATTTTTTAATTTATTTATTTATTTATTTTTTCAATTGCAAACTCCCCAGCCCAGCTCTAAACAGAGCTTCAGATATGACCTTGACAAGATCATATGTTCTTTCAAGTCTTTCAAATGTTTATAGATATATAGATACTTTATTAATCCCAAAGGAAATTGGTCCAGAAACCATATTCTCAAAGATTTGTTTCTGAATAAAGCCAAGTTTCAAACTTTTAGGATCCCCCCCCCCGCACAAAACGCAGATGATTTCAACAGGGTTATTTCATAGATATGTCACATTTTAAAACATTCAACATAGCGAACTCATTAGACATCCATCAAAAAACACCTACAGGGAACCTTTCCCTTGATTTACCGTGTTATATATAAAACACAGTGAAATAAACTCTTGCTGCAAGGCAATCAGGAAATCATTATATGAGCGCATTGTGTCAATAATTTGACACCTCCGAAAGATTTTAGGTAAGATGAGGCATAATTGTTTATAAAATATTGCAGCAGAGATTGAACAAGCCTGAATATGTGTGGTTTAGATTTGTGTTTCAGGGCAAATTTTTTATTAGATATTATTAAAGCCCCCCCAGCTGAAATAAAAGTCTTTGCTTAGACAACACCCAAAGGCTTTATCTTACCTGATGAACCTTTGTCTCTGCCAGAGATGTCAAGCTTCCATTCAGGAACACAAACAGCAGCATACATCTCATTGCTTCAAAGGTGGCTGTCTGGTGCTTAACAGATCAGCTCATGTCCTTGGTGCCTGTCACCAGCAGCCTCAGTTGTCAAGCTGATCTAAGATGGCAGACCTGCGGACTGCTGTCATATCCACTGAGAGGTGTCCTCTACCAGATGGTTTAGCTGCATGGACACACAGTATATCTCCACTTCTTTTTGAGTAGCAGATCACGGATTGTTTTTGGAACTGTGAACCCGATGGGAGCATTAAAATTATTACATGTGGGGAAATTATACATTTCAGTGTTGTAATGAAATTCGTTAAGGTCGTCTAGCAGCTTTGCAGAGGTTATGATACTGGATTTAAGGAACATATTCTGCAGTTATCTGGTTGTTTGTCACATGACATTAGCCTGTCAGTATGTTCAATACCTTGTACCCTTGTCATCAAATCAGTAGCACAAGGAATGGAAAAGGGCAAAGGTGTTGGCTTCCTCCCACATCTCTCAGAATGCATTTGGACTTACTCTCCAACACAAACTGAGAACATGGTCAGCTTTTACAGTTACAAGCAAAGGCACTTTGTTATCAGGCATGGTGGTGACTCCGTGGCCAAATTGTCACAGCAAAAAATAAAAGAGGTGGCAGCAAAATTTTTTTTCCTCTGCCACAATCATTTAAGTATGTTTGGTCATGTGCAGAAAGAAAACAGCAAGGCACAAAGCACAATTTACTTTTAAGATCGTATATAATGATTTAATTTAATGAACATCTTCTGTTGAGCTACCAGTCACAGTTATTACAGTTATGTAGACAAGAGTTGATGGAGGTGTGTTAAATGGACCCCTATCAGGCATGTAACATCTTCGATCTCTTTTCCCAGTCTTCCTATTCCTCTTCAGGCCAAATAATCTGTACTCAATTTTAGTATATAAATCTTCAAATCATTTAATCGAGTCTGTAATAATGACAGCTTGACCTGAGCTATCTTATTCTAACCTTTGCAAAGCAATAATCCAATGCACATTGAGTCCCATTGACCTTCACTTTTTTGATATTTTCTGTTAATGTCAATACAAAGGCAAAACTGAACTATTTAGAATATTTTGTTACTGTCATGGTGTCTGCTGTTCCGGATATCCACCCACTTTTTTCTTTAAAATGAAGAGAAAAATATAATGCCAGTGTAAGGCATTGTTTGAAAGCCGTCATGTTCAAAGAAGGGCCTTCACAGGTTCATTAAAAGAATGCTAATCTTCTTTCACTCTCAGGGACAGGCTTATTTAATGTTTTGGGTTTTTTTTTTTTTTCTCCACAGACAGATAAAGGCATCCAAGCCCTTCATTTCAGATATTCTGTCTTCCCACGCAGTGTTAGAGTAGGGTCTAATCATGCACTGTGATTCTTGTTCTTGGAACCTCAACTACTGGCTTCGATTCACAAGAAAAAAATCTTGCATTCTTACTTGAATCTTGCATACTCAATCTTGAATGAGTATGATTACAATGAACTGCAAGCCCATAGTTAAATTTTACATAACACTGATTCGTCCAAAGATACACTATGGACAGTGAAAAAGATATGAATAATCTGCTTAATGTACCACAAGTTTATGACACACATATCACATGACATGTAAAAAAGATTGAGATTTTCAGTTGAATATTCCCTTTTTACTGGACCAAAAATCAAAGAAAAGGGGCCACAGTGATAAACATGCCACGCTGGCCCACAGTTAATGAAGTGATGCTCTTTACCACAGGACAGTTGGTTGAGACAGGCTTCAGCATCTTATTCCTTTTTAACTCACTACAATAAAACCTTATGCCCTGCAACTCAATTCGCTGCTCAGCAGCTTATCAGCTGCAGTCAGAAGGGTCACATGTTGTACACTTAATAGACTCACTCTGCTCTGAACCTGACAAAGCCACACCGCTCACCACCAACCACGTCCACAGTTTGCTCCTCTCCCCAAGCAATTTTAGTTCAGTGCATTTAGCAAAATTAAATCTGGGGCGGACAAATGAGACAAACCATGGAGATGCAAATTCAATTGATCAGAAAGATTTCCATAACTACTGTAATCGATAGCTAATACGAATGAATGGGCACATTTTTTTTTGCTAAAGACAATTGTCAACCCATTCTGCAAAGAAAATAAATCGGCCACTTTTGCAGCTGATAAGTAAAAGCAATTATAAAAGCCAGCAGAGAGCTCAGACAGAGATTTTGTCCCAGTGCAGCAGCAGCAGGTAAAAATGACTGCGCTTTTCTTTCCAATAAAAGGTCACACAAATTTCATTTTACTTGTCTTTATTCCCTGTAGGCAAACTGAAGTCATAGAAGGAGAAAAAATAATAATTTGAGATGGGGTTTTATGAATCTAATTTATCGTATGTATGAGAGAAATCACCCTGAAAGTCTTTGAAACTTACTTTCATAGCAGCAAAATGTCTACGAGGGGAGTCAGGAATTTACTAACCAAGACTCTTCTACTGCGGTCTTCTCAGTGTCTTCGGACGTTGGTGGGCCACACAGGGGGCGTGTGGTCATCTCAGATGCGAGACAACATTATTATCAGTGGCTCCACTGATCGCACACTCAAGGTCTGGAACGCAGAGACAGGAGAATGTATCCACACCCTCTACGGGCATACCTCAACAGTGCGCTGCATGCACCTACATGAGAAAAGGTATGGCGCAACCTTGTATGTTCATGCCTGTTTAAAACAACAAAGAAAGAACCAAAAACACCAAAAATGTCATGATTTCAGCTGAAACTTTGTTGCTCATATACTCTCATGTTGTTTTAAACTGGGTATTTTTGGTTTTCAGCTTTAAGTACTACTTAACAAGCCATTTTAAGCCATTTTTAATGATGAGTTTTGTTATGTAACTGTGATACCTCTATTATGTTGGGGGGTTATTATGTTGCCATGAGGGAATTGTATATCTCAAGAGATTTTTGGTTATAATAAATTAAAACAATCTTCTTATTCAACACTCAGCCAAAATATGAAAAAATTCAACATCCTCAATTCTGGCGCAAATGCTTTCATGTTCGCTGAATCATAACAGTGATTCCCACTGAGCAAAAAGAGCAGCTCTACAAGAGTGGAGGAGGACAGTATCTGTATGAAAGTGAGCATGTGGTCTCATAGTGTTTAAATAGATCCTGTGAGGCGTCTTAAGTGAATTGCTGCTAACTTATTTACTCAATATTACACTCCAGAGAGTCAAAGTGCCCTTTTTGCCTTAGGGCTCACCAAGGTTTTTGTGTAGCATTAGATTGCTCACATAGTGGAAATGTTGTTAGCTTCAGGCAGCCAGTGTATAACATGTCAGTGATTTTCATCTTTGTAAGACCATGAGACATTTTGTGTGTGTATCTACAGCATAGTCCATAGAAATCGTAATAATGCTGCAGAGGAATGCTTGTCTGAACCTTTATTGTGGCGTCAAGTATCTACTGCAAATCAAATAAAGCAGTGTCAATTAGTCACCTAATTTAAGTTTTCTCTTAGCTTATTAATTTTTAATATTAACTGTAGCCACCTTTCCTTTTCCTTTTCTCTTCCATTGTGGGAAGACACTGCTTGAGGGCGTCTGGGCTAAGGAGGTGTTTTTGTACATTCAAGTATTAACATGAATGTGACAGTGTGGTTTTCCTGTCAGATGAGCAAAAGAAAACATTCATACCCATGGCATTATTCTGTCAATACAGCTGCCACAACTTGAATTAGTAGATACAAGAAGTATAACTTGTTCCTGTCTGGGGGGAAATCCAGCTCAACAAACCTCTGTTAAATTTATAGTTGTTTTTAATTGTTTGTGCCGCACCTAGACTCAAGCATTCAACCATAACTGCATTATAGTATAACGCTCTGCAAGAAGTACCGGACCCATTTTCTGTTTGTGTCTATCCCACTTCCCCTCAGGGTGGTCAGTGGCTCTCGTGATGCCACGCTGCGTGTCTGGGACATAGAGACAGGTCAGTGTTTACACGTCCTCATGGGCCATGTTGCAGCAGTGCGCTGTGTTCAGTACGATGGGCGGCGAGTGGTGAGCGGTGCCTACGACTTCATGGTTAAAGTGTGGGACCCCGAAACAGAAACCTGCCTCCACACACTGCAGGGCCACACCAACAGAGTATACTCATTACAGGTGAGCAGCTTCGAGACAAAGACAGTCAGCATGTCTCTCAGTTTGACTTTGAATTTGTACACCAGCTGTTTAAACATTTAGACATCAACATCAGAAAGTTTGCTTCAAGTTTAGGTTCCAGCTGAGCTTTAAAGAGCAATTCATTGGGGGGGCTATTCAGTTTGTGAAACGCTTAATATCAACTGTTTGTTTTGGGGGTTTTTTGTGTTAGTTGAATTTAGCAACGCATAATAATTTTTTTTGAGTTAGATTGAGACAAAGTTTGACCTTGGGAACGCCAGACTTTAAAGAAGTGAACCTCCATGAAATATCCCTCTTTTTGTTAAGATGGTTGTTTTGGGGCCATAGAAATCCTTAAGTCATTTAGTGGCACATTTTTATCTTAATTGAGCCTGTGTTTATGTACAGTTATAATATATGAATATATTCTCAACAAAATGTATGTCTATGTTTGAAAAGATTAATTCTTCTGTGTCCTCTAAAGTGTCCTCCCACCCACTGTGTGTGATGACGGCGCACTTTAGCTGGTGCCATCATTTATTGCAGACACCAAGATTGGTTTTTGTACCATGCAGCATGATTAGGCCTTTAAAATGTTGGTGCTCTACATTTGAACATGGGAAACAAAAAGCAAAGCTTTTACAGATCAATAAAATTCATCTCTTTCAATGAGTTTGATCTTAGGGCTGTTAATGGAGCCAAACTATGCCGTGTAACCATTGACGGCATCAACTGCAAGACAAGGTGACACCTGCAGTTACCTTGAACTGGGAGCTTCATTTTCAGCCAGTTTAAATGTATCCTCTATTACTCTAGTTTGATGGGATCCACGTGGTCAGTGGCTCATTGGACACATCTATAAGGGTCTGGGACGTGGAAACAGGCAATTGTATCCACACGCTTACAGGACATCAGTCCCTTACCAGCGGCATGGAGCTGAAAGACAACATCCTGGTCTCAGGAAATGCAGACTCCACTGTCAAGATCTGGGACATCAAAACGGGCCAGTGCCTGCAAACACTGCAAGGTAAGATCAGTATCCAAGAGGCCATTATGTCAACAAAATAGTAATGGTAGTGTAGTGGAGTTGCTCCAAGTAAAAAAAAAAAAAAAAAGGATGAACCAGCCTTGAATAAAAACCATAAGTACCAAAGTTTGGGATTTGCACCCATTTCTCAGTGTCTGGTTGAAATGGCAAAATCTTGTGAGCGTGCTGGTCCTGAACAGTCTCAGTTTTTGTCTCTCTCTGAAAAGCTCTAACTCCATTAGCAGCACCGGTGCCTCACAGGAAGTTGGAAATCTTTTTCTGAATAGTTGTGCCAACCACCGGTTCTCTGCCTCTAAATGCCCTCATTAACGAACTACAACCCTGCATGCTGGTCCATCCAACACCAACACACATGCTGAACAAAAGGATTCCCCAGTGAGAGTCTGAAGAGAAGCAGGGACAAAATCGGGGGGCCACCCTATGTGTGGCTGGTGAAGAGGGGGCATTTGCAGTGAGTGGATGGGGGCAGTGTAACTTTGTGGGTCATATAATTAGGTCAGCGGACAATTTCTGCTATTCAGTAGTGTGTTTTGATAAGACAATAGGCCAATAACAAGGCCATCACTGTCATCTGAAGAGAGTATTGGTAGTGATGGAGCAGGCTGCTTTGTTGTGGCAGTTGAAAGAGAAGGGGTGGGGGGTGGGGTGGGGAGAGGCAGGCACGTTGGGGGTTGGTGCAGAACAGCATTGCGTACTTGAGTAAATACAGCCTTTGAACTAACCAGCGACAGAAATGGGAAAAGATGTGAAAGCTTGTCGACTGAGATTTTGACAAATTTTCTGAAAGCAGGAAGAAATTAACCTTCTGCATGAAAGAGCTGCTACAGCATCATCAGAAAGGAATAATTTAATTCGCCTGAACTCGACTGTGAGTTTGTTTGTGTTTGTGTCATCCTAATTAATTATATCAACAAGTCTTGAGTGAAATCTTAAGTCACCGCACACGTACAGTCACAAATGACATCACCCTAAGGCAGCAACTGCTGCCATCTTTACTTTAACTGGGACCTCCTGCCAGCTGCAGACACACAACACACCATTCCTAAAAAGGTTCTCTTCTATCTCTCTTCTATCTCTTCTATCTTTAAGTCAGTCAGTCTAATGATCTGTTTCCTTTGTGCATTCAGGTCCACACAAGCACCAGAGCGCCGTGACGTGTCTTCAGTTCAACAAGAACTTTGTCATCACCAGCTCAGATGATGGCACAGTAAAACTGTGGGACCTGAAGACGGGAGAGTTCATCAGAAACCTGGTGACTCTGGAGAGTGGTGGCAGCGGCGGTGTGGTGTGGCGCATCCGGGCCTCCAACACCAAGCTGGTGTGCGCAGTTGGTAGCCGCAATGGCACAGAGGAGACCAAGCTGCTGGTGCTGGACTTTGATGTGGACATGAAGTGAGAAGAGATGTGGTGGGAAAACATGAAGAGAGCGCACTGCGGAAAGGAAGGAACAGAGAAAGAATGGGGGATGAGGCACCACGAATGCAGAGGGCCGAAGCCGCGAACTCTTCACCCAAACGCGCAAAATCTGCAACGACCACCGCTGACAGTGGGCTTTCCTGTCCTCTACAACTATCTCCCCCGTCCCCCATTTGGGTAAATGTTACTGACAAAGCCACAGACCCTCATATGTGTTAAGCCCCTGCTTTTGACCCCCACCACCAATACGAGGTGGAGTCGGAGGGGATCGGGCTGGAAATGGGGCAGGGGGCCATGATCGGTCTGTCCCTTGATTAGCTGGGGGAAAGAAGAGAAGAAGAAAGGAACGACTGATGACTGAACTCTTTGAAGTGACTCTCCACCCTTTCGGTACGGGGTCATCTTCGCACAGAGACTTGGTTTCGCTTCAAGCCTGACAGATTTTGAGATGTACAGAGATATATTATTTTTTAAATCCCTACCACCCACCCCCACCCTCTCACTCACCCTCAAAGACACACACACACGCACACACACACACACACACACACACACACACACACACTCAAACCTGAAGAGTGGAAAACATTGACAGTAGGAAAAGAAAGGAAGGTGGGAGACATTTAAAGGTGAATTTCCACACAGTTCCACATAAAAAGCTGCTCGATTTAGAGGAGAGACATCGGAGGGTTCAGCCTGTAGTCAGGCTCATTTGTTTTCACTCTGCTTCCGTTCTTGTTCTCCAATCCGTTCCTGTAGTTTGATTCCTTTACAATGTCGCACACAAACGCAACTGTGAATTTCAGTACCTTTTGGGTTTATCATATGAAAGGGGTTTCTCTATAGATCCCCCCCCCCACCAAACCTCTTTCTTTGCTGTTGCCACTGGCAACAAATCCCAGTATTAGAAACCTGCTCAATTTAGGTTTGTTGTCATTCTGTAACAACTTTTTTCTTTTTTGTTTGTTTGTTCTTCCTACATACCTGGGTTCGGAGCTCTGTCTCCTCATAAACATCAATGCTGTCCAGAATTTTTCAGTCTAGCTGGGGTGGTCTCCTCAATGCCGGTGCTGTAACGAGAAGGTCCTTTGCTCAAAGCGCTGTGGATTAACGCCCCTGAATCCCCCAGCCCCTTCCCCTCTACTGATTTCCCCCCCGTGGCCAAACTGTATTTATGCTGCTAGATGAATGGAAAAAAAGAGAGATGGAACTTTTACTTGCTGTGACGTTTTAGTCCCAGGCGAAATTCCAAATTGAACTCTATATGTTTGGACTTCAACAAAAGATAACATCCATCATTTTTTGTTTTGTTTGTTTTTTGCCACTGAAACTTGAGCCAAACGTGCCTCTACGAGGCTGAGAGGAGGGAACGCATCCGACAGACAACTGACGGGATCGCCTGCAGAGCGGAAACAAGCGGATGTACACTGTTGGCGTGCGTGTGCGTGCGTGCATGAGTGTGTGTGTTAAGCGTGTTAACGGGCAACTTGTAAACACATTCCTGGGGACAAAGCTTTTTCAGCCTGTTCTTTGGGGAAACGTACAAATGCTGTGTAGACTGGCAAAGAGAAAAAAAAAAAAAACAAGCAGATGTATCAACTTTAACACGTGAATGAAAGAACTGTCCGTACCAATGTGTGATTGTTGTTCCATTCAACGATGTCTGAAGCAACAGAGGAGACCATCACAAGCATCCAGTGACAGGTTGAGCTGCCAGGAGTCTTAGTGTTACATGTATTGCAGTGAAAATCACCGTGGTCGCAGCCTCGTGGATCGTCAGTGGGACACATAAACACACCAAGGCAACAAACATGAACTGAAACATTGTAGCCAAATGAAAATCGTCTCAATCTCCAAGAGTCACAACTCAAGCTGAACTGTGAAAGTGGTATAACACTGTATATTAAAAAAGAAAAAAGAAAACAATCTTGCTCTATCTCCTCTCGTTGTTTTCTCCCTCTGTTTTAATTTATGATCTGGTTTGAGAAATCAGATTTGTTGCAGGTGTTTTTTTTTTTTTGTTTTTTTTGTTTTTTTCAGTTCATGTAAACTGCCTGGCAAAAAAGAAAACAGACAGAAAAAAAACCTTAAAGGGATTGTGTATTTGTTTGATTCACTTAGAATTTTATTTTCTTATAACTTAAGTGCAATAAAATGTGGGTTCTTCTTTTTTTCATTTCAAGCATATCAGTTGTCTGTTTTTGTTACCTGTGTGAAGGCATCTTATATGTTCAATAAAGCAAATTATTTGGTTAATTACATCCCTGAGGGAATACTTCAGACTTTTATCACAGTGCACTTTTATCGGACCGAATCAGTCGTAGCCAGTCAGGGTTTTTTCTTCAGTGTCACTTCTACGCAATCCAGTGTGACAGAATGAATCACAGATGCGCTCAAAGTGGCGATGTCCTCCTTCCTGTTTGTTTCTCAAGTCACGATTATCTAAAAGGATTTTTTTTTTTTTTTTTAATTGACATGACTAAGATGGCTGCCGTTGAACAATTGATCTAGAGATAAAAGTAAAATGCGATTGTCTAAACAGACTTCAGCAATAAATCACAAAGTACATGAAGCATGTGACTAAAGATTTCCACTCACAAGGTTAAAAATAACAGCAGATGAAAACACGAAGACTAAAGTTGCTTGAATTAATATGATAAATAAACATAAATGCCTTATTTGCATAATGTTTCATATTGATTTTATTTGCTTGGCATTTGAAAGGCACTCAATTAACTGCAGCTCATCGTGCTCTCATTTTCTTCAAAAGTTTAATCACACCTGACACCACCAGCCACTAGTCGGAAATATGAGTTAGTTTGCATTTTCTTTTTTAATTTCTAGGAAATTCACAGATTTTTGGATGTTTGGAAGTTGTTCACAAGTCACAAGTGTGCATTTTAATTATTGGGGAAGGTGGCTGGGGGGGGGGGGGTCTCCAGTACTTTTCTACAGTAACTGGACATTGTCAGAATCAGAATCGCCTTTACTGTCATTGTCATTTTCATTAAAACGAGATTTGAGTGCAGCTCCAAGGTGCTTTTCAAGGTAGAGATGACAATGTGAAATAAGAAAGATATACAACTAAGTCGAAGAACAATATAAAATGTTAAAAAGTTAAAAAATGTAAGACAGAATTATATTCAGAACTGTGGATTGTGTCATCGGCTGATATTGTACAGGAGTATTTCACGAGAAAATATTGCACTGGGTATTGCATGAGCCGTGTTGAAGTTACAGTGCAGAGTGTTACCATTTATTATTGTTCAGTGCAGTGATGGCTCTGGGGAAAAAGCTGTCCGAGTTCTGTGAGACCTATACCGTCGAACAGGCGGCTGCTGGGGTGGTAAGTGTCCTTCATGATGCTGGGAGCAACAGCTGGTAATGTCCTTTAGGCTGGGCAGAGAGCAGCCAGTGATCTTCTGGGCCGTGTTGATCACCTTCTGCAGCGCTCTCCTGTCTGCTGCTGAGCACCTTGCGTACCATGCTGTGTTGCAGTACGTCAGGATGCTCTCGATGGTGGCTCTGTAGAACATCATCAGCAGCTCCTCTAGATTGCTCCTCCTGAGCACCCTCAGGAAGTGGAGTGTCTGCTGGGCTTTCACCGCTGTGGTGTTAGCAGTCCAGGATAGTTGTCGGACACCTGCACTCCCAGGAATCTGATGGAGGTGACCCGTTCCTGGGTCAGCCCTGCCCTTCCTGAATTCCAGGATAATTTCTTTTGTTTTTGTGGGGTTCAGCGGCAGGTTGTTGTCAGCCGGTTGACCTCCTCTCTGTAGTCAGACTCATCCTGCCCTGAGATGAGCCCGACCACAGTGGTCTCATCTTCAAACTTGATGATGGCGTTTGAGAGATGGATCAAGGAGCAGTCGTGTATAGAAAGTGAACAGGAGGGGACTCAGTACACATCCTTGGGGTGAACCAATGCTGAGTGTGATGGTGGAGGAGAGGTGGGGGCCAAGTTTCACAGACTGTGGGCGGTCTGTGAGGAAGTCCTTGATCCACTGGAAGATGGGGGTGGGGTTGCTAAGGTGGGACAGTTTCTGGACCACGATCTCCAGGATGACGTGGTTGAAGGCTGAGATGAAGTCGATGAAGAGCAACCTCACGTAGCTCCCCAGGTGCTCCAGGTGGCTCAGCGCGGTGTGGAGTGCCCTGTAGGCAAACTGGTGGGGGTCCAGACTAGGAAGGCAGACGGGCCCTGATGTGTTGGGAGACCAGTCTTTCAAAGTTCATGACCACACACGTAAGTGCAACAGGCCTGTAGTCACTGATGTTTTCCACTGCTGAATTGGATGATGGTGGAGGCTTTGAGGCAAGGTGGGATGAAAGCCTGCGACAGGGACAGGTTGAAGATGTAGTTTTCTGCAAGCATTCGTCAGACAAAAGTAAATTGTGAATTTGCTGGGAACTATTTTCTTTCTATTTGGTATGAGACTGTGCTATGTGGGATTGGCCCAAGATAAATGTTTAGTATACTGAAGAGACAACAGCTCGATGGCACAGAGGAATAAGCTCGGTGGCTTTGGCCTCACAGGGAGGAATACCTTTTTTTTTTTTTATATCCACAGATTTGGCAACAAATAATAAAGAGCGCCAAGTTTAAGGTCAGTTTCCAAAATAAGTCAGGGAGGTCAGATATAAAACTGAAGATCACTCTGCAATTTGGGGGTTTGATCGGGTCATTTAGAGATGAAAAGATTAACTGATTGTCACATTTCACTGTTGCTTTTCAATTCTCAAACTTTTTCATTTACTTGAGGGGGAAAAGTGGAACAGGTTTATCGCAGTCAAGATTTCAACACTGACCACTTCCAGATTGACGTTTTTTTTTACATGTTTTTAATTCTCACTCTGCAGGAAGTAAAGAAGCTTGTGCAGCTTTTGTAGAGGAACAGCTGATGCTCAATGGCTCTCTAGTTTTGTTTCATTACTGTTGTCATAGCTGGGGATGCACAGACTGTCGCTCAATCGAGGTGGCCTAAATAAACAGTCATTAATTTTATTCTTGCTTTTCATATATGCAGTTCCAGCCTCATTAAAGGCATTCACTCTGCTCTCAGCTGCATCTAAAGAGCCATGACATGCAACCAGGCAGTGATTTTAATGTGACCCATGGTTTTGTTTTGTCTCTTGGTCAGTGTCAGTAATATCCGGGCGGTTATCTGTCATGAGCCTGTACAGCTCAGTGTCGCAGCAGTGAAGGGTCTGAGCTGCGGATTCCCTCCTGCCTGTTGCCTAGTGATAGCTCGTTTGTAGCCCGGCCTCAGAGCTCAGTGTGCACTCGTGGTATAAACGGCGTTGTGAGGCAGCAGCGAGGGCTGTACATCCTCACATGAATGGACGCGTGGGGGAGTTTCCACTTGGGTTGGCAAGGTTGCACTGTCCGCCTGTTTGTTCCCAGGCTCCACTCGTGTGTTGTGTAAGCAGCAGCTCTGCTCTGCTGACTGGAAGTGGAGGATAGTGGCTGACTGATTTTTTTTGGTTGGAACAGAATATATGTTTGTAAATTTGTTTTGTTGCTTCACACGCAGACACAAAATGTTCTCACAAATCTACGTAGAGTTCACCAGCTTTGTTAACTGACTAATCATTTTTTGGTACAGTAGCAGCGTGGCCCTGTGAAAAGCTTTGTTGGTGTGACTGCTTTGCTCTCGACTCAAACACTTGGATGAATTTCCATGAAATGGAAATACAGCTGTGCCCCAGCACAGCCTCACAAAGCTGGAGATTAGTTTTCTTCTGCCATTTGCGATTGTTCTACTTTTGTTAACTCTGTCTCCATACCAGCAACTATCATGGCTGGAGGCACTGTGTTTTCAGGTTGCCTGTTTCCTTCTCTGAAACACAACCTCAAGAACGCCATGAAGGAATTTGTTCTCATTTGCCACAGACATTTGGACTTAAAGATGAACTGATTAGATTTCAGTGGTTAAAGGTCTCAGTGACCTAACTCCAAAATTCACATGCTAATTAACTGCAGCTAATACCTAATACCTAAGAAGAGCTTTATCAAATTCTGCTAGTTGAGCAAATGCACTTAGTTACTTTCAATGAGAAGCTAATGGGAAGCCAAGGAATCAGTGCTGAAAATAATTGTTAGCTGCAGCTCTAAGACTTTTCAAATGATGAGGCAACATTGTTACATGGTGTTTTCTTGGAGAAAAAGCTTAAAGGTTCAAATGCTGTAACAAACAAGATAATCTGGACCAGGAGACAGTGATGTATCTCCGTCTGCACTCTTTTAATGAACTTAATTCTAGGAGGTTATGAATCATCTCATTCCTTGAGGTTATTATCCATTTATCCTACCATAAACTTACTGCGTCAACTGCACCGCACTTCTTCCTGTTGATGAATGAGCGTCCCTCTCCCTGCTCTCACTTCTCAAACGAACCACATTTGCTGTTACAGTCAGCACGAACTCATCCGACAACAAACAACATGCCAGGTTCATGAGAGATGGAAGCTAGCGAGGGATGCACTTCCACCGAGCAGATTTCGATGCCATGGGATGCATTTAAAGGGGTTTGGATGTCAAGATAAAAGAGATTGCGGGGGGGGGCGGTCTCTCACACCTCATTTCATATCCCTCCATCTCTTTGTTCAGTAATCCTGCCCTTCAGCATTGCGGCTTCTCTCATTGCCAGCAGATTCTCAAAGGGCCGTAGCATTAGCAGTGGAAGCGTTTCACGTCTCTGCTTAATCCTATTTTGGACCTTTGTTGTAGCCCGAGAACTGATAAAGGAGACCTAAATCACCATAACCCTGTCAATGGAGGATGTTACAGTATAGGAGCTAACCATTGATCGGTGCACAGGTTGATCTAACACACGTTGATCTAAACTGCTTTCGTCTCCTTCAGGCAAGTCATGTTGATGACGGCCATTTGTCCTCCTTCCTGGATAAGTACATTTAACGCTGACAGGTCAGCAGCTTCACTGAAGTCCAGTGTGGATCAGATGTGAATTTGGCAAGTGTGACCTTTTTCTATTTTTCACCAAGGGGAAAATAAAAAAGAAATGCAATAATAAAAAGCCGGCAATTCTTGAAAGCCCATTTTGAAATGCCAGATTTGTCAGCGGTAAAATTGGCTATCTCAATGTATTCCTGCGTCTGATCGCAGCTCAACAGCGGACCAAATCACATCTTGCGCTTCATAATGAGATGTCAGGGCCATTCTCGAGTACAATAATCCTGTATGAGAGAGGGAGAAGCAGAAATATCCATTCTCCCTTCCTCTCTTTCTTTAAATGAGGAATGGTTAGTAACACCCAGGTGAACACAAGCAGATCGTATCAGCCGAAGGCCTTCGATTGCCCTGATGGGATTCATGCCTGACTTTTGGTATTGAGAAGCTGCCAGCAGGAGGTGAAACTGCAGGGATCATTCACTCCTATCACTCCAAATCAAACAGACTTCCATCCTCAAGACACCTATTCAAGTTCTCAATGTCTGAGTAAAAATCACGTCAAGCTGTAAGAATAGTTAAAATATAGCAGACTGTACTTCAGCACAACTTCAGGAACGCATACTTTACTTTACTTTACTGTATTACATCAGTCTGCTTTACTGACCAGCTATGTTTACTTTAATCTTAACAAATAAGGCTGCAAATAATAGAATGTTAATGATCACATATTTATCTTCTGAATAATTGTTTTGGAAACACCACAAAAAAAAAACCCACCAAGTTATTTAATAAGCACTTTTTGTTTTTTGTAGACAAAACATTGCAAGCGCAAAGTCTTCAAAAGTCCCCTTTAGCTGAAGATCGGTTAGAAAGTAGTTGCATATTATTATATCTGTTAATGGACTAATTACATGCAGGACTAATGAGATACGTTATTATGGGTTTGCTGTTCTGGTTTTACAGGGATTCACGTGAGCCCAGTCTGTGCATCCTAAAAGAGGTCTAGTAAAACAGAATATAAATAAAACTCATGTGAGGAGTGGACCGTGTGGATGTTTAGGGCCAAATTAGCTTCACTCAACCACATAACATTCAAGTCCGGCTCACATCTGGATGTTCAATTAATTGTAATCCCGTCATGTTGAACACATCCTGGAAGGGGCAGAGGATCTCTCTTCAAAAGAAAGGGTCTGAATCTTTTTTTTCCTGGAGGGTCATTGTATTTCTATGTGGCTCTACAGGTCATATGGCCGTCCTATGAGTCGTCATGAGGACAATAACTCATGTGGCCCTGGCTTGGTAAGAAAGAGATGTTGATGTGAGCACAGCATCACTGTAGAGTGAAGTGACTGAGTACTGACACATCTCATGACCTGAATGACTAAAGCTTCTTTTACACTGTGTGATTTTAAGATATCTCCTCAGGGCGTCCTGCTGGCCTGCTGGTTCAGGGCTTAATGGCACCTACCATGACCCAGATTACTCCCAGTTCAGACCTCAGCTGGGGACGTTTGGAAAATATCATCCCCATGAGGACATTTCTTTCCTGTCTCTGTACTGCTGAACATGTGGAATTAAAAAAGGAACTTTTTGAAAGTAAAACCTGGAGTCTTACATCAGACATCTCACACAAATCCACTGATGGACAGTTTGACCATTTGCATTTAAAATTCTGACCTTCAGAAATGTATCTGGGATTGCTGCTCTGGCCCACTTTTACAAACCAGAACACACTGACTGACACTGTAAGGGAGCATATCTCAGGGAGGTGGCAATAACTACAGTGCAATGATCAAGGCTTGTGTTGTTGTTTTGTTGGTTTTGTTTTTTTTTTTTTAAAGGTGGCACAAATTCAGATTTTATGCTGTACACTCTGAAACAACATTTAAAAAAGATTTTATGAAACCTACAGTATGTTGTATAGTGTAACACACAACAGCCCTGCTGCTGTCACCACACAGCATGAAGGGGCCCAAAAATCTTCACTGGCACAGAGCTGGAAGGAGCAGATCACGGACCTAGACCACCACTATTTACCTTATTTGTTGTTCACAACACAACCGACAAATAGCTCAATATCTGTCAGCCAACCAGTCAGTCAATTTACTGACTAATCATTTCAGCAACAGAATCTAGAGCAACCTAAGATTTAGTCATAAACATGACCGTTCTCTGGTTCATTGTCATGGGCTCTGTAGGATCTAAAGGTGGGAAAGTGAATGTTTTCCGTGGAGCATTCAGCTTCATGTTACACCAGAGCCCATCTGCAACGCTCGTGTGCGTAGGCGGCCAAAGTATGGCAGGGGAGGATGCCAGCACATACTGCTATGGGGAGGACACACACGCTGACTATCCCGCACCACCTGTCTCACTCGGGTAACTGATGAGCACAAGGTGTGCGACGGTGTGCGCTCTCATTTGTCTGCAGAGATGAGTAAGCAAATTCACCTGTGGTGTCGTCCTCAAACACTTATCATGTGGTCACTTTTCTGCACCGCAGGACAGAGTGCAAACATTTCAGAGACAGATTTATCACGTTTGCACGAATATGGGACAGAAATCTTGAGGATTTGAGCGGATCTGAACAGATTTGAAGCCAGAAGAGTGCAGATGCATTCGCTTGTATTTATGGGTTTTTTTAGTTGAAGCAGTTGTGTGCTCCTGTTTGTTTGTATGTGTGTGTGTGTTGTTCTTGCTGGTGCTTTCATGCTGCCTGCCTCTGCCCGCTGTGGCTTGGCAGGGAGACACCACTGCTGACAGTTCCTGAGCAGGAGAGAGCCGCAGGCAGAGCTCTGGCATGACAAACCCTTCTGGAGCACGCTTATGACTCAACAGAGCTGAGATACTGTATGAAAAAATAAAAAATAAAAATCCCAGTGCCCCGACCCGAACTCTCAAACTCTGTGTGCTCCTCAGTGAAAATATTTTTAACCCTTAACAGGACTTCCTCAGGTTTATCCCAACTTGAATGTTCTTTTTGTTTTGTTAGCTGTTAGCTGTTCCACCATATGTGATCTCGCCTTCTGATCCAGACCGGCTTCACGAACACAGAGGTGCACGACATGTTGTCCTGGGAGTTTCTCTCTGTGTTCAAAACATCTCTATCTCATTACACACTTCACATTTTTAAAGCGACTGCACTGACTGACCAAATTGAGCAAGTTTTCATTTTTGAGCTGCTCAACTGCGACAGACAGAGTTTTATTTTGTCATTAAAATACAGTGAAAGCCAGAGAAGTAATCATAATCTGATAGCCTGATCATAAATAACAGGCTGCTGAGCTATTGACTTATTGTGCAGTGCTTATTTATTTTTTGAGTGAAGCTACCTGACAGGGAGGTGAAACATGGCATTCATTTGAAGAGTGACGCGGCTTCTTGGCTTAATGACAAAAGTGGAGTAGCTGCAGAGTCAGTGTAAATCTTTGAACTCGACTGAAGTCAGCAGTGAATTGAATCAGCAGAGATTTATAATTTTGACTTGTAGTCTGCTAAAGCAGAACCAGAACCACCAAGCCAGCGAGGAGTGACTGTCTCACCAGAGGGGCAAATAACCAGCAAGAGGGAAGACAGACAAGTTGCTGCAGAGCTGGAACACACAGGTGAGCCTTTAAGGAAAATAGCGAGCATTCAAGTGATGCATTATCCATCAATCGTGGTGTCTGGTTGTCCTGATAAAAGTTACTCAAGTCCAGGAACACTGGTTACACAACACAGTCATTCAAGTCAAAAGCATTTAGAGAAGTACAGCAGGTCAAATGTGGGCAAAAAGGTAGATCCATGATGTTTACAGCTGACAGTTTGGGTTAGACTATCACTCTTAAGCTGAGGCATGTGGTAGCCATGGGTGTTACAGGTGTTCCAACACTTTTTTTAACATAATCACAACCTCCCACTTCTTACTGAGCCAATAATCTCACACAACCGAAAATCTGAGCTGAGGTGACGAAACACCGTACAGGCTGACTGGAAAACTTAACTTCGCCTGATTAAACAGCCATCCAGCCAATCACAGCCATTTCGCAAAACCCACCAGCACAGGGAGGGTGAAATGTTGGATTAGACTGCAGCAAAGTGTGTGTCTGCAGATGCAGGGAAAAACAGTGACACATGTAGACTGAGGAGAGTCTGAGACATTTTCAGTGAATTCAGTGAACTTTTGGTTACACCCGCTTACACAAACTCACACTGCTGTGCGGTTTATGCACAGATGGTCAGTATGGACACCTTGATCAATTAGTTAAACCTGCCAACAGAGGATCAAGAGGGCGTTTCACCTGAAAACCTTTCCAAAAATCGTTTTATTTAAAGAAAATCTCCAAAGACAGGATTATTCACCATCAGGTAAAGTTACAAAGCCACTGTAGATGGAGGATTCAGAATAATTATTCAAGTGTGTGTGTGTGTGTGAAATAATTGAAAAAGCATTGCTTTACTTTATCTGGGTTAAATATTACCCAGAGACACGGAGAGGCAGGATGTAATGCAGCAATTACTGCAAGTGTCTTTAATACCAGGACACTAATTATACACACCATCTGCAAAATATTGCGAAGCAGTGATTCCCAAGACTGCAGTGTTGTTACGCTTTCATCATGATCACACTTTTCCTCTGGAGGAAAACACTTCCATCCAACCTGGGACCAATCCAACTCAGCAAACGGCTGCTGTCAAGTGTTGGAGTGCAACAGTAAGACTATTATCTTATTAGAGGTCACAGCAACACTGATTTAGTTTTGCATACATGTTTAAGTTAATCTGAGGAGCACTGCTGCTTACACATGAAGCTGAAAGGGATAAAATGGTGAAACAGGCTTGGGACAGACGCAGCCAAACAACAACACGCATGCTCGCACAAAAAGAGAAATAGAGGAAGTGTGTTTGAGCAAACAGGCTGTTCTTGGCTTCAGGAGCATTAAAACTGATTTTACCATCGCCAGATTTAGATGGAGCTCTGGGAATTCGAAGGAGACATCTGTCTCATGACCTGTGAAATCTGCCAGGTTGATAAACATGTTGGAAGCATGTTGGAAATGTAATCTGAATCGAGACCAGTAAGAGCTTCCTAAACCAGGAGCAGCAACTGGAGATGACTGGAAATTGAAGTGATCTGCCTGAATTTTTCTGGTCGTTGAGAGGCGGCCATTTTTTTAAAAGCTGAATCATTTTTTTAAAAAGACTTTGTAGAAAGCTGTTCTTCTAAATTCGAAGGTGTGAAAGGTCCAGATTTAACTGGGATATTCAATATTGAGTTATTTTTTAGATTTTTTAGTGACAGCTTATCTGTCAAAACAAACTTGAAAGGAAAAGTTTCACATTTTGGGTATTTCCCTCATTTGCTTTCTCCTGCAGAGTTCCATGAGCAGAGAAGTACGGAGGTGGAACAAGGAGACAGCTGCCTGAGCTAAAGAAGCACCTTCTGGCATCTCCGCAGCTCACAAAGGCGCTACATTAATCCTAATTTAAGGTCTGGAGATGACGCGCCTCTCACTCGTAAGTCACTTTGGACAAAAGCGTCAAAATGCAAAATAAGTGAGTGTAATTACTGAATAGTATATTAGCGGTTTCCTGTTGACGGCCGGTGGCTTCCTTTGTAAAACTCTCTCAGTCCTCAGGTGCTCTTATGAAAGCTGCTGCTCAGGAAGCTTCAGAAGCCCCCTGCACTGGATTAAGGTCTGGTCTGTGTCCAGGGAACATACCACATTTCTGCAATTCATCAAAACCAACCATCCAATATACACACCCACTTCTCTCTCAATTGACTGGCTGTGCATAGGTGAGAAAGTTACCAAGGATTAGAGGAAACCACTTTGGACTTTACAGACAACTGCTGCACCTCGTCTACAAATCCACTGTCTGTCAGTCTGCAGGAAGGTATTTGTAACGCACTTCTGCAGCTGTATGTTACAAAGCTTTCAAGACAAATCTTACTCTGAAACGTTGTGCCATCATTAATTCACATTGTTCTCTTTTGTCTAATCAACATAATTGCTAAAATAGTATTTTAGAGAGCAGATAATGACAACCATAATAACTCCAGTGCTTCTGCTAATCCTTCTGTAAAGCTACTCCAGAAATGTCACATTTTCTTTCATTCCTTAAGAAAAAAAAATCTCAATTAATGAGTATTACATCAAAGCAGCAGTTTCAGTGTATAAGTAGGAAATGTAATTAGGCACTAATGAAGAAGACTGAGTAGCCTGTATTCCTCCACAGTGATACTAAAGGCTTGTGTCATCTCACTTTTTTCTCTCCTTGGGGGGTTGATCAGCCAGTCTCTGGATGAGACATGCGGGTGGAGAACGCTGCTGTTAATGGCAAGTGTAAGAGAGCTCAGACTGTTGAGAAAGTCTGACATCAAAGGGGCAAACGAGAACAAAGATGCCCAACACAGGCAGGCGTAAGAGCGGGCTGAGAGAACGAAATATAAAGGATCAGGATTTAACTGAAGCCCACGGCCCTCAAACACAGTTCCCCTGACAGACACCCGCTCAAGTCCACTTAAAAACAATGTAGAGCGCTCCATCCAAACAAACCTGCGCCTTTTGAAGGCTGCAGGACTTTGTTTGTGATGTATAATTAAGAACACCGTGGCTGGACATTGGCGTGTTCCAACGCCTTAGACCAGAGACGGTTGATTAATAATAATGATGGTAGTCCCCGGGCTGTGGGAAGTGACTGGCATGATGATGTGCACAATACAAAACTGATCAAAGCCCCAAAATATGAAATGTGAAGATAAATGTCTCAAATTAGACCGAGAGAAGGGAAGAGGGAGAGGAATCCTGTAAGAAAAGCAGCTTGCTTCACCATAGAAACAGCACAGAAGCCTTTCTTCCAGGGACACTCCTTCAAGCCCCCCCCGGTGAAAGGGTCTCCCCAGTTGATCATGATGTATGCAGTCAGTTCGTTCGACATGTAATGAAGATGCTCTGGACCGTTTCTGAGCCAATTCGACGGACCCTTTCTCTGCAGCTGGTGACTGCCAAAGCTCAGGGATAATGAGGCCGGGGATAAGACGACTGAAGAGGATTGGAGGAATCGGCAGCAGCCTGTTGGCAGGCTTGTGTTGTCTAAACCGCGCTCTTACAACAGTGGCACCGAAGAACGAGTCATTCAGACGAGGGGAAGACTGGAGGAAACCAAAGGAGGAAGGAAAAAAACGGTTTATGCTGGGCCATAACCCGTGCTGGATTTCCCCACGTGGCCCGCTCCTACCAGGGAGACGGGAAACAGTGCAGCAGGATGTCAGTCAGTCAGACAGTGAGTGGGATGAGACGATCTGCCAAGTAGACGAGATGGGTTGACATCACCAAACATACTGTATCTTGTCTCGATCAGAGAAGAAATAGAACAGTGTCCTGGTTTCGGCTGCTCACTGCTTCTCAAAGCGCAGACAAACACAACTTAAATATTTTGTCCCAGACTGAACTTGGCAGGTGCAGCTTTAGAAACTTTGGAAAAGATCCAAACAAGAGGAGAAATTGACAAAATGCCCTGGTTCTTGGCACTACTAAACTCTACAAGATTAACATTTACAATATATATTTACTGGAATAGATGAATGCCAACTAAACCATTTAGAGTATTCATATGTTTGTGTGTGTGTGTGTCTGTGTGTGTCTATATGTGCTGCTTCGGGGCCCTCCTCCGGCTCCACCTGTGAAACTTGGTCAAACCCTCCATCAACCTGTTTTGACAGAGACGTAGCAGGTGCAGCACAGAAGCTGCTGCTGCTCGAATCTCCCACATGAATAAAAAGCGGAACATTTTTTCTTCTTTTTTTTTTTCTCAAATTTCAAATATGTTCAGGAAGAAAGAATCTGTGTGAGGGTAAAAATTACAATGTTCCAGCTTTTGTACTTTTCAACCCAGGACAATTTCTATTTATCAAAAACACAATTCAGCACCCTCGTTTTTTAGCTGGCACCTCAGTTCACAGGGCCAGCCATTACTCTCTCTCTTTTATAGTTTCCCCTTGAACCAAAGGGAATGATTAAAAAGGCCCCGATTGGTTGGAGAGTTTCTGATTCTGCAGTCATCCCAGACTTCAGTCAGTCTCTAATTGAAAAGTTATAATGAGCTTCAGCCAAGCTCAGCTAAAGTGCTCCAGCTTGACTCTGTTTCCATGTCAGACTTCCTTCTTGGAACAAAGCTGCGACGAAGCCGTTTGAATTTTCAGGAAAACAGCCCCTGTGAAACCAGATCTTCACGAGTGGCTTTAATTCAGATTTTATATCAACCTTCAAATGAAGTTACATTAAAGTCTGATTTAATGCAAATTGAATGCATGAAAAGCAGTTTGTAGTTTTCATTTTGTTGCGTCGGTAATTAGCTGCAGTCCATTCAGAGCCACAGAGGAAACAGAGGAAAAACAATGCATACATATTGCATTAGGGAGCAGACGGCTAGAGAACAGCATCATTAATCAAAGATCCATAAACACAGCTCATAATGTCAATCCAATGCTTATTTTCAGAACTGTGGACACTTGTAATGAGCAATCTATTGCGACAAAGTGGAGAAAGCTGTGAAGCCAAAATACGTGTTCAATTGTCAATTAATAGATGAAGATGGAGAATTACCACCTTTTGTCTGCTTGTCTTTTCCATTCAATATAAAGTAAAGAATTCTTAAATCTCAAATGTACTGAGAGAAACAAAGTCAGCTTGCATGATTATATTTTCTGCTCAACTCCCAGTGAGGCTCTCTCGGTATTCCTTATATGTCTTATCTTGATGCTTCAGCTTTGGGGTATGCTCATATATATGTATTTATATATGTGTGTGTGTGTGAATGTTGAAGTATGTTTTCTATTGTAGACATGTCCCAGATGAATGCTGGCTGCCTTCCTGCGGGTATCACAGCAACAAGAGGGGGGGGGGGGCGGGGGGGGAATCAATCGCCACTCGCCTGTATCACTTCAAATTAATTTCCCAATGATTACCTCCAGGTATCCGCCACGGCTGTTTTTCCTCTGCAGGTCTACAGCGCCAACACTACCCATGTGTGGCTTTGTGTGTGTATTCTTTGCCAGCTAAACTGCAGCAAACCTATAGGTTGTTGGAAAATGAGCATCTATGATTAAAGGAAGGGAAACAAGGGAGCAAGGAAGGAGGGAAGAGGAGATGAAGAGTGGATGTGAGTGTGATCGACTGAGAGGCCAGAACTATTTTTCTTGGACTAAAGGAGGCATAGACTTACTGTAACGAGAAGCACCAGTCCATCCTGGACAACCGATCAATACTCACAACATCCTCTTCTGTGTGCATGATCCTTATATAAACTCAGTGACAAAGCCCATTACTGTGACACAGCTTAGCTGTATAGTTTACATTTTATTTCATACTTCAGTGAACATTCACTGGATTTTTTTTCCCCATTCTTCTACAAGACAGATAGAAACAAACACAAAACCGATTGATAATATTTTCTTGCACATCCTCTAAATCACAGTGAGACGTTGCTTGTCAGTTGCTGATTTCCTGAATAGCCCAGCTCCAATATCCTGTCAGCATCCTGCTGGAAACGATGAAAAAACAGGAAACAAACACACAGAAGCAGCAAATTCAAACGATCATAAGTAAATGAATCTATTATCATAATTCTCACAGCTACTCATCTTTATCTTATGTCTGAGCTCGGGGCAACTCCTGCAGCCTCACCAACACCTCTCCATTACGCTCATCTTGTCAGCCAGGAAGCCAAGCAGAACGTGGAAGGAAGAACAGCAGTCGTAATGAGATAGACAATAACAAAGTAGGGAATCGAGGGCTGACAGTGATGGAGTGAAAAAATCTTGTTTGCGGCCACAATGGCCAGAAATTAGACGCTGTGTTTCATGAGCGGAGGCTTCAGTGGGGGAATTGTTGACTTCAGATGGCAATTAGTAAATTTTCTTCATTATTTCAAGCTGCCTGCTGATGTCCAGAGCAAACACTGGCCTCTTCATCATCAAAAGTAAGCTATGAATTAATCATAGCTCCTTATTAGAATTGGGATGAAATTGAGGAATATTACTGACACTTGTTTTTATGGGATATGTGAGTAAGGAAGCGGACACCAGTCTTGAGGATTCTGAAATGATGAGTGATTAATCAATCAATCAATTCCTCCAGTCGCTCTATTTGTCTTATTTCATGTCTTATCTTCTGGACTGTCTTTTATCCACAAAGAACAACTTTCAGTCGACCTGCCTACAGCTTCAGGAGGTGTGTCTACAGCCTGGTAACGGTCAGCGATCCTCAGTCTGTAACCTGCTCCCTGTCTGTTGAACCTCAGCGACTGCAAACAGGAAGCTGCTCTTTCTTCCGAAATAGGATGTCGGAGGACACAACCTTTGTCTTTTATACCCTGGAGATCTAGTGCCTACCATAAACCATAAGGTACTGACTGAAGTTTTACATATTTGGAAATGATGTATGTGCTGTAGCTCCAAATGCTACAAAAAGAAGATGAAATCATTAAAAGAAATTAGGTATCAAGCCTTCGGATGATAAATTACTAGATGTTGTTTGGCTCCTAAAGGCCAGCTCTATCATCAACTGTCTGTGTTTATTACCCCAGATTTCCTCAGGCATTGCTTTTATTGTAAAAAAAAACAAAAAAACAACAACAACAACTATGAACTCTCTCCAACTTAAAACTACAACAACGGAAATGTGGTGTAAATGTGAACATAACAGTCGTAACATTAACAACAACAACAAAAAAAAAGTACAATCTCAAAGCTCTGTTGTTGGTCTATGCCAACTCCTGAAGGCAATCTGTTTCTGTAGTTCATCGTCTAGTCTCAGCTGTATCGGGCTCAATATTTTTTATTGCTTTTTCTTTCCTTCTTCTCTTTGTTTTGTTTCTTTCCAAAGCAGTACATTTATAGAGCGGACTCTACACCAATGGGCAGAAATTGCAAAATGTGAGATTTCTCTTCAGGGTCGTCCCTGCAGAGTAACACCGTTTTCATGTTGTCATTTGATATAACGTTAGTGTGAAATCAGTCGCAGCCAGTTGGACGAAGGTGCAGGGAGGCCAGTCGGACAGCCAGACATCAGGTGTGTGCTGATTTTACCGCAGGGCTGCACTGAGCCTCCGTGGTCGCTGCCCCCTCATTCATTTCAGCACTGTTGCACCAAGCAGAACGAGGCCCGTCCAGCAAAGTCACTGAACTGACTCAGCCGATGTGATGTAACATTATCCAGCAACAAATTCAAGCCAGAGGAAAAACTGAGTAGATCCACATCGCTCATCGGGCCACCGTGTGTGTGAAGCTTTGATAGATCTTCATTATGTGTTGACATCCTCATTGCATTTTAAACTACTGTTCATGTTTGACATCTGACAAACCTTCATGCTTGTTTCTATTACTGAAACTGGCTTTCCTGTGTTAAAGCCATATCAGTGCATCACCTTGTATCCTTGACAACACCCAGTAGTCAGGAGAGCAAGTCAGTCTGAGTTTGTTGGTGGATATTGGAGCCAGTCCAGAGGACGTAACGGGTTTATTTTTCTTTTACATGTTTCATATTGGCAATGAAATTCACCTGCAGCCATTAACAAGGAAAAAGCTGACTTGAAACATCTTGGAAAGAGATTCCATTTTCTACATGAGCTAACACAAATTCAGTGACAGCGTCTGAAAGCCAAAGTTGATGTGCGGTGGGGATCAACACACAATGCAATATTGATGGTTGGAGCTAAATAATGAATCCAAAAGTGAAGGAGAGAATATGGAGCTGATGCACATCAGACCTTCATCAACAATAAGGCAAACAATGCAGTGAAAACAAAAACACAATGTAGTCAACTAACCATCAGTATACGTTCATTATTTCCCATAATATCTCCTGAAATGTTTATAGCACCAGTTTTCACTCGTGTCTAAATTCCCCTTTTCTCCTCTTCCCCTTTCTAATCATCTTGACAGCAGAAAATGCGGCCGTATCCTTTCCAGTTTGTCTTCCACAATAGCAAGTTAGCAAGTGTACAGTACCAGTGGCCCAAAATGGAGCACAATAGCATCCCCAGATAAATGGCCCTAAATTGGCATCCGGAGTTGGGGAGCAGGGGTATGTGTTTCCAGCCTGACCGTCTCAGTCTCCCTCTGCTGCTCTGACAGCCATGCTGGTTTCACAGGCCTCATTATGGGCCTCTCAGTCTCTCCTTTTTTTCTTGCACCTCAACTTCAATCTCTTCCTCATTTTTTCCTCCACTTACTCCTCTCTATCTGTGTGACTCGGCCTGATCTTTGACAGCCACCCCTATTTCTCTGCAGGTCTATCTCCTGCCCTGACTGGCAGCTAATAACCAGCCAGGTGACAGCAGCCTATTCCCAGAGTTGAGAGGTCAGTTGGATTTTTTTTCCCTCTGTGCACAGTTTTCCTGGACTTCCTGAAGTTCTCTGAGTCAGTTCTCATGGGGGGACAGATTGTTGAAAAGATGATTGGATGAACAGCAACACGTTTAAAGAGACAGGAAAGAAAGAGGGAGGGTTTATGGTTTTAGATGCTTTGTGTTGGCTTCAGTCTCTGTTATTAGAGCAAATGGTCAAAGAACCACATCTTTGAAATTAGTGAAATTATAGTTTTGTTTCAAAACTGGGACGTGTTAGCAAACAGCAGACTGTGTGCACATCCAGAAGACATGAAGCAACATTGTCATTAATTTCTTTCTAGGTTCGCCAGGTTTCACTGAGTGCTGCTTCTTTTTTTCTCCAAACAGGTCACCATCATCATGAGGCCTGTGTTTTATCTGTCAGAATCATCTGAATTATCTGTCAGAAGGGGTGTAGTTTAATCTGAAACTGGTTGGATCAGTGCCATAATAATTTGAAGCAAATAAGTAATTAAGTAGCACAGCAGAACCAGAGGGGAAAACCAGGTTCAAGACACCAATTATTCTGGATCACGTTTTAGTGAAGCATGTATCTAAAAGGTCAGACGTCAGATGTTGGCTGGTGACCAAATTCTACTGATTTTTTTTTTCTTGCCCTAATGAACTCTAAAATAACAAACATAATATCAACATGCTGTCAACAATGTAGAAATTCTACAGTTTTTATGAATGATACAAAATCTTGCTACTCACCTCAAAGCTTTATCTCATCAATTGGCTTTCCACCTGTCTCTTTCCACTTTGGGTATATTTGTCTTTTAGTGTTGGCCTTAACCCTAATTAGGCTTTGTGCAACGAAAGCTGCCTCCACCGGGCCAAGAGGACTAATTAAACACAGAAAAGTGTGAGCATGTATCCATTTATCAATGACTGGCTCTAGAAAGACTCTAATGTCAGTTTTTGACCTGCAAGTACAACCACTAATCACAAGTCGTAATAGGTCAATTAAGGAGTAACAAGTTAATGAAGTGCTGTAAAATTAGATGTGCATGTACAGTTCATTTATATTTTTGCATCATGAAATACAAAGCATTAACATTCAGAGAAAGGCCAGAGAGTCTGGTTCATCTTGGAGGGATTAGTATGCAAATTGTCAAATCTATGTCTGAAATTGTTCCCAGACTGTTACATAAAAATGTATGTGGTCTTTGAGCTGCCCAGTGCTCCACAGCAACAGATGGTAGACAAAGACGGTAAAGCTGCAGACTATAAAACCAAAAATATCAGCGGAAGCACTTCATGAATAGCATCACTACGAGCAACCCCTTTAACATTTAGTCCAACTTTATCTCTAAAATATTCCTACTTGAAACCTAAGGGGAGCTCCAGACACTATAAAAAAGAAAATGAAAACGCAAAAAGTTCTACATAGAAAACAAAGTAACACAATTTTGTTGTCACTTTAACTTGAACCTTCCATTTGGGCAACTATTGTGGTTAAATCTTTACTGATCATTCCTGTCCTTGTCCTCCCTTATTCCCATAATGTCATATAACGGCCTCCCAGTGTCTCCTTAGCTTCGTCTCCTGCCCTATTATCTTGCGAAGTGGTGTAATTGTTGTCTTTGTGATGTGGTCATGTTTCTGCTCAGTGCTCCGTCTCATTTATCTCATTCACAGAGTAAAGCATTAAAACAGCATCCTGCAGCTACAGTTGTTCTTCAAAGAGCCATTAGCCGCTCACTTAGCATTAGCTCCTCAGCACTAATGGTGGCACACATGCTAACCAGCAAAGGAAACAAGATGAAGTGTTGCATCAGCCCTTTAATGTGCTCTGTATTTAACAGGGGTGGAATTAATGAGTTATATCTACTGTAGTTACTGTAACAAAGCCAGTTTTCTGTGGACCTGTGTGCCTTTTCTGTTAAACCAGTCATTCCACTTTTACCGAAGGATTTTTGAGTTGAGAGTTGAAACAAGTCCCTTGATGGCGTTATTAATCTGAGAAAGTGATAAATGAAAATCAGCTGCATCACAGATAAAGCTGCTGCAGATAGCATTAACATAAAGTTGAATCAACAACAACAACAAAAAAAAAATTGTTACGAGAAAAGATTTATTGCAGAACACCATTTGTTTGACTCCGGCGTACCTAATAAACTGCCAACTGATTGTATATTTTTAATCATTAGTTAAACGAAAAGGCAACCAGACTGGAATTTCCAGCGTTTCAATGTTTTTATCACCTGGAACTAAATTTATATGCCATTACATACTAATGTATAGACAGCTGGTAGCCCAAATCTGTTCTTTAATCCAATAGTTTTATCCTGTAATCATCATCACCACCACACATTTTACTCCTCTAGCTTTTATAAATGTAACACAGTGATATTTATTCAAACTCCTTTTTAAATGGCTTACTTTGTATTTTTATCTGAGGACATTTATGCGCAAGTAATGTTCCCTCTATGCGGGTACAATTTCATTTAAAGGCCCTTTCAGTATCCTTTCCAGCCCTGGTGACACCAGCTACTTCAGACTTGTGAAGCAGGGACCAAAAGTAGCCAGTTTTCAATCGAGCTGTTCCAGCAAAGAGGTAAAGATAAATGACCCTGTATCTGAGTGAAGCTACGGCGCCTGTCAGAGTGACGCCCTCGTGATATTTTCAGAACATGAACAAGTTGTGTCTCTTCTTTCTACTCAGCATACTGTTATTGCACACTTGGCCCTCCGTTACATGGGACTCAGTAGCCTTTATTTAGCCCAAGAAGGCTCTCATTTGAGGTGTAGCATAAATGATGCAGGGCTCTGAATGACGCACATAGACACAAAAGCAGTGGAAAGGTTTCCCACCGAAGCCACTTTGGGCGTAAACAGTCGCCACCATGTTGGCAATGTGACTGAGTCACAGACTGTTGTCCATGCATGACGTCCACACATCTACTTAAAAACTGTGTTCTCTTCCCAGGAGTAAGTAGGTTAAAGTTGGCTCTCATTTTAGAGGCTCAGGCACAAAATACAAGAATCATTCCAGCATGAAAGCACAGTTCAGAGAAATGTTCTCTCAACTGAAAAAAAAAAAAAAAATCTCTCTTTAAACATTGATGCTCCTCAAACGCTAAAAAGACAAATAGTCCGAGGGTGTGGTGGGAGTCCAGGCATCCACAGACCAACACCGCAGAACATCCTGGAAAATGCTGACTGTCTGTTCCTAGCTGGCACCACGCTGCCATGCAGAACCATCATTTACCAACAACACGGTGCCTTTTGCACCAGCTAACCCTAATACTTACTCCCACACATGCTGACAGCGCTATTATCATCTCCAAATTACAGTACTCTTCATGCTCACTCTGTGTTTAAAAACATCTGATTTCTCTCGTTCTGGCTCCTGAAATGCATCTTAGGAAGAGCAAAGGAAAGAAGGACGTGGTCTTCATCAGAAAGTGCCTGTCGTCCTGATTGATATGCACCAACTGTCTTCATATAGGCTGCTACTACTACTAATGCTGCTGCACTGGAGGAAAAAAATAAAAAATGAAAAAATGCAGACAGGCAAAGAGCTGCAGCTCAGAGGCACAGATGAAAAGCCCGTAGCTCAGTCTATGATCCAGCTCCTCTGTCGAGCATTAGGAAAACAGAGCAGAGCTGCTCTCTTAACTAAACAGACCTGTGAAAACTGTTCATAGTTCATCTCATGTAAGCTGACATCGGTAAAATTCTCTGCTTATTTTATGTCCCATGCATCATGTACTTTGAGATTTGAAAGGTTAAAAATACTGTTTCACAAACTGATTGGATTTGACACAAGTCTTTTATCTGTGACACAAGAAGGAACATTTCTCCCTGGAGATGCAAGAAAAGTGAAATACAGTCATCATAGTGATTGTACAGAATCTTTTATTTGGTTGTCAACTGCTGAGGGTCACAATGCTCCCTCTGAGGAGGACAAAAAGAATGGAGATGATATCACTGGGTTTCGCCGAGGTTGATGAAATGAATGGTTCATTCTGCTTCTTTGAAAGTGTCACGGGAAAATGATCTCTTGTCTTCATCGTCATATTTGTTTAATCCAAACACATTCATAAAATGTTGCCCTAATGCTGCACTACCTATAGTGACGGCCTGAACCATGACTTAACTCATTAAAAGGAGACAAAAGAGAGCTTGATAGTTACCACAGCAGATATGTGCCCTGCAGGCCTAATCAACTACACCAAAACATCTCCTTAATTAAAAATCATTAACTTGATGCATTCACTATGAGCAGCCCCAATTAATTACATACAGAGCTAATGTCTCATAAATAATGGAGCGTAGGGTGGAAGAATGGAACGATGGATGGATGCGCTCGCTGTAGCAAGAAAGGGGAAGAACTGATGGATGTTCCTTTAGCTCATTTTGCTGCGTCCGTTCACGTTCAGTCTCCCACCCAGACCACTAAACTCCTCTAATGGGGGCCTGGTGTCAGGAGTCCAGCAGTTGATAACTACAACTTTGTTTGGGAGAACAAATGAATCTGTCTGAACCACTGCTCGAGCCATCTGTTGAACGAAGCTCACTTCCACTAAAGAGAGAGGAGGCTCTGCTGTGTGGCCCGGAGTCGCTAAAATCATTAATTATATCAAAGGCTATAACTGTCTGCATGCACTTTCTCTCAAATCTGCATGTTGTTATTCTTGCAGAAGGACAAAGCATCTCATGCATTACCGTTACACTCAAGACCCAAAGATGAGCAAAATCTAGCAGCGTTTAAAAAAAACAATCCCCACATTGTAGTTGGACTCTCCTCTGAAGTTACTTGGAAAAACATTTGCCTGAAAACAGATTCCACGGCAAAAACTGTTTTTGACATTCACGGCTCTCTGTTTGCTCAAACTGAAATACCCCACCAACTCCTCAACAGCCTGCCATGAAATTTGGGACAGTCACAGCCCACCTGCAGGTGAAAGGGAGTGGCCTTCCACTAAATTCGGCCCAGACCTTCATGGTTCATTGACTTTATCTCGGCAACTTTATTATCTGATTTATCATCCTCATCATCGACGTCATTATGATTATTATCATCACCCTGCTAAGTCCCAGACTTTTCCGCCGCAGAGCCGCCATGAGGAAGTAAATTTCTTCTCATCAACTGCTGGGCAGTAACAATTACTACACAAGTTCATGTGTCCCAGGGGATAACCTTTAATGATGATCAGCCACGGCTGCAGTCTGTGCCAATAGTAGGTAACTTGCTGAATGGCAACATGCCAAAAGAACACGATTAACACGATATCTAATTAACGTGACATGCTGATGTTAGCAGTAGCTCGGATGAACACTGTGCCTGCAGCACGACAGAGCCAGTGGCAACACTGCATGCGTTTAGTCATTTTGTTAATTTTTACTAAACTGCACCAGTTTAGTTTGTTGATATTTAGATACTGAGTGCTGTGACTTAGTATCTCAGTACAGCACAAATTGGGTCTAGTCTAAGTCAAATATTCACCATCAGAGAGACTGAGGGCCAAAAAAATCTGCTGCATGAATTATAAAAGGCAGCTATGTCTAATACAGACATACACCCATTTTTAATGAGCAAAGGCTCTTTTCTGTCTTCTCCTCCTCCTTGCTCACACTCATTTGATGCGTTTTCTACCCTTACTGCACTCTTTGTTTCTTGGCTCTCTTCCTTGCCTATTTCCTACTCTAACAGCACAAATGAGAAATGTCACAACTTCATATCTGTGAGTCTAGCTTATGTCTGAAAAAAAAAAAAGAAAGGAAAAAAAGTCTCTTCCGAGTTGAAAGAGATTCTTTATGATATACTTCAGGACAATTTCATGGCCAATTCACTTATTACTGCAGTGTTTTAATTATGAACTATTTCCAGATCCACTCTAAATTTCCCATCATCTAAAATGTTGGCGTTACGCGTTCTTCTTAAAGCTGAGTGTCTGAAACGTCATGCTTTGTAAGTACTTCATTATACACACTTCATTACAGTTGTCCAAGTGACTTTCTTCACTGAACATGGAAAGATATTTTTAGGTTTGGTGGGTTTACTGCATTTTCATTTTGTTTTATCTTTTCATCAGTGGTCTTTGGGTACCACTGTCCGCTGACCCTCAGGTGGGAAAACAAAAGTAAACATCCTAGATTGCTTTTCTCCATCCACCAGTCACAGGCCAAGTGCTGCTCTACCCCAACTTCTGCTTGCCCACTTTCTCTCACCTCAACTCCAAAACTGCCATTTACCTCCACACAAAACTTATTATCTGCTGATCCATCAGTGGAAGTTGCAGGCTATGACTTGTCCACCACAAACCAGATTCACCTTCAGAGCTGAGCCACAATAAAACAGAGTCAGACTCTATCTGCAGTGCTGGCTTCAACATGAAGCAGCACTGAGTGTAAATACAAAGTGACTTTTGTTTTCATTGGGTTGGAGGTTGCCATTTTGTTGCAGACAGAGCTGGGAAATAATAGAATGATGCTGCAAGACTAAAATAAGCAATTTTCTCTGACACTTTGAAACACAATCGACAAGTTGTCGATTGTGTTTCAACTGAAACGCAACATATTGTTACTCCACTGAAACTGCAGCTTGGCATAAGATGCACGTGGAGCATATGAAGGTATGAATCCTGCAAATTATTACTATAACCATTTTTCCTAATAATTAGCAGTTGTATGGCAATTATTTACAAAATGGGGAGAGATGACAAACAGCCACGTGAACATTGCTGTTACGTGATCCACCCAAATAAATAAGGAGCTTTATTTTCAAATGACCTCTGGATTATTTTGTCAACGTGATGCAACCTTGGTTTTTCAGATATGTGATTTACTGGAAGAGCCAAAACCGTTATTTGTCCGCAAATGAAATTCCTATAAAATGTCGAAATAATGATGACAACACATCATAATAAATGTATATCGATCAAAACACTCATTTTTATTTACAGTGATAGAGAACTTCGTGCACACTGCTGCTCCTAAAATCATCTAATAGCTTTATTGTTTTGGGTTTTTTTTTTTCCTCCAATATTTCATCAGGTTGTTTAAATGCATTCAAGAACCTAATGGTATTATCCTTTTTCATATTTGGCAAAGTTAGTGATTAGCTGATCGAAAGATCCAGCCCTTTTTCTCGTCTTCAGAGCAGGACGGTATTCATCAGGATATTGTCATTGTGTGTGTGTGCACACCGACGGACTTGTTTGCCAAAATGCAACACAAAGAAAACTGTCTAGTCAAAACGCAGAGCATGTGCAGGCACATTCAGTGTCCACGCTGCCACAGAGCCTCTCAAACCAGAAGAGCTTATTCAATCTGTGCTTTGCAGGAGTTGTACCATAATAGCCTACCTCTTATCCCTCCTAAACAAGGACACAAGTTCAGTAAGGACAGCACACATACAATGGATGTGTGATATTAATGTAGTGAACTATCAGGTTTTAATTAAAAGATAAACACAGCAGAGGCTTAACAAGAGGCTTATTTTCACTAACAGATTCATGTACACCTGCTCTTCCAGGATGCTGGGGGATGGATTAGGCTTTGATTTGATTCTTTGGCTGTTGGGGCAAAGCAGAGAGGGTCATTACGACAAACTGCTTGAACTGCAAACCTCAACAGCTCCAGAGGGGCTCAGCATTTACTCCGATTTACTGTTAATACTCCGAGGATGATAAAAAAAAAAAAAACACAAAACAAAACCAAAAAAAGCAGAGCTTTCAAAACCATCTTTTGTTGTTGACCAGAATTAGCTCTTTTCCCAGCCACTTAGTCTCCTACAGTTTAAATACCTCATACAGATGAGCAGGTGTGAACATGGCAACAACTTGGTTAGATCCACTGGACAAATAAAAATCCTGTTGTGAACAGATGCTAAAAAGCATTTATTAATGGGTACCTAACCCTTATGTGACTTCAATTGGTTATTCTGATATTACTATTTCTTTAAAAAGTTCAAAATCTTTGCTGGTTTACACTCCTTCACACAATTTTATTATTTTTTGGATACTGAGTGTCTGAAAGTGTTCATGTTAATTCAAAATGAGGCCAATACATTATCATTCTCAGTCCCTCTGATTTTATTTTAGAAATCCTATATGTTTTCCATCCTGAACCACAAAATCCCTGATCCCTCCAGGTTAGCTACTACCACATAAAAAGTGCTTTCTTCTAAGTGCTGTATTCTCTGTGATGTTATTCTTTGGAGATATAAGTGGTTTCTGAGAACTTCATTCACTTTACTTATCATGTTTGCTGCCACACAGTTATAAGGGTTGCTATTATTATTGGTTAAAAGTTTCCTTTTATTATGTTGACAGTGACCTAAATAATCTTTGCTTTGCTACTTAAACAGTCTGTTACTCACAATGAAATGAGTTCTGATCAATAACTTCAACAATAACAAAGAAAAGGTGGTGGGTCAATTCATGATACAGTCTGAAATAGAACTAAAAACAGGTTCTTAAAACAGCAGTTCAGGGAAAACCCTTAATTGCTTAGTTTCTGAGAGAGAGATGAAATAATGAATATCAATCTTGTGAATGTGGGTTGGGAATTTGTTCAGCTGAACTTAGTATAAAGACTGGAAACTGAGCTAGCTCTCAAAAAATGAAGAAAATATTCCTTCATCAGAAACAACAGCACATTAATTTAGACATTTCATCTTATTCTGATTAATCTGAACATAAAAACAGAATGTTTTTATGGGGAATTAGTGACTGGAAATGCTTCTGGCGCGCCATCCCAAAGACCTCACCGAGACATCACTGTCTGGCTGCCAGCGTTGGCTCCGTTATGCCTTTACCAAAACCGAAAACCTGCGCTCACTGACTGTGCATGGCGACCGGCAGCATAAGCAGGGACACTGCACACATGCATCGGGCAGATGGATAAACTGGGGTTTGTCAAAAAATAGCTGCAGCATTCAACTCCCCTTCAAAACACAAACTGTAATATAAACAAATGAGATACAAAGTGCTAATTAGTGAGCCTTGGAGGTGTTGGTAAAAATGCTTTTGAATTTTCTAAAATGCCAATCTAAGCGCGTTCCACTGCCTCCAATCTTTATGCTAATTTGGGCTAAACACTTGACACTTTGATTTGATTAGCTCCATACTTAACACGCAGACATGAGAGCAGTATTGATCCTCTCATCTAAGTGTCGGGAGGGAAGAAAATTAGCATAGCACAGAATCTGGCATTATGTGGCGCTATTTCCTGCGAAACGCGCACCCTCTCTATGCTGGAGAAGACACCCGCTTCCTGAATTAAACCAAGTGAATATCGTCTTTTAAAACAGGTTTTTTTAATCTAATCCATTCACAATTCCGTTTATTGTGACAATTAACATACTATTTGACAAAAAAAAAAAAATTATTTCATGATACCCAGAATAGGTTCCTTCCTCATGTTGACAGGAAATCCCTCCTGTTGTGTTTTTCAGTATTAAGCCGTGAGTAATTTAAAACGATCCTCTCAGTAGCCAACACTCCCTTCCTTGAATATAAAGTCAGTGTAAAGCTCAGTTGCGTTGTTTTGACCTCAGGCCTCATCAGGACTCGACCCCTGCAAATGGGCAGGATCGTCCTTGTGGTTACTGTTTAATGGTGATCATCCAATCACTCCTCACCTTGCTGCTTGTGTTTAGCTCCCCCTCTGACATCAGAGGTGGACACACCAGCAAAACAACTCGGCACAAACAAGCCACAGCAATCAATAGTCAACACAAACACATAGCAACACTGTTCTTCCGCAGCCTCTGTCTTTTGCCACTAAGCACTGAACGGCTAAATAACCTTTTAGCGGGCCCAGGCAGGCGAGACAGATGACTTTCCTAAATGAGGCTTCTGCTGACACTGGCTTCTAAATCAATGGCGGTGGCAGGCATCAAAATGAAGCCCCTGCAGCGCACGCTCACACTTTCCTTTGAGAGAGTTGGAAGAATCAGCTACACCTCGATACACATGTACGTACATACATATTTTATCTTTCTTACATTCATTCATTCCTATGAGAAAATACCATCAAGAAAATATGATCAAGTCCAAAACAGGATGTTTACAATCAATCAGATCTGTCAGACTTACATGACCTTGTTTGAGAACAAATAGGGAGGACTTACTGTTGTTTTAATGTTAACTAATTGGTTGTTTCACAGTAGATGCAGAGAAATTAGTTTGATTCCAGTTATTTTCAGGTAAGACAATGTCTAATTTTCATCAAAGACATAAAAACAAACAATATGGAAGAAGTTACAAAAACAAATATACAACAAAGAATATGAAATGTGACAGTGTGACAATGTATATGTTGACTGAAATGTATTTAAAATGAAAAATGAAAACAAAAAGGTGATTTCAAGATCACAAAACAATATCTACACTGAGGCTCTTTGTGTTAACAATATATTTTATGTGAGGAAAATTCACGGTAGGAGGTATTTTTGATATTTTGGTTGTTGCGGTAGCCCAAATGTGAAATGTTGATTAAGTCACAACAATAAAATTTAAACTCACTGAATCCCTGAATACATTAAGCTAAAAAACTGTCTCAGTTTTCCACAAAAGATTAACATTTGAAATATGTTTCATTTGTGATAAATTCCCTTGTATCTTTATTTTATTATTAAATTAAATTAAATTAAATTAGATTACATTTACTTATTTATTTTATCAGAGTCCAGTTTGAAGAGAGCATGTATAGAACATCAACTTTCTGATTATTTGTTTTAGTTGAGATTGAACATTAGCTCTTGGAAACAGCAGTTGACACAACAGTTCAGCCATAAGGTCAATTAAAAACTCCTCTGAAGCTTTGAAAGGCTCAGAGTGCAGAGAAACATTGCGTCATCATGAGATCACCTAGAGGACCTTGAACTATTTTGTCACCCTCTTATGCCTCATCGTCAGATTCAGTGTTATTGGCTGCTTCAGATTTCATAGAAATATGAATATTGCCAAGTCAATCGAAAAAAGAAGAAAAGTAAAAAGACAAACACAATAGCAGGATGAGATTTTTTCTAGTTAAGCAACAGATACTTTTAGCATTTTATCAGTATTTGTTTGACCTCCTTATTGGCTGCAGACCAAACAACAGAGTAGTATTAAAGATCGCTTAGTACCTGCCAGGATGATTTAACTGTGTTTTTAAGGCATATACAGGAATAACACCTCCCACTAATATTTTTGTCACTTACTATTTTCTTTACAATTTTACCAATGCACTAAAAGCGCTATTGTCACTTTTATTCCACCTCTTTAACTAATTTTAGGTTTGTTGAATGTAAATTTGCCACGTTAATCTTGTCTGCCCAAAGGTTGCCTGTAGAAAGTGCTGCACACTGTGTCATGTTTATTGGCACATGACTCTATAATAATCTCTCCAGTCAACAAATTATTTGTCAACAATTTGTTATCATTTGATGTTTGGCGTGTTGAGATAGACAGAGGCTCTAACCTGCTATGTAAGGGCTTTTATTGAGACGCAAATGTTGTCTCAGGGATTTTAGCTCCCAGTCAATGGTTGATTGTGTATCTGTGGTTTTCCGGTACTCTGCAAATTTATGATGCTATTTGTGATTCAAATGGATCCACCAGGGCATTGAGTGCATGCAAGCTGCTTTTTGTGCATATTTGATCTGAATCTTTTGGAGATATTTTCTTTTCTTTTCTTTTCTTTTTTTTTATCAGAGCTTTTTCCAGCCAGACAAATCTGCTTGGTGTGGCCGTTCTCCTCAAGTATAATTCATTCACTCACAATAACAGAAAATTATAAAATCTAATTTGGTATAAAGAAAATAATGAACGATTTGAAAAATGATCATTAATACATTATGAAGAATTTTCCAAATAGAGAAAGTGATGCTGTGCTAATAATATGGAAGCAATTTCCTTTGACAGGTGGCAAATGACCTTGTGATAATGGCATCTGGGACGGATAGCACTGTATTTCTGTTTCTATCTATCCATGTGGGTGATGCCTTCCCTTTCTTTTATCTTTCCTGATGTCAAAAAGACAACTGTAAAAGAATCCAATCCTTAGACAGACGGTAATGACAGGAACACGCAAATTGTGTTGTGCATTGACTGAATAGCTGAATTGTGTGTTCACACCAGCTGTCAGCTCCATCTTTCTACAACGGGCCACTCAAATAATTTCAAGATAGATAACGTCTGTTTTTTTTTTTTTTTTGACAGAAACTGTTACAAAAATGCAGCTGTCTCCACATGTAACTGCTAAAAAGGCTTTTTTATTATCATACAAGTTTTCATATCGGTGTCATATTCAGATCCAGTAAAGTCAAAATGTGGGATGTTGCTGGTATGATGTCACCATGATAATAAAAAAGGTCCCTTTCTCTCTCTGTTCTTATTTCTGTCCATGTCATCGTGTCCACTGTAAACTGTTGACATCAAAATGGTAAAAAAACAAAAAAAACAAAAAGCAGACAAGCAAACAAAAAAAACGACTGCGTTCTGCAGCCGCCATGCACATGTGCTGTGAATCCAGCGTGTTTCCAGCCTAAGGAGTGGATTAAAGAGCATATTTATTGTCCTAAGTAAATTGCAAACACTAGCATTGTTAACTAGCTACGTTAACGAGCTAACAAGCTAACTACTTACAAAACTAAGTATTACTTCTAAGGCAAAGAATTATTTTCTAATTTGTGCTTTTACAGATAGAGCATAAAAATTTAACTGGACAAACAGTGAAAAAGTATCTGTCTAAATGCTAAATAATTACTTCTAACAGTAACCAAAAGATGCATTGTGCTAAGTTTGTCTGAAGACCACAGGAAATGGGAATCAGGAAAAATAGCCACATGCTAACAAGCAAACAAGCCTGTTTGACTCAGGATGTGCAGGAATTATTTTGCGGGGCAGTTAGTTTGTACGACAGCTGGTAGCAGCAGTGGCTCACTCCAGTCCAAGATGGACATTTGTACAAGTTTGTGATTCTGACAGCCTTCAGAGGGGAACACCCACAGCAATGCTTTATTCAGTCAGTCTCCACCTGCACAGCTGAAGGTGGTGCATAGCTGGCAATTAGTTTGGTAACACTCAAGAGCGAAGGTTTTGTCATGTGGGACTTCAGAGCTGGAGGCGCTACATACCGGTGTTGACCTGACAGTTGAAGTTTCAGCAAATAGTCAACGTATTAACACTGACCAAGGAGGCTGGGTTTGCTGTCGGATATATTTACAGTTCAGAGTTTTGGATCTTGGGTGAAAGCTGACCCAGACGACCCAAAATTAGAACTGAATAAGCTGAAAATACAAAGTCTTTCCTAAGCTCTAGTCTGACTTCCCCCCTCAAGACAGCTGACAGTGTTAGAATAGCGGCTGCTCTTTTTATCACCTAACCTACAATTCTCTTGTCACGTTTAGGTGCCCCAACATCACCAGCTCTGCCAATAAAGCTTTATATTCTTTTACTCACTTTCTCTGTAGGTTTCTACACCAGCTTGTGTACTCAGCAATGCGGCATCTAATGCAGTTTCACTCTAGTCATCCAGCATTTAGCTCCATATTTTCCAAGTGGCTGGAAACATAATGGCCTGCACCTCAGCCACAGCAGCTAATACACCATGCTCTTCATATAATGGATGCACATTTACCTCCCTCTCTCTCTCTCTCTCTCTCTCTCACTCACTTCTCTCCCTGCCCCTTTCCCGCTCATTCTCTCATTTCTCGCTCTGTCTCATGGACCCAAGCCTGTAATGATGCTTCACTTCAGAATGAACACATTGCCATTTTTCATAATTATAGTCGGATGTGATTCTCATACAGCCTCCTGGTTGACATTTCTGAAAACTCACACGCACACAGACACACGCCATCATTAGAGGCAGCATGAGGACAGAATTTGAGAGAACAAACACGATGATAAATATGGTAGGAGTAACACATTAAAGCTGTGAATTAAGATCTACAGTCGGAGAGTTTTCAGATCCATTCCCTGAATGTACACTTTGTTTCGTAAACCTGAAATGACATAAAGTGTCATTTGTTTGGCAAATGTTTGGCAAATGAAGCACAAGGCTACTAGAGGAGCGTTGTGTGACATGTTTTAATTTAGATCAACATGACAGCTCCAACCTGCACAAAACAAGGTTGATACATATTTTTCTGCATTGATGTTAAAATGACTTGACTGGCCTGCGCAGAGCATCGCCCTCAACCCCATCAAGCATGTTTGGGGTGAGCAGCCAGGCCTTACCGCACAACATAATTGTCAAACTCATTAATGCTCTTGTGGCTGAATGGGGAAGAAAAGCAGCAGCCACGTTTATAAAATCTGGTCTTCTCAGAGCAGTGGTGTACCTCTTCTTCTATTTATGCTTAGAAGCCAGAGAGAGTGATGATGGGCAAAAAAGAAAAAAAAGAGTATTTGAGCTAATTTTCAACCTTAAAAAACAGCATTTTAACAAAATAATCCAAACCCAGAGTCGTGCTAGGTTTTCTGAGCTGTCAATCGTCTTCTCATATGAATTGGTCAGGAGGTTTAGATGTAATCATCAGTGTGCATGTGTTACCATCCTTGTGGCAGGAAGATGTTTATCATTTAATGGTCCCCCAAAAAGCAAGGTGTGAATTAGTCTTACACATTCTGCAGTGTTGATGAAAAAACCCTGATGGGATCCCAAATGGCAGCACAAAAAACAACAAAACACTTCTAACAATATAGCGTTCTTCAGAATCTAATGAAGTTGGCCACCCTTTGCCTTCACAACAGCTCCTCGTAGTACTGTAAAACTACCAAGCTATTTTCAGCATGGAAACATTTTCTAAAGTTTTAAACTTCCTTGATGGACAAAGGACAAGGAAATCTATGCTCTGGCACCTCTGATGCCACATCAGGTCTCTGTGGCGTCGTGTAAACTTGATTTTCTTTTAATGCTGTTAGGAAAACTTGGCATGGCAAATGGCTCCAGTGGCTAACTACATCTGGGGTAAGAATGGGGTGATATATATATAGTTTTATGTTTTGTTTTTTTTTTCACAGAAATATCAGCAGGGAAAATTAGCTCCTGGACGATGAATCCACCCTTTGAACAATCCCCAGTTTTGACACTGCTTATAGTTATACTTATATACATTATGGTACATGTATACAATGGCATAGAAGTTTCATGACACTGAAAAGCAAAGCTCTATCAGGTAGCAGTAGACAAAGAATAAATGGCCTTCACCATTTGAATTCCCTAAATTCTCTTATAACATTTCAGGTCACAGGTTTTTTTACCAACCTGAGATGTTTTTTCTCCTTGTTTTGAAGCTTAAATGCAAAGTGTTGAAGTGACAATATACTGTCAATCAAAATGTGTTTCATGACCACTTGGGATTCTTGGCTGCTTTTGGAGTGTGAAAACATCTGAGGATCTGAAGCCAAGCTCTCATCGAAGAGACTGCAGAGCAAACCTGACTTGACTGTGAATCGTGCACAGAAACCAGACGCTCGACTAGAGACTTTTTTTTGTGAGGATGGTCCTCATAAAATGGTGCTATTCAGTGAAGCTTTGGACTCATTCCTGCTCCCCTGAATCAATCCTGGGCTTGGGGATGTGGACAGCCTATTTCTCAAGTCTTTCAATTAAAGTATGTAATGGCACTGTGTTCCTAGCCAGGAATTTGGCTTTCGAGATGCATAAATAAACAGATAACATTGTTATTTACCCTCAATGTTTCCAAACATAATCACCAGGCTTGGCTCCATGCTCGGTGCCTTGCATGAAATTAGCTTGGTATTGATTTCTTAAACATCTCCCCACAGTTCTCAGCATTCCAGACTCCTAATTGCCTAAATCACAATTTTGCTCTTCATGTCTGCAGCAGAAAGGTAGATTGCAGAGAGCCCATACAATGACGCTTCATCAGCCCTTTTTTTTTTTTTTTTTTTTATAATTTTAATCATATTTCACATCTCTGTCCGTGACCTGACGAGCTGGAATACTGAAGCCTTGATGTGACATTTGGTGACATTTAGGACTGGAATGTGAATGACTGAGTCTTAGCATTGAAAGGTCATGCCAGGCAAGACAGTTTGCCCACCAGATCTCACTTACATCTACATTTCTGTATTTGTGCACAGAGCACACAGACTGTTGGATTATTTTGAATCCCTCCTGCTGTGTCTGATTGATTTTTGCCCTTTGACTTGGTATATTTTTGGGCAAATTTTAAAAGTTAATGTGATCCCAGTTTCCAAATAATTTCCTGCAAAGTAACTGATGTCCAATCATTATTTCTCATGAAGAACCATAGAAAGCACTGTGTCATGAGACGATAATAATAATAATGGAGGAAAAAATGAAGTTCTCTTTTCTCACTTGTCTTTCACTAGCTTGGACTAACCTTTTCAAGTAACTAATTTAATTATGTCAAGCTAATTTCTCTGGAGTTGTAACATTTGAAATAAATGACTAAATATTTACTTGCTTCCATTAAATTCTTTTCTTTATTTTTCTCTTGTTTTTTCCAGTCTTAAGAATTTTTTTATGTAGAATTTTAAGCCTTTTTGAACTCTACCTTACCTGTTTATTTCTCATAAAGAAATACATGAGTATGTATATCACAATATAAAATGTCTATTCCCTGTCAAACTAATTAATGTCAAACTAGCTGTGTCCTTTGATATACTTCCTAAAATAAGGCATTTTCCACCAAGACACTTTTGTCAGAAAAATGACTGAGGCAGAAAAAGAAGGAAATGAATTTACAGATTAAACAATGGTAAATATGTTTTTTTGTTCTGGTCTCTGCAGGCTACGCTCCACTGCTCTGCCGTCACCTGCTACACTCATGCTTGATGTTCTGTTGTGATTACCAGCTGAAGACTGACGGAGACATTTCTACCCTCTGACGTGGTTAAGAATAAATATTTCTGCATGTGTTTTTATGAAAGACGGATTACTTTTTGCAGTTGGATCCTTTTTAATGCATGGACTCGCAAGAGCTCCTTAAAAGAGCAGAGCATGTTTTCAATTAATTTTTGTTCTCCTCCAGCTACAGGTTCTGCACCACCATTCGAGGTTCGGGCCCACAGTGGACCTCTAATTGGACAGGGACTGAGGGAACACTTGTGATGTGATGGCAATGACAAGAGGAGCAGCGTTCAGAGAACCGCAGCCTTTGGGAGCTCTTGCCACATCTTCTGACAGAATCGATGTGTGCAGTTGGCCCCATCAGGGCCACAGGGAGCCTAGTTCAGCAGAACTAATTACTGTTCGTTTCAAAAGTTCATTTGTTCCTGGTTCACTCCCATTTTTTGCAGTATTTCCTGGCCACATCACTTCATTTAGGGAGTCACCATTTTTTTTGAAGTGCTTCATTAACTGTGGGCAATCTATCGGCAGCACAGGTGGAAGTATTTCAATGCTTAATGATAAATAATATAATAATTTTGTCTGCACTATGGTATGATGTCCAAAGACTTCATGTTTAGGTTAGCTGGTTACTCTAAATTGTCTGAGTTGTTGTTGGTCTCTGTCTGTCTCTGTGTGTTGGCCCTGTGATGAACCCAGCATGAGGTGGGACTGGCTCCAACACCCCCCACAACCCAGAAAAGGAAAAGTGGTAGAAGATGAATGAATGAATGAACTATGATATAAAGACAATCTCTTACTATGTAATAAACAATTCAACAATTTAAATGCAACAGAAATCCAACTCATTGTCTTTGCCGACAACAATGATGACTGAGCCATGCCATGGCCTTTGCTCTCAAATCGACTCCAGCCTGACATCGTCCAGACTCAGCAACACCTGATGATTTGTTTACTCCCTGACAGGAGCCTCTGCAGCGGCCTGATGGATGTGCACACATACACACCACCATCCTCTTATTGGGAATCCAGGGAGGAAGCCTTCAAGCTGGGCTTCACAGCTCTGAGCTGATACGAGCAGACAGGGTGTTGCAGGTAACGGAGGGGGCGTTGACTGGCTCAGTCTGCAGGGAAACGAGTGTGGGAGCCCCCAGTCCGGAGGTGGGAGACGGATTCACTGCAGTGCTGTACTCCAGCAGGAAAGCTGATAGATTGTAGCGTGCACACATTCGCCAGCGGTAAGTGGTTGTTAGAGGTTGTTAAATATAGTAACTCATTTTGACCCAGCTTTACTTAAAAAAATTATCGTTACATAACAGAAAAGTTTCAACAGTGACTTTGTTCTTTATTGTCCTCATATAACTCTATTTCAGTCATTCATGCTGAGGAAATATATTGTTTATGTGGAGCAGATGGAACAGAGAAGAGTGGAGAATTTCAGTAACTATCAGATAACAATTGATAATTGATAACAGAACAGCACCACGATCAATTGGTCATGTTTCCACATATTACAGCTCCTATCACATTAGTTAGGTGAGAGCTTCTATCAATATTTGGTCAAAAAATATTTAATTCAAAATGTCAAAATGTTATCATACAAAATGAAGAAGTTGAACTTCAGAGGGCTCATGTTTTGCTGCTGAAACAGCTACAACACAAAGTAAATGGTTGATCTCCATGGACTCTTGCTAGCATCATCCACACACATCTCAGATCATGTGACTTCTCCGAAAATGTAATGTTGGGGCACTCTGGTCTGCACTGTCTTCCGGGAGACACACACATTTAATTTAAATGGTCATGTGTGGTTGAACTAATGAATATGGAATGGTTCATTTAAAATTACATAATTATCTAGCTGTCTCACTCCATAGTCTGTGAGCCAGTACGCATTTTAACATCTGATACTGTTCATTTCATTATTGTCCCGACTCCATAAAGACAAACATCAGAAATTAAGTTACATAGTGTGATTACCACAGATCGATTTTTTGGGGGTAAACTAAACATCCATGAGGCATCTCACACATCACCGTTTATAAAACGAGGCATCTGACCTTTGCTGGATGGGCTGGTTTCAGAAAAATTGGGACATAAATTAAGATTGTCCCCACTTCTCCAGGCACCACTGCACATGAGGTCTATAAAACAGGAGCAGTATAAGCAGCAGCGTTTTCAAAGAAGCCTGCTGAAAAAATAAAGACTTCAGCACAAATGTCCAAAGGCAGTTTTAGACCAGACACAGGAGACTAAATACTTTGCATGAACTTGTGGGCAGAATAAAGAGCAACAGAAACCAGCTGCAGTATCCAGGCTCCTACTGACCGCATCACAATGCAAAACATCTCAACATTAATTATCTAACCTCATAACTTCACCCTTTCTCATATTTTTCTACCATGATTTTTATTGGAGTCTTATGATTTCAGAGACCCACAAAAAATGAAGCTATGTCCAAAGCTGCGCCTCCTGCTGAGGCCCGAATTCTCCTGGATGTGTGCTTTGGAGGTCAGCATTGAATTTAATTGAACTTTTGCTGTATGAAGGAAACATCCAGTCCAGCTGCTCTGTCCACTGACAATCCAATGGCCGCACTTTTGAAGAGAATTTACTTTTTTGTTACTAATGATGATTAATGTCTACTTCTGCACTGATGGAAAATGTTTGTGGTTAAAGATGACTTTTTTATATCCACATTTTGACAGACAGACAAGATAAAGTTTATTCACATTCAGTGCACACACACACACACACACACACACACACACACGCACATGGTATTTTGGATTTAAATGATGATTTTGCTTGTAATACTAAACCTAATATTGTTACATGGTTTTCTTTTTTTTGGTTGTTTGTTTCAGGCAATCATCGATGTGCTTCAAAAGTACAGCACCAGTCCAAGAGCACAATCAGGGCTATGCCGTCGTCATACCGTAGTATTGTTAGATATATGATATATTTCTGTGAGGTCAGCAGTGCAACTTGAGTTATCTGACATGGCCGTGTCATTATGTCAAACCACGAGGGACCATTGATTTGCTGTATTTTTGCCTCAATTCCATTTTCATGGCAGAGACACCTTTAATTTTCAAGCAAAGTGCAAACAGCCCTGTGGAGTCGGCTCATGTAATTTAAATTTCTCCTTTATGACAATAAAAGATAAATCACCAAGTGAACTGAAACACCAGCTTGGCTCTCAACACACTCTGTTGTGCGTTCAACTCAACTCACACATTCATGCTCATACATTTTTTTAGCATGTATGTATGTACGTGTTTGTATAAGTATTGTATACTGCTTCAACTGGTGTAACTGGGAATGTATTTATCAAACACAAAGGCACAAAATCCCACTCACAGCTCATTAGCTGTAACAGACAATGAGGGTTGACTATAAATTTTTAAGTACACATAATTTCAAAGATGGATATTAAAATATTGGAATCCAAAATAATCATTACTTTGGGGCTTGGCTTGCATTCAAGCATATTAATATTGCATGCTTACACAGAGGCACAGCATCAACAAAATCATTTAATTCATTTATTTGGTTATCAGTTAATTCATTCTTGGCAATGCTGTTAAAATTTTCTAGCTTTATTTTCAGTTATGCTGTCTGAATTGCAAGTGGCTAATGTGCTTTACAGCTGGAGAAAATGCTTTTATTTTGTCTGTGTGTGTGTGTGTGTGTGTGTGAGCTTCTCAGAGTTTCCTCACAGAAGTCTCTATTTAAGGGCAACAGGGAGCTGACTAAACTCAGGTGAGCTGAGTCCACTGTGGTTTCTGCTTAATTAATGGCGTGCCATCTGCCCGTCTCCAGAGGAGGGAGACCACCAGCTCCTCCAGCTTTGATCTCACCTGCCTGCCTATGAATACCTGTCTCTGTGTTTGCATGGACGTTTCAGAGGCTGCACATATGTATAAACATTGTCAGTCCTCACCTTCTCATTATAGAGTTGCTTGGTTATGGCGACATCATGTCTGATCCGCTCCAATAACAGAGCAGTGGTTTGTTCTTCTTTTCTTATGATAACTCTGCCATTTATTAGGAGATCAATTCCACTGTTCTTCTTCGCACTGCTAACATCAATAATTTATATTACCGTTGGATCAAAACGCACATAATATTTTCATTTTCGTTTCTTTTTTCTTTCACTTCACTCTTTTAGTTTCATTGTAATTTCCAGTAGCAGCAGCAGCAACAGAAAGCTGTTTCAGGTGAGAAAACACTGCAGCTTCACTATTCATTCGGTTCGGTTTATGGAAAACAAAACCAAGCTTGAAAGAGAAAGAATTTGCCCGGTTGACATAAACATCCATCTCCTCCTTATATGGACTTTATGTTATGTTCCTCCTACTTTGCTGGTTCATCATCACTATGGGTGGTTATAGGTACTGTAGCTTTCACAAACACACCTGATGGACTTGACATTATTCTTTTACTACAGCACTGGGGATCTCTGTAACGCTTTTCAAGTGATTCCACCTATTTGCTCCAATTCACTCTCAGAAGCATCACAGAGGTTCGGCACTTTCCCATCCACCTGGAAAAATTTTTTTTTCATAAATCTCCATTTGTACATGCCATCGCAAGAAGAAAGGACTTTCACGACTCTGTCGGCAGATTCCATAATATTATGACCACCTGCCTGATATTGTGTTGGTCAACAACCTTGAGCTCAGCTTAGGACTTAGTGGGGCCTCCATGATTCTGACCTGTTTGTCTACAGCAGCCTGCAGGTGCTGGATAAGACTGAGATCTTTGGAGTAAATTAATTGGACCTGATCACCTTCATGCATTGCTCTGTACTTTTACCAGCCTTGGCTGCCCATGATCCTGTCCTCTCTGGATCAGTTTGGGGAGGTGCAGACCACTGCAACCAAACCACCTGCTCTAACTCAGTCGTCTAGACATCCTTCTTTTTTTTTGTTTCCAACACATTCCTACTCTTTGACAGGTGCCATTTTAATGAAAAAATCAGTGTTATTCCCTTTACCTGTCAGTGGTCAAACTGCTATGGCTGACTGGTATGAGCATAAGGTGCCCACACATGTTAAAGCACCACATGGTGCTTTTCTATTTACTTTTAATATTTGGCTTACACTGCTTAACACTGATAGTCTGCCACCAGATGTTACGTGACATCTTAATTGGCACGTTTTACTGCCTGCCTCTTCTTTCCATTTAAAGAGTCAGTTAATGCACAGCATCATTAGCCTCAACATTGATCTCCCTCCTTGCTGCAGCAGAGGCCCGAGGACTGTCTGCTGTCACTGCTGCTGCTGACGTGTCCCCTTTAAAAGTCAAGGGGAAGCGTCAGAGTCTTGTGTGGGAGAAGAACGCACCGCAGATCACAAAGGATGCATCTTGAAACCACCTCCGACAGCAGCCGTAAAGCACGCCTGCCTCTCACTTCAATCCCGCCTCCCCTGAGAAAGCTTACAGAGGTAGCAAAGATTCATGCAATAGGCAGAGAAGAAAGAGGCAATCTAAGTTTGTCATTGAGCACAGCAGAAGTCACTGTGTCCCCATTTTTAAATTGATTTGCACCACTGGCTGAGTTTTAATTTCAAAATCGGGCACTTGTTCAACCCCTAAATTGTTACGTACAGATCCACGTTGTGTTTCAGTAAAACTCTCCTCACCAGTCTCTAGAAAGTCCAAGTATTCTGATCCCTAATGGAAATACTGTTCATGTCTTACATGCATATTTTCTTCTCCATTGCACTAATTTACAGCCATTAAATGTGCCGAGATTGTATGACTCAGTGAATGATTGATTTATGTCAGTGTCATGTGGAGTGTCAGTGAGTGAATATCAAACTGTTTTCCACTAAAAGTATCTCATACAGCTGTGCTTTTCCAGGGTTAAGGATAAAGCAGCAAAATCTTCTTTTTGTAAAACGAGGTTCTCTGTCACAGTCACCCTACGGACAGGTAAATGTAACTTATACTGCTGTAAAATTACACTTCAGTGGCATTTGACTCAATACATTACTTAGAGGTCAACAGTAGAAAGAGATGACAGGAAATAAGGGACATTATGATCATGTTTATGATAACTGAGGCTGTCAGTAGCTCCACTTATTCTGACTTATGGCAAATATAAACATGTCTCTTCCACACTACCGAAGTAAATATGTTTTTCATGTCCATTATTATTTATTCTAGTCTGTTATTGTCAATTAATTATAAAGCAGTTACAGAGAACATACAGCAGGAAGACTGTTGACTGTTGACTGTTGCACAGGTTAACAGGAGATCAAAATAAAATTAAATGTTGGAACATTTTATTTTGAACATGCTCAGATCACTATATTGATTTTCTGGAGTGAAATTCATTTAGTGGATTGCATTCATTATTTCAATGCAAAATAAAAATCGGAGATATTTTGTTCAGTCTGACAGAGTGCATTGACGTACAGTAGATGCAAAGATAGCTTTGAGCTCCAGAGGTAATGAAGGTTTTCCTCACCATGTATCCTCAGGAATCCAAATTTTTTCTGTGTGATACTGTATTATCAAGCTGTGTTCTTTTTGTTTTGATGGATGTGATAACATTTGTTAACAGCCTCTATTTTAAGGCTGTAATGCTATAAAGAAGAAATTATGCTGGCACCACATTCATTAACATGCTCAGATGCCCCTGAAGACACTATCAGAAGTTTTTTTATTGTGTTTTAGTTGTGCGAATGCTGCTGTTTAACATGACGGATTGTAACTCTGCTTGGTGATGGATAGTTACTAAAAGTTTCCAAATGAGTTAGTGATACTGCACTTCAGCATATTTATTACTCTGCAGCGCCACGAACGGTAGTTTTTAATCAAACGTGAGTGTGTGTGGAGATGAGATATCCTGTGTTTTCCTACATCATCAATCAAGACAAACTGATTTTCTACATATTCCAGTTGTGTAGTTTAAAACACAAAATAGAATATAGACTTGCATCACTAATTTTCTGAATACACTGTCCTGTCCTACTCACCTTGTCTTGAGCTACAATCTAATGGATGATAGTATGTATGCAAATCTACAAATGTGACCCTAACTCTTCATGTGTTGACCTGTGTGATACAAACTTGACAGTAAGGTATGCAAAAGTTGTAGAAACAAAATAAATCTCTTTGCAACTAATTCTGTGGCATCATGGAGTTATCACTCAAACACACCAAGAGACAGATGACTAAAGAACTTGGCAGTGTTAATATCATTATTATTATTATTATTATTCATAACAACAACAACAACAACAACAACAACAACAACAATAATAATAATAATAATAATAATAATAATAATAATAAAATTATAATAATAATTTTGTCCACAACAATCAGTCTTTGACGGAACTGCATTCATGTACAGACGAATTTAGCTTCAGATGTCGAGTCACAAATACAGATGGCTTCTTTTAAAGCATTCAAGCGCGATAAATTAACTATTGGCTATGAAAACGTTCTGTAAATTTTTGTCACACAACAGAATCAATTTATTAACATTTTGGTCATAGTAGTAACCTAAATGTTATAAATGGGACCCTACAATATTCATTAATCCAAATCAATGGAGAAATAATAAAGTGAAGTGCTGTGCATCAAGATCAAATATTGACATGAGCTTCATCGGAAAAATCAATCAGCAAGTGAAAAAAACTGACTGGAAGATTGAGAGCATATGTCCTGAAAACCCTCAGAGTGCTATTTGACTGCTTTAGTTAATATATAGTTGAGTGTCCAGTGGGCTTTGAACGATCCTGAAAATTGTCAAGTGGAAAACAAATCTAGTTCTGCTTCCCAGTTGAGTTGAGTTCAGCACGAGGGCACTCAGGTGGTTTGGTTTTATTGCTCCTGAATCACTCTGATGTAGCAGGAATGACCTTGACTTCACAGCCACACGGTGCAGATCCCCATGAAGGACAGCTGACACAGAGCACGCGGGCCAACGGGGGAGCCAAGATATCGCTAAACAAATGTGCCACTTGTAGGTCTCTCTGGTGATTTCTTTTTCCTGCTTCCACTCAAAGGTGCAACATCGTCCTCTTGGGGATTTGCTGCTGTCAGTGTCATTAAAACAACCGTTTGCAGCCATGTCCAGGAGTACTAAATTCTAATCACACCAATATAGTCTCATAATTGCATTATGATTGCAAATCACCTATGCTATTGTTAGACAGTCACTGATGAATATGTGAAGGTGTGAGCTGCTAGGAGAGTGACAAATGACAGGACTAATGAGACTACAAGCTGACTGCAGATTAGTTATGGCCTTATAAGGACAGGAGGAACTGCAGCAAACTGATGGGACTCACTCACACACACTCGCACACACACACACACACACATACTAATGCAAATATCCGCAGCATTAGTGGGCAGATTCATCCTATTTGTACGCAAATGTAGGCATGCACTCTGAACATGTACATGAGGGCATTACATTGTATATTTGTAATCCCCTCCTGCTCTGCTGTGTGACCCTCTGCTGGCAGGAGCACAATGACTGGCCCCAGTACACTGACAGGGGGATAAGTAATAGTTCCACTATGGTCACCAGCCTATACAATCATCCCTGAAACTGCCTCCACTGATTTATCAGCTGACAACGACATTTGGTTCCACCAAGCCCACTGCCTGGCCTGGCTCCCAATGCATGTATTGTTTTCCACTTGAGTGCCACATATTGCCATAAAGGGAGACACTATGGCCCTGAGCTGAAGTCCATGTCGCTGCTACAGATGCAGCTGTGTTCACTGTTAATAAAGTGCTCACAATAAATAAACTATATGACACCTTTGCATTGCAGACTCCAGACCATATGAATGTTGACAAGGGAGTGAGGGTGTACTTTAATTTTAATTTCATTTTTGTCAAAACGTTTCGGGAGTTATAATACAGTGTTAAGTTATTTATGGCACACAACCTCAGTGAAAGACTATAATATAGCCCAAAGCTATTTCATCAATTTTATTGTTGGGTGGTTTGTCTTTGATTGATGACTAATGTTTTAATTAGAATACGTTTCAATTATCCTAGTTGATGGAATACAGATATAGTGCCATGGTAAATCACAGACCATGAACTGGACTGTTCTCGAGATGAAACTAAATCAACTCACAGTCATAATTTGTATCTCAGAGTGTTTGTTAATTTATATTCCATTTCACTTTGTCTTGACAAAATGCTTTATAGAAAAGAAAATATTTCTACCAGAGCCAAAAGTTGCATCCTGCACACAGTCCTTCATCGACAGTTGCATGGTGGGAAAAAGTGCTGCCAGGAGCAACCATGCTGGCAAACTAATGCGGTTTCAAGCAGACCTTGATATTAATACAGCAAACACGTGAGTCTGGCATGAAAACACAGGAAGGAAAGTGGGAAATTGTAGGAGGAGAGAGATTAACATGCTCATATAGGACAGTTACTCTATTATTGATTGATTGTGATTGTGTTGAGGTCATACGGACACAGCTACAAAATGAGAGAAATATTATCCAAATGCCACAGATTTACATTTCACTGTTTCTTTAATGATCATTTGTATTCTTCAACAATGAATCAGGAATATGCTGATTAATTTAACTGAATAGTTTTGGTTTGGTTTGTGAGGAGTTTGTGAGTTTTTGCTTGATGTTATGCTCCACCACCGGAAACAGCTCTTGGTTTGATGTTGAAACTTTATTGTCTCTCTTTGATATTAGATACATCTGACCTTGACTCACATCTATTATAACGTGACAGAGGTTTTGGAAATTGCTCATAAACTACACCCTGAATTAAGATGCCATCCTACAGTATGTCACATTAAAAGAATGGATAAATACTTTTTGGAAGGCACTAGAAAACATCCTGCCCTGCCAGTATACAATGTCAGAAAAAGCTCATATATTATATATTTAATTTATTGTATATATAATCTATTTTACAGTTTCATTTGGGGGAGAAAGAAATACGCCTTGGAAATCCTAGCTGACATTTCTCCATATCAGTATGTACACAAGCTTACATCTCCAGTACATACGAATATATAGAATATATAGAAAATATAGGGAGGGGGTTAGAGAGGGGAGGGGGGGTAACACAGTTGCTCATTTTTAGTACTGATGACTCAGCCAAGAAAATTTCATGTCCATCAGGACCTTGGAGAAAATCCAACTAACATTGTCAATGCAGGAAAATGACCAGGGCTTTTTCGTCCAGGACCACGGCCACACCAAATAACTTCTCCCTCTTCGCTATGCTACGGGAATCATTTAAGGTTTTTATAGCTCACCAAAAAGCGGAATGAGAGAGGGAAAATACTGAGAAAGAGGGATGGAGCGAGAGAGAAAATCCTCTGTCGGCTTACATATCGAGGCTGTGTTCTCCATCAGTGGGTTTGAGGGATTGAGGAAGAAGAGAGAGAGAGAGAGAGAGATCCAGTCTGCTGGGCACAGGAGCTCAGAGGGGTAACACACACACAAACACACCCACACACACACACACGCACACACACACACACTTCAAACAGCTCCAAACTTGACCCACACCTTCAGTTGAATAATTCCCTCTACATGCTTTTCATCAGTATGCTTTCTCATTTCACTTCTCACTCACGCCACCAGTTTATACTCTTTACTGACTCCATATTTCCCCCACTGTTATTTTAAATTCATGTACTTTTATATAACCATTTCGACATCTCAGGATAAATTCAAAATGTGTTGTTTGTCTGCAAACATTCAACACATCTGCTAATAGTGAACACACAGTTGCAGCTGGTAAAGAGTGACTGGATGGCCGGGTGGCAGCTGACTGCACACTCACTGGTTTATTATTGGCTGAGAGAGGGAAGCGCTCCAGGGCACGACGGTTGGAGGTAACGCTTTGGGCCTCGTCATCAACATCCTGTCACCTCCATTTTCATACGCTCATGCTTGGCACAGCAGCTGACCCGGTCCCCAGAGGGGGAGAGCTATCTTCCAGCACAATAAGCCACCACCTGCTGGAGAGAAGCAGAAGAGAAACTATGGGTTTGTTGAGTCACAGAAAAAATTAAAAAAGGCTACATCAGCTGACCTTCATATGAATTTGATACACAGTGTGCAATGGACAGCAGAGCAAACCGGCTGCCTGTCACTGTGTGTTTGTGCAAAATCGTTGTTTTACCACAGTCCCGCATCGCTCTGAATCTCTGTGACAGTCAAATAAACCACAAATGTTGCTTTTATGGTTCAATGTATCCGTTGCAACGACTGTATATTCAAACATGGCACCATCATTACAGATCGAGCTGCAAAGCTTGCAATATTTGTCACACACGAGAAGATTGTTTTAGGTTTTCCACCACTGCAGGGAGATAAATCCTACTTTGCAGTTGAATGGAAATGGCATCTGCAACTTACTCTTGTGAGGACAGAGATAACACTCATCCCTGTTTCTCACTATCTAAAAAATATTTTCATCATCATCATCATTAGATAGATTGGAGCCTTCTGCCATATTTCAAAGAGAAATTGCAGAACCAAAAACAGCTAATGATAATTTTGAAGTTATATTCTACTGTATTATATTTGCTCTTGTGCTGCACGTTAGCAGATAGCTTGGATGAACACTGGTTAAAATTTTTACATTTCAGTTAGACTTTAATATTTTGCCTTGCATTTAGAAAAATTATTCAAACACCAATTATTTTAGCAGCACTAGCAGCATGGATAAAGGAAAGGCAGTGTTATAGCTTCACAACTATTACTATAAGTCTTAAAACTGTCCCCAAAGAAAGATGCCTCTGGGCTTCATTGGTCTACATCATTAGCTTTTTTGTTCTTTATTTATTTATTTAAAGAAATATTTTAGCAGCTGTTTTATGGATCAGCATAAAATTTGGTACAATGATGGAAATGAGTCAGAATGAATTCAATCCATTCGACATCTTGTTATCAAGTAAAGAAATGCGTTTTTTACCGTTCAATGGCAGCTAAACTAATGTTGAGTGCTAACGCTAAATTATAAAAACAAGTATGGTGAATATTAGTCTTGCTACACATCTGCAAGTTGCCATTGTCAGTACTTGAACTAGCATTTAGTTGAAAGTACTATTGAACTACAATAATGACAGACTCAGAGCTGCTAGCAGATTAAACTCTTGTGGGAAAGATGACTATTACATGACAAATTTATTGCACTGCTCTTATATCCTGTACATTTCAGCTCAGAGATGCTACAGGCAGAATAAAACTGCAAGAAGTGATTTTTTATTTTTTTTTGGCCACCTACAGTAAACATGCAAGAATGACGTGTTGTCAGCACAAAACTAATAAGCTGATGTGGAGATTGTGTGAGCACACAGTTGCATATTCAAACATCCAGCAGATGTGAACAAACACTCACTTCAGTGTCACCACCTGATGTCATCTCCCCGTTGTTTCAACTCTCCACCACCTTCTTTGGGAAATGCTGGCTAGCGGCTGCTAAATGTCCTGCCGGATGAGTTTCCCTGATGGGGGCAGCAGGAATTAGCCAAAACAGTCCATTCTGTGGCCATAAAAGCCAAAAGACATGTTACAGAAATAAAAATAAGATTGGACAACAACATGAAGAACTGAAGTGCATGGTTGGGTTATAGTCACTGCTGCAATCCTATTAACATTCCCGTTACCGACACAGTCTGATTTTCATCTCATTGTCCACACAAACTGCCAGTTTGGACTCTTAATTTCAAACTGCAGGGATGTTTTCAGAGGCTTAACTTCACAGGGAAAGTCTTTGAGAAGTTCCCCTGACAATTTTGTTGCAGTATGAGTGTGCTTTTCAGTGTTATCTTTGGGGGGAAGTAGGAGAAGGAAGAAGGAGAAGGAAGTCATGCAATATCAGTTTGCAATATGTTTAGCTGAGGGTAAGAAATAGCCAGGCTTGTAATTGCTTTGGGACAAGCTAGGATGGTTCCTCTGGCAGTAGGAGATTTTCCTTTGGTCAACCGTGAGGGCAGGGAGACAGATAAGAGAAAAGGGAGACAGAGGGAGAGAGGGAAGGAGACCTTCAGATTTCCTAAAGTGTTCAGACGAAATAGAGGCATTATCGTCTGATGGAGTTACAATGAAAAGCCCACAGTTGGTTACCCCTCCAAAACTCTGAGGTATAGGAGGAAAAAAAAAACCCTGTAAGGCTGGGTAGGACATAAGGAAAAAGAGTTTTGATTCCTGGGTGTGTTTCTGCTCATGAGCATCCTTTAATACCGTTGGTCCCAAGCTTCTGTTGATTGTCACGCAGCCCTCAAACATGTTGCCGTTTTGGCTTTCTTTGTTAAGATCAACAGCTTTTCTCTGAACAACTTCACTCCCGTTTCATTACGACTCCTCCACATTATAAAACCTGCCGAAGGATAGTAGAAGAGAGAGTGAAGCACCTGCAGCCACTGATTTTGTTGGATGTCTTATACAGTAGGAATGTACATCACTTGCACTGGCAGGGCAGAGCTTGTTTACTGTCTCTAAGGTGTGTCATTTAATTAATAGCTGCAGGGCTGTGAGTTTGGCTGTCCGCAGTGGGGGTGAGTTTATAGAAGTGAATCAGCAGAATAGACTTTCCACCCTTGCAGCAAGGATGTAAGCATGTTGGAGCTGAAACCATTTGTCAGTTCATTAGCTGACTGTCAGACAAACAACTCTCCTCTATTTTACTATTTGCTGCTTACTTCTGTCTCATGTGTTTGTAAACCGAACATTAGTTATCAAGAGCTTGCTGGACAAAAAAAAAGAAAAAAAAGCAATTTAATTACATCACTTTGGGATTTAAAATGATAAATGTATCTCTGAAAACATTCCAGCAGAACACACTCTTCCTGCACAGTGTGAAGAGCCAAAATAGTTTGACTGATGCAGATGATGTAGATTTGCCAAATTACAAACAAATGAACTCAGGGAGGTGCAGTGCAATTTCAAAATACAAACTTTTAATCACTCTTCTGCACATTGTATGAGAAGAGCAGGATAAAGAATGCTTAAATACCTTAGAAAACCTTTGATTTCTTTAGTTATTTATTGAAATATTATTGCAGAATGCCTGTGACTTTCCTGCGGTGGATCTAAATCAGAATACACACACAAAGACAGATGGAAAGTAGATACATTTACATTACAGACAACAACATATCTTGGGAAGTTATTTTTCTGGTCCAAATGATGATTCATTTCTGTTATGGACAGTGTTTTTTTGCTTGTGTGCTTTTGAGACAGTTCTTTGATGCATAGTGCTCTAATGAGTTACAGCAATCTCATTAAACTTTACACATTGATGCTTAGAGGCACTGACTTGACTTCATTTTGTATCCCTTCATTTTAATCTTCTTTTATTGGACGATTGTGTTAATACTCCAGCAGCATTCGGGGAAGGTATTTTCATTCTCATACTGCATTATATAATGCATTTGTTCCCCGGCACTTTCACATTATAACAGAAAGCCTTGCACACCTCCTGGCGCAAAACATTTACTCTTCCCGTCGCTTTGCTCCAGCAAATCATAACAAATGTTCTCAATCACATCATCTACAGTAATACCCCAATTTCCTTTCCCTCTTAGTTCTATGGTTTATTTCCCCAAACACTCATTTTCCAGCTGGGCAGTTAATTGAATTCGGCACTGGGTGTAAAGTACTGGCTCCTTAGCCACAGTTGCCTGCTTGCAGGGCATGAGGTAACCAAGGTTAGATGAACTAAAGCTAGGCTCAGATAGAGCAGCCAATGGGGCATGAATTCACCCACTGAGTAACTGATAATGATATTTGTTACAGGATGTTTCAGTCATTATTGGGCCACAACACAGATGGAAGAGTAAATCAGTTGCACAAAAGGAAAGTTGATTGATTTCCTTTTGGCCACATAGAAAGAGTAATGTTAAGTTTAGGACATACAGACACCAAAAGATCCTGCTGCAGAAACAGTCAGCCTAGAACAACTGGTCCCTGAGCATTTATTGAGGAAATATTATCTGCAGCACAGTGTTACAGTCAGAAAGCCTGTCTCTGTTCTCAGAGTACAAATATAAACTTAAAACTGTTTCATCCCCAACAGATCTCTCCCTGAATGTCCCATTTCATCAAGGTTCGCTTCTTTTCAAATATTCATCTGTACGCGTCTAATTTTCATGACCGCTGCAACTACAGTTGTTCAAAGACAACTTAAACAGCCCTCCTGGAAGTCAGCAAGCAGACAGAGTGATGGTGCATATGAGCCGACCTTACTGATGGCTCCGATAGCGGCTTTAAAAATAGCCCTGGCCGCCGGCCTCTCCCCCCTCACCGCTCATAACACGCCCCTGTTAGTGCCGCACCTGCTGTGGCGAGACCATTGCATGGCCATATCTGCTCATGCAGAAGATCAGCACTCTTTTACAGCGTGTGTCTGTCTGTGTGTGTGTATTTATGTGACAAAAAACAAGTTCCTGTCAAATAAGAGGCAATTTACTTTTACATAAATCTCACTATGTATGGTATATTGATTTTTTATTAGGCTGTTGTCTACAAAATCATCTCACTTAAAAAAAAGGTTATGGCATCCAGCTTTCAGTGATCAAACAACATTTGTAGCATTTTCATGAAAAGGGTTGTGTTGAAATTATGTCATATTTAAAGCCTGGATCGGAAATTGAGACTAAAATAATTGCATCTATCAGTGAATAAATGATTTTTGGACTCTTTTTACTTGTAAATCCTAACAGCAGTACAATGGAGATTTTATTTATTGTATCTGGTTGGGGCGATTACTTCAATCTGGTCTTTGTTACAGTCACTGCTGATTGTTCCATTAAGGATGAAATCTGAAATCTTGCACGCTGCTGTCCTTGGCAGCATTTAAAAGGACGACAGCCGAGTTTGCTTTTGGCGAATTCTAACAAAGTTATGGTCTATAGTTATGGTGAGGGTTGGAGACTTTGGACAGGTCAAAGCTAAACCTCTTCTTTGATAGATGGTGATAATAGCATAAAATATTTGGAACATAGCAGCTCAGCTACTTAACTTACAACACTTGAGATACCTGAACACACCAATGGGTGGGAGGAGCTGATGCTTCAGTTAACACATCTAAGTTTCCTGCAACTTTTCTTATAGTGGAAGCAATAAAGATTGTTTCTGCTAATTTGAAAACTAGTTATTATGTTTTCATAAAATATATCATTTATGACACGTCCACCAAAACAACAGTGGTGCTACGCAGGAAACTATGTAATTAATGAGAAGAGGGACGTTTAAAACTGGCTTACAAAAAGTACTGATAATGAGCTGGGACTTTTTGGGGCATTTTGATTTTAACTCAGCAGGTGTTTGCTTGATCGGAGAAATTAATTAGAGTGACATGTTGAAAAGTAGAGGGGAAAAAAAGCAATTCTGAAATTTTCAAAGAAGTCTCTCACAATCAGGAATCAACAGGGAAACGTACCGCCACAGAGCAGTTCAGGCAACAAGCTGAAGTTGGGCTGACAATCACCAGATGGACACATTTTATCCCTCGGAGTTTCCATTAGAGGGCTAACGAACCAGACCCAAGCATTGTTTTTGTCTGCCTGTTGAGGTGTCCACTGTCCTGTTGACCACAGACTGTTGTAATGTCAGCAAAGCAAGTAAAATCTCAGACAAATTATCATAACTATTTGACGCCTATCTTCAGGCTTCGGACTTGATTCATTTTTTATATTTCTGCACTTTTCCTCTACAGCTGCTTGTTAACTGATAGAATTAATTAGAGAATTATGCTGCTGCTGTTGGTGGTGTTTGTATTCTGTTTCTCTTCAGGTCTGTTCAGGTTGACCGCGTTTTGGATCAAGTCTAATTATCCTGAGGACTGGCTGTTCTCAGGTTTCTGTCTCTGTTGGGCGCCTGTCTCCCCCCCTTATTTTTAATTAATTCATTCACATCAGGTTTTTCAGAAGTCCATTTCTAGGTAAGCATTAACCTGAAGTTCATCTCCTGAAGTTTATTTTGTGTTTTTGTATTTTACCAGCATACAGATGAACATTTTATAAAAGTACATACATATATATATAAACTTCATATGCAATACACCACTTACACTGCTGGACACGAGAGGCTGCAAATTCATAGTTAAGAGCCAAAAGGTCACACAAAACAAAAAATCCGAATAAAAGGAAAAGCCTAAAGACATTTTCAAGCTATCAAGGTTTAAACAACCTGTTTATGCCTTTCGGGGATTTAACAAATCTTAAAGCTGTTGTTCAGTGTTGTACCTCCGTGATTACTTTGGGAAATGTCAGACAAGCAAAATACGTCAAAACAGCAGCCAAAAAAAAAAAAAAGGAACTTAAAAAAACTCACCACTGATTAGAGCTAAGCAATGAAAATAACATGCATCTGCAAATCTCAGCCACTTATCATCTAATTTGTCATTTATACCAGGCAAACGAATGCACGCATACACACACTGGAAGAAAGATTTCTATTAAAATGTGCTCTTGGTTGGTATCTCAACAATGAGGAGTCAAGTTCCACTTTAGGATAGGCAGAACCTGCAGTAAAACAAGGAAAAAGAAATAGCACTTGCCTGGCTCCAGTTTTAATGCTGACTTTAATTGCGGTGATTTACTGAGTTAACTTATCTATAAAGTGTCCTAATGTGGTGTCCTCACCAACCATTAGGTCTGTCCATTTTAATGTAACTGTAAAACACTTTAAATGGTTTCATGGTCTCTTGGACCGAGATGCTGTGAAATATTCTGAGCTGTTGATTTAAATCTCAGCTGCACGAGTCATAGGTAACCCAATCTTCTCCTCTATCTAATGATTCATTTTGTAGTTTATGCTGATTATGTTTTGAAACGTCGCAAACAGTGACTGTGAGACCTATGACACATAGTATTTATGTTGTTGTTGTTGTTTTTTACTAAACTATTAATAATTGTTGAAATATAATATTCACTTGAGTGCAGCCTTTTCAAAAAGTAATATGAATAATATAAAGAACAATGTTTGACCATTTCTTTGTCTTTATAATCTCAGTGTCGACAGGGAAGATGCGTGATCTATTCAAACACTGCAAATTTTCACTTTTCAGACATTTTTCGGCACTGATCAGGGTTTTGAACTACAGACTGAATCATCAAAGTCTCATTCTGCTCGCTTTTTGTAACTTTTCTATACCACCTCTCTCGTACTGAATTAGACTGCATCTCTTTCAACAATGGGGAGACCTTTGGAGAAGACTTGTCTGCTATAAGTATAAGAATAATACACTCAGCTGGCTTGATTTTTGACTGTCTGAAATGCTACTGTGAAATGTATGAGCTGTGTTTGTCGTAGTGTGTAAATTACCTTTATCATTTGCCTTTAAAAATGCATGCATCAAGAGGCAGTGCACCCTCTAGCTCGGTATATATATATATATATATATATATATATGAATGGCTTCAATAGTGAATACAGCTCTGCAGAGAGGTTTGCTAACTTTTTGTTGTCCTTTGCAGCTATGTAATTTACGGCCTAAAAGTTCTTCTCTAACTTTTACACCATATTCCAGGTTCTGCTGTTGTATTAACTTTTACTGTCCCTTTTCATTGATGGCCCACAGAAGCTTACACGCTAGAAGCTGTCTCTTCGGGAACAAAGCTTACAGCGCTGAGCGTGACCCAGAGATTGGGTCAACAGAGCCTCTGTCACAGAGGCAGCATGTTGGAGTGGGGGAATGGATTAGTAGCAAGAAGCAAAATCAGTACACAAGGTCACAGCTCCAAATCGAATTCTCATGTCAGATTGTACATCATTACATGTTAACTGTTACGTTGGAATAGGATGCCATGACTGTACAGCAGTGAAAGGGAACAACCATACACAAATGAAGGCAAAGGTAAGTGGATACAGTATATTCAAAGCTACAACACAAAAAACTATGTCAGGTTTGACCAAGAAACAAGTCAGTGTATGTTCTCACATTCAGTCAGCTAATTGTTTCTCACATTTGCTTCCAAAAACCATTAGTTCTACAGAGGATGTGATGGCACAATTTGTAGATTGTACAAGTTGCCTGAAAACTGCTATGAAAAAAATTAAAGACACAATCCTTTGAAAATATAAACGTAACGATCACATCATATATCATTTTTGATGAATGACAGTGCCTCAGTCTGATGTATTACAAGCTTCCCTGAGGAAAGATGCCATTGGAGAGAGGGTGTGTATCGAGATATGTACATGTACGAGAGGCAGGTCACAGATAAATGCAAAAAGCTGTTTTTAAGTGACACTGCGATAGACAACGCATAATAAACTTACAGCTGTACCAGCTGAACTCGAAATGAGCCAAATGAAACACCAGGTAAAGTCCTTTTCTTTCGTCTGGCAACCAAGACGTTCATATATTTCATCACCTAATTAAGGCACTTTGTCATTAAATCCCAGTTTGGCAGTGAGTTATGCACTAACCAAACCAAAAGAATCATTATGCATCTATCTTGTGCTTTTTAAAAAAAACTGGGTGCTCGTTATTATGCTGCACATAAAAAAGGAGCACAAGTTCTTAAATTTAGAGACTGCATGAACATTGTCTTCTGTTGCTGGCTTCAAGGACTTCATCAAACGTAATGGTCATAATAAAGGTGACAAATTTCTTTATCCATTTATGTAATTTATTAACTTAAACACTCACTGTATAGTTTCCTTTGATCCATTTCGTATTCATCATAAATTATGTCAGTAAATCTGGAATTTAATGTCATAGGCATCATACTGAAATGAAGCTGGCATGGGGGAAAAATGGGCTACACCTCCATCACCTGCAGCAGTGAGGCATGCTATCAGTAGGCAAAGGCACAAGAGCGCGTTAAAAAAAATAAATGCATAAATAAAATAAATAAAAGGAAATTTGACAGCATCAAAATAAGGTTCAAGGTCACAATTTGCATCACCACAAAAACGGAACAGTCTGTCTTTATCTGACTGCTGTGCTTGTAAACTGACACAGACATGAGGTGCACATAATAAAATCCTCCTGTTGTTTCTCTTTCTCAGTGCTTATGTACCTTTGACTCAGACATTTTGAAAAAAGACCTGCTGGGTACAATAGTAATTAATATGTAAATATAGCTGCTTGTCCACCCAACAGAGAGGTATCTTTCCCGATTTCACGATGAAAATGACAAATAATCCAACTTTTTTGACAGCTGAGTTTTTGGCAATCCATGAAATAAGGAGGATTTACCAAATTTCAATCTGAACCCGGAATAGCATATTTCAAAGCAACTCTGAGCTATCATGATTTGACCAATTAACAAGCTGGTGGGTGTCCGCGTAAAACTCACAGTTATGGTCTGCTTTTAGTGGTTAGCGCCGTCGCCCCACAATAAGAAGGTCACAGGTTCGGTTCCTGGCCTGGGGCCTTTCTGTGTTTGCATGTTCTGCCTGTGCATGTGTGGGTTTCCTCTGGGTACGCTGCGGTGACTCTAAATTGTCTGTAGGTCTGAGCGGTTGGTCCCTGTCTGTCTCAGTGTGTTGTCCCTGTGATGGACTGCTGACCTGTCCAGGGTGACCCCGCCCTCACTCAGTGTGAGCTGGGATTGGCTCCAGCACCGCCACAGCCCGGAAACAGATAAGCAGTAGAATATGAATGAAATACAAAACTAACAGAATTTGACTGATCTAACATGATAAGGACAGTAGTGCAAAGTTGTAGAAATGCTGCATGAGTTCTTAGCTGGCACGATAAAGCACAAACTAGTTAGTTAAGTTAAAGCAACAGAAATCTGTGTTATATCTGGGTCAGAATTGGCAGAGAATAAGGAGTTCTGCTGAAGAGGACCAACAAACAAGCAATTTATCTGTCCAATGAGGCGTTGGAGGCAACAAGAGAGAACGCTGTGATTATTTCAAATGAGCTTATGTATTGCAGTCATCCATCAGCATCAAAGAGCAGCTTTTAAACTTTTCTTTCCCTTGTTGGCCCATACTTTTAATAAAGTAGATACACACCAAATTTTTTATCTAATCTTGTTTGGATGACAAAAGATGCTGGATCAAAGTAAAGTGCCGGATGAGTCAAGCTCCCTTTTTGATGCCAGAGTGCCCTCAGACACATGAAAGAATTTATTTATTTACTTATTTTTCCAGATTTGTAATTTCTTTGAAACTACCATGACTAAAGTTGCAGTGAAAGGGTGCATGTCAGTTTATTAGTACTTCTATAAATATTACTGTGGGTTTATGTGCATTCAGCTGAATCAGCATGAAAACTCCATGTGATTAATTTGCATCTTAAAAATAAAGGGTTTGAAATTTTGTGGTGTTTAAAAAAAAAAATCATAGCTGTCATTCGCTGTCAGCCAAAGTCGTGGTTATGAGAAAATGCACTGTCTGATTCAGGAGCAGATTTCGATGCCATTTAGCAATTTACCATTTGAGTTAACAGCATCCAAGTGCAGAAAGGAAACAAGAATGAAGATCAGCAAATCCTCGAAAGTCAAATAACAAAGTAAATAGTTTGTCCTGTGAAGCTCTGCATTAATAACTAGATCGTCCTTTTTTTAGTCAGTATTTGTCAAAACTGCACTCAGCAAGTTTGCTAAGGTTCAGAGACAGAAACACTTCTGTTCGGTTTGAGGAAAACTCATGATTTGTATTAGGTAAAGTGCCACGCATTGCTTCATGTGCGATGATACAGCAGGAGGAGGTTGTTGATTTTCCCTGGGGGGTACAATGGCAATGAAAACCAGAAGTGTGGTGGTCTTTCTATTTTATTTTTAGGGAGGGCAGCATGGGATCTTTCATTAAAATCTATTTCAGTTTCTTGGGAAGAATCTTGGGAAGAATTCCCGTGAGATCCCGCTACTTTAAGTATTTGTGTACCAGCGTTGTTGTATCAAACTATATGCACTGATGGGTATTGACCAAAGCACACCTTCTCTAAACTCTCTGAACATTGTACCTACAGTCTGACCTTGAAATGCAATTATTAGCTAATATTACAGCAAAGCATTTTATAAATCTTTGTCTGTAACTTTTTTTCTCCTCCAAAAATAAGATCATGCATCAACAAATGACTCAATCAGACCCGCAGACCTACGTCCCACTGAATAACTGTCATGATTAATTACCAGCTTTCAATAAATCTTATTCCATAATGAATAATCATGGGGAAACAGTGAGATATCCTCATGAATAATTTTGAAGTTATGGGAAAACTTTCAACTTTAATTGTTTCCTCCTCGACTGATGATTTGAGTCATTTATCTTTCGGAGCCAGGCCTTACATGCATGTAACAGAAATTTCCTATTTTGGTTTAAGGTCATCTGGCAAACATCTGTCACCAAAAATTGTTATTCATTCATTGTTCAGTGAGACAAAATGCATGTTTGAACAATGAAACAAACACACACATACTCAAGGCGACCAAAAGCGAAGCAGTTCACATTTCTGACACGTGAGAATCGCACTCGTGTTTTGCATTTCCCATTGTTGCCAGCACTTTGATATCACTCCTCAGTGTCTACAGTGCTCCAATCCCCAAAACAAATAAATCCTGGATTATGCACTACTTAGACAAATTCCACTAAATAATTCTGAATAAACAACAGACACAGAATTTGAATTTATCCTGGCAACACACGAAGAGATAAATTTGGCAGCCTGTCGACCCAGACCATCCATTAAAGATGATACATGACTCCAAAAACTGTTTTACTGATCAGGCCAAGAGGGTTCAAAGAGGTTGCTCTCACCCACAGCTCACGAACGTCTCAAGTAGAGTCTTATCTGGTTCTTTACAGATTCTGAGAGGGTTATCAATGGCTCATCTCGTTGTGTTCTCGTGGTAAACTCTGCTCTGACCTCAGTCAGGAGCTACTTCTTCCATCTAGTAGGAAATGCAGCTGAAGGGTTGATAACATACTCAGAAACATACTGTGCTTCAATATATTTCTGCTCAGATTTTTGACAACAATATTGTAAAAGAAAGTTAGTGTTGCTGTGGAGCAACATAGATATATAAATGTGTTTGAAACCTTTGGAGGAGGAAAGTACCATATAAATATGTCAGTGATTACAAATCTAGTATCTAGCGCACATCAGATTTAAAATTATTGATATTCATTCAGATTAAGTACACTCAATTATTTGTTGCAAATGGCTTTCCAACTTACTAATGAACTGCTGTAGAGTGTTCTGGCATCGCAGCCATATTGACCGACATTAACTGTAGAGAAAATGTGCCGTTGGAAATTCAGACGGGTGCCAATATAGTGAGCTCTTAATATGAGTTTTCTATCTTTCACTGATACTGTAACTTCCCAGCATTGAGGAGCTTCCAAACCTTATTTATGTGGAAGACATCACTCAGCTTTTCTAATGTAAATTTAATTAAGATGAAACTTGAGGCATTAAAGCGGTCTGTATTTTATTCATGATTGCGCTGACCTGAAAATGAAAAAAAAAAAAAAAAGTTAATTAGGGAATACCTCATATGCACACAAGCAGACATACACACACACACACACACACACACACACACACACATATATATACACTGATCCGCCATAACATTATGACTATTTGCCTAAAATTGTGTAGGTCCTCCTTTGGCCTCTAAAACCTCCCATATTTGTTAAGTCCTGTAGACTGATGGACCTCTGAGGTTTTGCTGTCTAGCAACAAGACGTTAGCAGCAAATTCCTTGATTCTTCTAAGATGGAGGTTATATTGGTCAGACCCGTTGGCTGATGCTGGATCAGAATGAGATATCTAACGCTCTGTGGTCCAGTTCTGATGGTCACATGTCCATTGCAGGTGCTGTTGGTTGTATACAAGAGCCTGCATGGGCAGCAGCCTATGCAGCACTAAACACAACAAACTGTAATTCACTGTGTGTTCTGAGACCTTTCCGTCCAACCAGCGTTCACTTTGTCAGCTGTTTCAGCTTCACTAGCTCAGTCTAACAAAGAGCTTGTACTGTCCGAGGTTATAATGTTTGCTCTGAGCAGCAGTGCTTCTTCACAACAGTCTGGATGCTACAGTGACTCTATAGAAAACTGATGAGAGGGGCCCGCTTAACCTCGCTGGTTAGCACGCTTCAGCAGAAGAGAAGAAGAGATAGAAATAAAACTACAACAGGAGCTCATTTTCAACCACTGGTACAAAAGTTCTTGCATTATTGGTAAGTATAGAGCTGTTATGATTAATTGTATTTAATAATGCACATATGGCATCATGTCATATTGGCCTCTTTGCTACTTAAAGCATGTCTGTTATTTGATGTAATTTGATGCAGGAGTCTGCTCCATATGAATGAGTAAAATGAAGACTGCAGAATAACCAAACCCCTACGCTTCTTCCCTAACACAATTAATCACGCCAATCTCCCATGATGCACCATTAATTTGACTCATCCTGCCTCGGACAGTAACATCTCATTAGCTTTCAGTGGATTCCTCAGCTCCTGGATCAATGGGTCTGTTTGACGAGTGGAAGTCCAAATGGGATTCTGATGACTTGGTCTGGTGTCAATCAGTTGCTGCCATAATTGGACTCGCCTGCCAATCACTGTAGATTTTGTCAACAAAGAAGCGATGACACAGCTTTGGAGTCCCACCTGTGCGGAGCTGTGGCAGCAAGATGGTGAATATGTGAATGTCAGTCAGCATCAGGCAAACAGAAAAGATGCTGACTCTGCTGAATTAGCATGTTTCCTGATAATTCCGTTATGGGCTCATTATAGTTAATAGTTCAGGTTTTTTGCATAAGGAAATTATAAGAACGTTTGGCTCATATTAACTTTCTTCTAAAAAAGAATTCATCATCAGTGCAAATGTCAGCAAAATTTTGCAACTAATACTGACATTAGATCTAATCTGCCCAACATGCACATGCACAGAATATAATTATGTGCAATTTACTAAAACACCACTTCAGTGAAGTCATGCCCTACACCATCATCAAAATAGAAATTACATTTTTTCTTCATCTCCTTCCTCTGTCTTTATACGCTCAGCCTTCATCTTCCTCACGTCTACAACTGCAAACGGTAAATAATGTGCACAGCCGTGCAGCAGGTGTGCTAATGTAAGGTGGAATTAGGGTTTCCGTTTTTTATTTTTGGTCTTTGTCTGACAGCAATCACTCTAGAGCAGCAGTTATCTGAGAGCACCGCCACTATTGGAACAACGTTCAGGAAGTTACTGAAGAGAAGATCTCATCAGTTTCACAGAGCAAGGCTCCCTCTAGATGGATGATCGCACTCCTTTACTCTCATACATGACTCAAAATAGTTTGGGCAAAATAATATGGATGAGCTCATTTGACTCCATCATGTTGCAAAGCAACTGTTTTGTTATCTGTGTTCTGAAACATCCTCATCGAGAAACATTGGCTGTGAATCAAACTCTACTAAAAACAGAAACTCCACTGTTTTGTTCAGATTTAAATTTTTTTGGGCAGGAAAACTTTCTTGGGCTTTCTGTGTCTTGGCACTTACTCATATCAGTCAAAACTGAACAGTCAGTGCACAAGGGGGACTTTACAGCGGAGGAAAGATAATGTTAGAGCGAGAATTTACAGCAAATCTGTCAGGAATATGGTTTGCTAAGCCATGCTCTAAAAAAAGATAAGAGAGTTTTGAGTCCGTGAAGTGACTAACGATAATGAAATGTTCCAATCAACCACAACATTAAGGGAGCTATTTTTACAGCTTCAAAGTCGTTGTTAACATCAACAATTGCTTTCTTTGAAATCTTGTTAAATGGCTCAGATATTGTTGTGTTTAGCAGATGTTGAGCAGTACTCTACTTCTTCAGGGATGCGGAAGGGATGCCTGATAAAAACAACACAGTTGAACGGCGATTAATAAGTAATAACATTCATTATAGAAAATTGGGCGAAATAAGATAATGGTGACATTGGTTTGGATAGAGATGGATTGTATTAACAACAAATTAGTCATTTTTAATTAATTTACTTTTAGGAGAAGTGGCAACTTTACAGAGTACTTTGGCAACTCAAAAGAGAAAAACTCAAATACTGAGGTATTCAGGATGGGCTCATGTCACACAAAGACCGAACCTGGAAGCAACACACATGAGTCAGTTGTGAGCGCAGTGCTTCAGACCATCCAGCCATCCATCTTCTACCACTCTTCTCGTTTCCGGGTTGTGGGGGGGGGGCAATACCAGCCAATGTTCTGGGTGAGGGGCAGCGTACACCCTGGACAGGTCGCCAGCCCATCACAGGGCCAACACACAAAGACAAACAGAGACAAACAATCGCTCGTGGTCGCATTCACACCTACGGTCAATTTAGAGTCACTGAACCTTCGACCGTCTGATTGTGGGGCGACAGCTTTAACCACTACGCTGCTGTGCTGCCCAGCTTCAGACCAATGAGATGCAATTTGTCTACTCACAGTTACACACTGGTCCCTAACACTGCCTGGATCGCAGTCAAGAGGAACATTTTACTTGTTTTTGAATATACTACGTATAGGGTGTTAAAGATTTCTACAATCAGTGTTCAATTATCCAGCATTAAATAATGAGGCTTTAAAAGGATCTGTAGTAGAGTTTGATTGGCACTGGTTCCACCTTGACTGCCTCACCTATCAAATTGACTAAGCTAATGGCCGAGTGCTCACAGCATCCATCACACAAATGTGCTTTTCTGGCTCCAAACAATTCCCCAGATAGTCTATAGCAGTTAACCCAAACTCCAAGTTTCAAAACAAAACTTTAAAAAGGGCAATAATCTTGTAATTGTCTTTCTACCAACTGATCATTGTTGGTTGGATTACAGCCAGAGGAGCAACAAGGTCTGCAGAATATCTGTATGACTCAGCACTGATTTATAGTTTATTTCTGTGAATCCAAGCCTGATGCAATGACATCATTGGTTTCATTCAGACCCCATCTTTTTTTTTCTTGTTATGATTTATTTCCTGCGCTAATCTACACTCAATATCCCATAATCACAAAAGAAAAACACACTTTTTTGAAAATGAATTCAAAAAAGAAAAACTCAACATAAAGAAATGATTACAATTTAAGTCCTCCAAACTAAAAAGCACAATGTTTTGTCACTGCCTTCCAACAGGAAACACTGGTATGACCCAAAGGCAGTGTGACCTCATTTGTCAGTAAAAAATATCTGCAAAGAATGAGCAAGGTCATCATTTATAACATCTTTTCCCTTATTGAAATTGAAGGCATCGCCTAGTACCCTGATAAATTCTTATGTTTCACAATTTTCAGCCTAAACAACTAATTAAAAAAAAAAAAAAACTACACAAAGATATCAAGTGCTTGGCGTCTATGCTTAGTCATGGACGCCTGTCTTCTGGTATCCTTGCATCCTCAACCACTTCTGTCGTTCTCTCCGCTAGACTCGAGGATGGCAAACAGATGTATGATACTTAATGGAGAAGCTGTTCCGCAGTGGCTGAGATGAACTAATTGGGGGAGTGAATATGATAAACTGCGACTTCTCAGCAGAATGAATGCATGTTGCTGTTGTTTTCTATGCAAAATTCTGCACAAGTGTGTACATGTTTTATATTTTGTGTACCGTATTCTGTCGGCTACACTGCATTGAAAAGAGAGGTGCTTCTATTCCATTGAAAATCATTCAGATTACAAACCAAGCTTCACCATGCATCATAAATGTGTGGTCAAGCAGAGTTATACATCAACTACTGTATGACCGAGGTTAGAATCAGTTTCTTTGCTTTGTTGACCTACAAAGTCAAGTGTACCCCCACCTGAAAAATGTTGTAACTTGTAAATCCCATACTTTGAGATAATAAATCCCTGTAAAACATTTGTTGTGTCACCTTTTGTACTTTTGTACCACGTGTTAAGGGCTAACCCATTCTGACTAGTCAATGAAATGACACAAGAATAAAAATAACAGCTGTCACAGCTCTCAGTCTCAGAAACAACTGGATTAGTAATCACACAATGTATTACTGTATATTCACCTACCTCACACCTCCATTTTTCAAATACAGAATTTGAGCTTTTAGTCTTTATTTTAATAGATACTAAAAGTTCAAATTTAATGGGAATACTCATCATTTTAAATGACTGATAAATGACTGATAAATGACATGATTTTAAATACCTGTAAATATACCTCGTATTGCTGTGACTACCATGTCTGCTCAAAGGTGATGGTGTTGCTGAAACAGAGAAACCTGGAATATCATCATCCATAGTAGAAGCATTTTAAGCTTAGTTGACTAAAGATTAATAGGAAATGCCACATCATAAAAACATAGTGGGAATCTTGGAAAAGTCGCATTGTTCTTTTTCAAACTCATCTAACTGATTACTCAACTGCTCGTATCATCTCTACATGATATCTGGAAATCGACCGGCTCTGTATGGTGGGTTTCAGTAGGGCGTCCCAGAACGACTTTTTTCCCAAGAGCCCCCCAGAAGGTGAAAATGGCCATGGATTGATTAGCAATAAACCAATAAGAGCATTTGAAAAGTAGTTCAATAATGCAAAGTGATGGATGGAAAAATGGCAGATAAACTGCTGCTGTGGATCTGCAGCAGCAGTTGCTACGGGAACTCAACCGATTGCTGGTGGTGTGATACGTACAAAGGAGATGCATTGCGATATGAAATTAGATGATATGCAGAGCAGCACAAATTATTGAGCACATGTTTCAGTTTCTAAAGTGTTCAGGATAATAAACAGGATCGGGCTCTAAGGTGAACAAGAAATATAAACTATCAAGGTCTACAGAAAACATTAAGTATCACGGTGCAAGATGAGCAGAAAGAATGCAGCGTAAAGGCCATGTATTAAAAAATTTTTTATCATACTACAGTTTATAGTGGAGGTCATGAAGAAGAAAGATGTTATGAGGTGCAGAAAATAAAAATGAAAATAAAGATCAGATAAATGCTCAACATCAGTGCACATGCTAGCTTAACATGAATAAATTTGAGCTATGGCACAGAAAATGTCATTAGAGAGGAGTGTGTGACATCTTGACTAATCCTATTTGCTTTTAATCTGAGCATTTTAGATAATTTCATTGTTAGAGGTGCTGGGTGACAGTTGGGGAAAGCCTGAGAGCTATTCTGAGCAACAGCCACTTGACAGCTCAGTGGCAAGTGTGCAGGAATACATCATTAATTGAATAGAAATACACACTATGTGCTTCTGACTCAGACATTTTGGTGGAGGAGGAATACACTGTACAGTTAGATAGGGTGAGGGATGGCAGAAAGTCTGCTTCAAAAAATAAAGCATATCACTCTAACTTGCACCGCTAGAAATTAAAATCAGCAATTGTTGGCCTTTTCACCATTTGCTAATAGTGGCTAGCAGAGAAGGCTGCATGAGGTAATTCTACAGTATTTTCCATTTCATCCACTAATGAGTTAAAGTGGGAATTTGATCTCATGCTGTCGAACCTTTGCTATATGTATCTAAGGACATTTAAGGACAAATTGGTGGCATTAATCTGAGTTTAAATACAAAGATGGTGAGAGGAGCAATTTATGGATTTTGAGCCTCATTCCCGTGTGCTCTGTATCTGTACGGTCCACGAGTCTTCCCACTGTTTGCTGTATCCACGAGCAGCACCTGTAGCAATTTACTTCAACCATCCTCTGACATATTCGATGCCTGAGGAGAGCAGATAGTTGAGGAACTGCAGGAGGGATTTCCCACTTTTGTTCTCTGCTTTACCTCCCCAGAGTCGGTCTGCTATCAGGGTTTAAAAATGCATTTTGGACAGCCTCGCAGTTTCCATTCATTGGGCGTTTCAGAGCCTTACACACTTTATAAATGAAAATAGATTTGCTCGTCCACAGCTAAGAAAATGCAGAAGAGGTTGGAAAAGCTTAGATTTTTAAACTGTAGTTCTCAAGGTAGGTGTTCGAATAGCATTTTATTAAGTATTAAATATGCTCAACAAACCCACATTCCTTTGAACCCCTCACTGAATTTTTAAGTTGATGACTGAGATGCACAACCCAAAAATTCAGATCAGTTCTTTTATAATCTGCATCGAGGCAAGAAGCCAGAAACACCACAGGGCTTACCTACTAAATTAATTAACATTTACATTAATTAAGTTAGCCTAATTAATTTCAAAACCTGTTGCTCCAACCTCAAAATGGTATAAGGAAAGAAGAAAGAAATATTGATCGCTCATTCATATCGATCGCTGTCACACACTGAAATCTCAGCTGGGGAACGTTCACTGTGACACCTTAATTTTCACAATGTAGTGCATTCGACTAGTGAGGTCCTGACTCACAATTATAAGAATGATTAGCTTGATCTGCTGCACCAATTCACTCACAGAGAGATGGTGCAGAACTATACGTTGTTTAAGTCTCAATCTTAGCGGCTTGGAGGGCTCACATTAAAGAGCAGAAAATGGTCTCATGGAACGCTCACGGAAGAAACATTAATTAGCTGCCGATGATATTGTCAGCTATTGGTGACGCTGACATTTTTTAAATGATTAGGGCTAATGTCATTGCTGGCTGTAACCGAAAAAGTGCGAACATCACTCATTCACTTAAGTGCAAGAAGAAGAAGAAGAAGACAAGAAGATGGTTTCTCACAATGGTGAAATCCCATTTATGTTCATGATGGCTGAGTCAAAGAAACAGTGTTTTTTCCATTATTTGTCATGACAAACACTTCCATACCCATCAGCCACACCTGCTGTTGCTATGAAGAGGAACCTTGTCAGAGATGAGCAAGAGCTGTAACAAATTCATAAAGCTGTGTCACTGCATTCATGAACAGAACATCAGAACATCAATTTACTGAATATTTGCCCAGAATGTTTACATGAATGAACTAAAGCTAATGAGTGAATTGTAGCAGTGTTATTCAAAAGAAAATCATAGCTCCCGTTTGCCCTTTTAAGTACACAGGCTTGTATCAACAATTTTTGTAGTTGTGCTCTGATTTAATGTGTAAAACTGATCTGACCATCAGTCACATAATGTTATCGAGAAGGCAGATTAATGAGACTTATCTCTTGGAGCCAAGGACACCGGAAATGACTGTGAGCTCTCCCCTCACTGAAGATGAGACTGGTAATTAATAATACAAAAAAAAAAGACTGCAATAATTCATCTGAAATAATCTAAAACATTTTTAGATCATTCCTTTTGTACCCAAATCCTTTGAAAACGTAAGGGTCAGCACACAGACACGAGGGCAGGAGTGATCCTCTCATTAATTCTCAGATGAAAAATCATCTGCTCATTTCCTGAAATGTAAAAGCCATTTGTTTCAGAGATGCATTTCAAACTAACCACTGAGGGCAGTAACCTTCAGTGTTATTGTAGAAACACGTCTGAGCCATAAAATCTGGTCATCCTTAAAATAACAACTGATGTCAGGTCTTCCTCCTCCACTTGAGCAGCACTGCCTCTATCAGGCAGACATATATAATATATGAGTGTGTGTGTGTGTGTGTGTTTACTGTATAATTCTTTGCTTACTCAGAGAAGATATTCTGCCCTCAGCTCTGGGAGGCTTTATGCCCCATTACTTCTGGTTACAGCTAATGAAAATTGGTTCAGTTCCTGGATCCTGAGACTGTCTGGCAACACCTCTGACCACTTCTGGACGACTAACAAGAATGAAAGCTAACCTGTGAATCACTACCTCATATGACTCATCCAGGCTAGGGCGCAAGCGTTCTGGGTGAGAAGGTGTCGGATTTCAGCTTATATATGACAGAAGAGAAAAGAAGTTCTATTAATGTCCACCAACAATTACTGAGCTACATGAATGTCTTTAAATTGCCCTCTCCTCAAAGAGGCTCCCAGGCGCACATGGCAGACGCTACATACTTTCATCTTGTCACGTTTGCTCATTATGGGTGAGCAATGCACCAGCTGTGACTTTATTCCCTCTCTCACCGAAGGCTGTGCTGACTTGCCTGTGTCTCCCACCTCAATCACACAAAACAAATGAAGAAGCATTTTCTCGCAAATGAGCAAGGAAAACAGAGAGTGTGAGAGAGACTGGAAAAAGAAAAATCCAACTACACAGTGGCAGGTGAATAAATGATATAATCATGGGTAACAAATTTCCTCTGGGCTTTAGGCTTGGAGCCGGCATATTTCAATGTGTTATGATCATGCTCTATAAGAGAGAGGAAACCTGCGCCCTGATATATTTCCTCTGGTGAGGATGTTGGTCAGGGAGGGTTTCATAAAAAGCAAGGATCAATGACAGGGAGTAGTGGGTCACAGATTGAGGACGTATTCATGTCTATGTTCAAAGGCATCAGAAAAGTTGATGTGTCTCTTCATATTTAGGGCTCATCACCACCATGTAAAGTAGTATCATTCTCTGCTGTGATGGTTTGGGGCACTCAAAAGGGCACTTAAAAACATTGTTCCACTTGAACCAACCATAAAAGTTCAAAAAACAACACTCCATTAGAAATTGTGAGGCAGAAACTACCTGCAAAAGCAGACTATATCAATTGTTGACGTCATGACATCAGGGCCTGCATCAGGGTGTGGCTAACGTGTGATTGATAGACCGTACCACACGTGGCAACCTGCCAGAGAAAGCACAGATCCACCCCTCAATTCAGCAGCACTTTCTCTTACAAATGTAGCTTATTATGGTTTCAAAAACCTAACGAGGCAACAGACAATTTACAAACGCAGAGTTTCGAAACAGCCGTTCACAAACCAGTGGGTGCGCTTCACAGTGAGTTGCAGCTTGTGCCAAACATGTTGTGGTATTGTTGTATTTGCGCATGAGGGCTCTTTTAATGTGATGAATAAAACGGGTTGTAGTATGTTAATCAGGCTCGGGCTCTTGTTTTTTGATGAAAAGCATGCACTTCATTCATACAGAGACGCAGTGAGTAAATGCTACTGGATCACTGCCGTGAAAAAGCCTGTGGAAACATGAAAAATGAATTGCACACTCTTCAAAAATTGTGCTCATTATTCAAATGGAGCTATTAGCAGCTTTTATATCACAATCCTTTCACATTGTATTATAGTTTAAAGCTGCTCCAGTCAATATTCTTATGTTGACAATGGATCAAACAGCAAAGGTCGCTCATAGAGACAAACCAACCGAGAATCATCGCGCAACTGCAATTCTTCTCTAAGAAGCTTTTTAGCATCTTTCAGCTGACTATTTTGCTTCTATATCCTACAGTTTCATTGTTTTCATTCACTCTCACTGCTCACCACATGTTGGCAGTTTTTCATTCCTTCATTCATTCAGTTCAAAAAGGATGATTGTCAGATTAATCGATGATGAAGTAGTTAACAATTGTTAAATGCAGCACTAATGAGTACCATCATTAGAAGAATCAGAAAACTCATTACATTTTCACAGACATCTTTAAAAGTGAACTGCTCTTTCTAAAACTTCTCCGAATATTATGTTGAGATTATTCCCACTGTGCATGTGTGCACTGTGCTTGCTTTTTAATCCCTTTGTGTTTTTAATGTGTTGAAGGACAACACAGCGGTCCTAACTGTCTAAAGGGTTGTAGATTGATTGATTTATTGCTGTTGAGGTAAAATTACAGGCATCCATCCATCCATCTTCTGAGTGATTTTCCTTTTCCGGGTCATGGCAGTGCTGGCCAATCCCAGCTCACTTTGGGGGGAGGGTGGGATACACCCTGGACACCCTCCCAGGCCCCAGGCCGGGAACCGAAACAGCACTAACCACTACTACTACTTACAGGCATGGAAGTGTCTGATACTATAAATGTCTTTCTGAATGGCATATCTATTATTTTTTTACTAATACATTCATAGAAACGCAGACTAACAACACCTCAATACAGGCGGTTTCCTTGTCATTATTAGAAAAACAGACTTTGTTTCTTGTAATTAATAATGTAGCAGAAAAGGAAAGATTATATTAAAGTAATACTTTTTTTTTTTTTAGGAATTCCAACAGGAAACAACAAAAGACAAGTCCATTATCTTATTACAGCATGCCTAAGGTCTAAATTGAAGGACAGATTGTCATTATGCTGTCCATATTTGTTTTAGAGCAGCACATTTAATACTTTGAAGAATACGTTTAGTTCTTAAAAATAAGGCTTAAGACTCTAACTGTAAACAGCAGTGCTGTGTTAAGAGATTCCTGTGTGACCTTGTTTAAATACAAATACATTTGATGTTATTTCAAATCTATGAATGCATGTAGCTGAGACATCTACCAGAAAAAAAGGATTATTCCTGCAATCCTCTGCATAAACTTTGGACTTGGTGCATTGGTACACAGTCGCACATGAACCAGAGATTCGATTTATTGCGCTTACACAATGAATTCCTGATGTGTGCTGGTTCCATGTCACTGTGAGGGAGTAATGGATGTCTAATCAGATTATGGACCATCTCTGTGTCCTTTCAACCTACAACAGACCTAGACGTGTCTGAAAAAATCTCTTCTACATTTCTGCCATTGGGTCTGAAGCCCTTTCATCTTATTGTCTGATAAAATATACACCTTCAAAGGCTGGAGAAAGCTCTGGTTCAAGAAAATGAAAAGAAAGTTTCTCTTATTAGGAAACTGTGCCTCAACAGATATTGGACTCACTGCGCAGTGTATCGCAAGTACTGCATGTTCTGTGATGAGGTGGTACAAGATGTTCAGCCGGAAGGAACCAAATTTAATCTGCCCTCATGGACATAATCTAATTACACAAAGACAATGTTTGTGCTGTATCTCTCTATTTATCTCTTCCTTACAGGTCTTTGTGATCATTTAAATGATACATGCAATGATAGCTATTTTATTTATATATCTACAATGTTAAGACAGACGGTTGTTATTGCTCTACAGTTCAGATAAAGTCAGAATGCTTCTTGTGGCTTTCGGCACACATTCTGCGTCTGCTTCATGGAGTTTAAGGCAGCACAGGCACTAGTGGGTTATGGTAATTCATTTGTGAGGTCATTCAGTTAACATCCTTGCTTGCTTGTTGATGATTCAAGCACTTGATAGTATGTCTAATGTCCAACCAAGTGCAGATGTTCTTCATGATGTCTATGTCCAAAATTATTTGGTTGTTTTTTGTTTTTTGTTTTTTTTTTTCATAATCAGTCATATAAAACATTAATTCTAAAAATAACACAAGCAGGGCAAAATGTGACTTGATTACAGGCATTTATCAAATGTAAAAGTGTTTATGCTTTGTCTGGGGAGGGTGGCTAGAGAACAAACTGTCAATGCTGGAGATGGCACAATAAGCATACGAGGGGAAGGGAAGGGAAAATTAATCAGTACTAATTTCATAACAGTCATGTTTAAAGGAGGAAAAAAACATTTTCAGATTCTAAAAAGGAACAATACGATGCTTATCTTTGTCATATGTGATCACTGCATGAAAATGATCATTATTATTATTACTGGGGGATTTTTTTGTTTGTTTTGTTGTTGTTGTCAGTTGTCAACGGTCAGTTGAACAATATTCCATTGTATGGCCCAATTTCTTTGTCATTTCAAGTTTGTCTTGTTACAAAATAGTTTTTGTCACATGATGAACGACATATTTCTGAGATATTGACATGAAAAGTAAGGAAAGCATGTGCAGTCATAAATCCACACCAGCCGGCAGTGGAGTCTTCCTTCCTTCCATCATATTAAGTATGACATGAACTCTCTTTTTAGATTTATAGCTCATTGAGGGAAACATCTGACTCAGTGGCCACTGAGTTTCATGCTTTGTCCAGTTCTCTGTCTGCACAGCAGCTGAAGAAGACGGCCTGAAAGATGTCTTAAAGCACTAAATTGAACTGAAGAAGTAGCAAAAGCATTTAATGTCATCATTAGATCAAATGTAAATATAAAATTCTACAGACAAGCTTTTTGGGGCTGAGTTTCAACACAGTTCTGAAACAACTCTCTGGTAAATTTAAACGAAAAAGACCGAGATAATTTCATTTTCAAAGGATCACCTCATAAAATAATATACCCTCCCACAAACCAACATAACTTAAATGAGCAAATACTTTAATTCAGGACAGCACTTACCTCACAAAACATCAGTGTCCAAGCACCATAATGTCCACTGTTACAGAAATTACTGCATGAGGATAAAGCCACTGTTTATATTCACGTACTGCCTGTATGGTTTGTACTGCTGAAGAGGATGACCATGGAGGAGTGGTCACACCTTTCAGCTCAGAAAGAAGCTGGAGCAGCATGTCAGTCCAGATAATTAGTACTTACACTGAAGGACTTTAATCAGCAGAGCTCTGTGCTGATCCTCAGTGTTCAGCCTTCAACAGAGTGCCATCAGTTCGTTAATGTAGTCACTGAGTGTTTGCTGTAAGCATCAACAGCATCGCAGTTCTATCTTCTGAAAGTGTCAGCAGACCAACCTCTGACTTTCTCAGTCTTTTAGAATCTGACCTCAGGGACATCCCAGTTGGACTTTCCAAACAGGAAGTCAGAAATTTCATGTCAAGCAACGCACAACTAGACAACAATAAGAGACATCCAGAGACATCCATGAATCCCGGACGTTTGTGCTTCCCATGATCACTTTTCTTGTTGCACCAGACGTTATTATTTTTCCGCTGTTTAGAAAAACATAAAGAGCAAATTTATGGAAAGGAACAACAGTTCTTTTGATATTTGTGGTTCTAAATGAAAAGTCAGGAGAAAAAAATCAAATGGATTACCTTGAGCTTTGGAACAAACATTCCTTCCAATCTCAGAATAAATTTTAATAAATTGCGCCTTCTGGCTTCTTTTCATTAGTATGAAGGCTTTTTCTTTTTTTCAGACAGTGAGATTAAGATGTTCGTTCACCTTGACATGTTTCGACCGTACCTAAGCAGTCATCTGACGTGCATCATGACGTGTCTTTATCAGCTGGTGTTTCCATGAAGGTGGAACCAGCCTGGCAGATCTGTCAGATTGCCACGCCCCCCCACCACCTGATGGTCTTTGGAGAAGGGAATCCCAGGTGTGTGACAGCATGAATGTCCTCCTGCTGATCTCTATGACCGAAGGCCTTTGTGTTAATCCAATCTATGATGTGCTTGTTTATCTTGCAATGATCTGATATGGCTGATTCTCTCCATTGAACTATTACGTGGCTTCTTTTCGTGCTATGTCATTTACACAAAAAATGAAATGATCTCATTTACCACCAAACACCTACTATGACAATAAACAATTACTTCTTCTTAACAAATAATAAAGATGTGAATATTAATTGCAGGTTGGTAACAGGTTTCAGCCAGGTTACACAGCTGTTCCCCACCCCATCATTCACACCCACGGCTCTCCCTGCACTGGCACTGAATCTTAGCACTGGATACAAAAATCACTGGCTGTAGATTTGTTACTGTAAATCCTCAACAAACTGAGTCAGTGAGGTCCTGAAACATACTGACCCAAAAAAAGAAGAAAAAAGAAAGAAAACCTGAAGAGGAACTTTTAGAGGAGACCATGCTTTGCATCATCCTCACATTTGTTTGTTGGCATTGAACACAGAGCTTGTGGCCAGGATATGGTCATGATGGCAGCTGTGTGGATCTGTGAGTGCCCAGCCATCACTCTCTTTTCAAGCCAAGTGTGAAATGGGCTTTAAATCACTTTTACCCCAAGCAGGCACATTATTGATGGCAGCCTCAGAATCCTGTGAAAGAGGGCTTCTTATCGGTTTAGCTCAAATGCTGCAAATTAGTGGAGTAATTATCGTGGCTTCATAAATGTAGCAAGCCACAAACCTCTCTGAGACTTTCATGAACAGAAATTAAATGTTTTAGGAATGCCTTAGTGAACGGAACAGACCAGAGGGCACCTTCTAAAATCAAGTCTGATTCATGTGAAATGTATCCTTTCTACAGTACAGAAAATAAAAACAAAAACACTGTGAGCACCCCCACTCCCCCTTTCAATTCATTAGGAGAGGCCAGTCCATTTTGTGACATTGTTTCATTAGATAAAAATGGCTAAACAACAAACAGGAAAGGCATCAACAACACTTTGTGTTGTTGATGCCGGGAGCTTTCATATGTGATTTACCACCTCAGTGTGTAATTGGTAAAAAGATCGCAAAACTTGAAAGAAAAACAAACTTGGCCCTTTTAGACTTGTAAACAACAGCATGCCAGACAGAGCTGGGGTACAGTTAGCCTATACTGAGAAACGGAGCAGCGCTCATGGGGCTGAATGACCTGCTTCAGATTTAGTTTGTTTCCAATCTGAGCCCTGACTGACCTTCAGCTTGTCTCAGCTCAGGTTCTGTGCAGCAGAGAGGGCAACATCAGGGGAGTATTGCTTCCTTAATCACAGGTGCTGGACAAACATCGTGGCACTATCACACCTGTGGGGCACTGCCAGGTTCAGCACTGTCAGCCTCCAGCAGCTACAATTCATCCTGACTCTGTGCATTTCTCTGGGAGATATAAAATGACATTGTTCCCACTCATCTCATCTCATTCTCCGGAAGCTGTCTCCGCTGTGATGAATCATTTAATCTTCTGTTCATCGCTGGATGGAGGAATCAAAACATTGAATATTAACATTTCCTTTCTGCATCAGAAATGATTATGGATCCATCACCACCGCTCCCACACACGTGTACCCACAACTGCACACTTTGTTGCTTAGCTTTTGTGTTAATTGCTTCCTGATTATCTTGCTTTGTTCAACATTGTAAATGATCTGGATAATCTTAATTTTGATTTAATCATAGAGCCACTGGAGCAGTCAACATCACATAATCAATTTCAAGTAGTAGTAATTAAACTCCACCCTGAGTATCAACTGTCCAATCATTAAATTAATAAATAAAACAAAACAAAGCAGGAGTCCAGTCTTAGTTCCCTTATTATATATTTTCCAACCACTGGTCTGACCTGCCCCGCGGCCCAACTCCAGATGGATGGATGGTCTGACTAGCTCTATATTTATATATTTCTATCTCAATTCATGTTTGAGAGCAAGAATTTTGAAAATTACAGGATTTCCTGCAGCAAGTCGGCAAGAATGGAAAGCTTGATGGGGCACATTTTCACGTCCTTATTTTTCCTCACATTTGATATCTAGATGCGCACAACATGTTTCAAGATAGAATCATCACACAGTTTATTTCTACCAAATAAAAACATGATGAGGGCCTATTGGGAAATCCATGTGCCATAATGGCTTTAGCTCTGCCCATCACAAAAGAAGTTTTGGCTATGCTGTGGACCAACAGAAAACGGAGCCAAGATGCATTTCATTGTAAATCCACTGAATTTTACCAGCCAAACATCTTTCGCATCTTAAATCGCTGTCTATCTTCTTTATCTTCACTGGACAGGGCAGAAAAAAGAAAATTTGATTGGGTGGGTGGTAATTGTGCGAAATGGCCAGGGCAGCTGTACTGCTTTGACACAAATGCTTAGGTTGCGTATATGGGGATCGCAATTTTCAGACCGTCTCTCCTGCAAGGGGCAATTTTCAGTCACAGCCCTCATCAGGTCACGGTTTTATGTAAGACAGTCACTGATGCTATTGCCGTCTCAACTACTTTTAGCCCAGAGATATAGTTCTCATTAAAATAGCAGTGAGCGCTGTGATAAATCTTTTAAAATACATATATTAAACCATGCAGGATGACTTGTGTCAGATTATATGAAAGACAGAAGCTTTAAAGTTCCACTCTACCTCTGCTGCCTTTTCTTTAACAAGACTGGCTTACTTATTAATCCAGCTGGCATAAATACAAAAATAAGGTTAGACAGTTGAGAAGTGTTGTGAATAACTGTCAATAACCTGAGGCGTTAAATGAAAGATTTGAAAACAACTAATGAATTTCATCAGTAATGTTGCCAGCACCCAAACATAGGATCATATTAGCTTTGGGGTGTATTTCCTATGAATAAAAGTCCTCAGGGTATGTTTTTCTTGTGGAGTCCCAACTAATTTGATTTGTCCTGTGCATTACAGACAATTATCAGTGAGGTTCAAGCTCACCAGGAGTTGCTAAGTTACATTATGTCAAGCTGAGTAATCCTTTTGTTTCCATGAAGCTTCCATTTTCCTTTCAGATGTGAAGGAATAACTTCACCAGGGCCATGAGATCGTCACCCCGCCAGCAGACCCAAATTGATTGTCGAAAACAAGCAGTGTATGGCTTGTCCATTTTGCAAAATAGAAGTGAGAAAAGCTGAATGTTTCTGTGCTGTTTCTTTTAAAAGAAATCATAAGAAAGTTTTATTCTTAGCAGCATACTGAACCAGACCAGCCTGACTTGTGCTATTAGTATCTATCTAACCTCTAACTCTTGTTAACGGTGGCAACACAAAGATGTTGACATATCACGCACTTCTTTTATGGATGTCAGAATTTATATATGAGTATAACAGCAGCTTCAACAGGTAGAAACCACTCATGTAAAGTTGCTTTGCCCCCATCAAGTGCCGCCCAATACAACCACAATCATTTTTGCATTACCCTTAATTGCAACTGAAACATCTGGAACACGGTCATTTGTGGACAGCAACGCTGTGATGTACGTCCGCGAAGGGCTACATGCCCCTGTGTATACAAGTGTGTTTGTGTGTGTGTGTGTGTGTGTGTATGTGTGAACTGTGTAGGAGACACCTGCATCTCCTTTCACCACCTCATTGAATATCTTATTCTGATGAGTGATGTGAAAACTGAGAGCCATGTTGTCGTCATTAACCAAACAGAGGAGTAATTCAGGTGTTCTGACTGGTGACACATTGCAACACAGCAGAAAATACACCCAGAGGGAGAGAAGTTGTAGGTCTAGGTCTTATCTTTCTCTGCAAGAGATGACTGCAGGTTTGTAGAAAACATAAATTGAAACCGTAACTATTACCATCACAGAGGCCACACTTGGCTGACGGACTGTATAATTTTGATATGGAAGACAACAAATTGTTCAGGACACAGTTTGAGAGTGCGGGAAGCCACCATGGCCACATAAAAAAAACAAACAGCACCACACAGGCGATCACTGTCGTTTTAAATGCTTCCCTCTGCTTTTAAGGGCCTGTGTTATATTGTCAAACCGTAAACCAGCAAGAATCCTTTACTTTGGCTTTTAGGTTTTGAGGCAAAGCAGCAGATCATGTAAACAGTTGTAAATTTCCCCTCTTGTCTTTATGTATCTAACATCTTCTAATGGGTATAAAAGATTATGCTTGGTTCTGCTGAGACTCCTGGAAACTGCAAAGGCGTGTTCACTTCAACACATTGTAAGAGAACACAGCTCAATAAATTTATTGGCTTTAAAACAAAGATGCAGTCGAAGACTGCCAGAGCCAGAACCAGCCTTAAAAATTACTCTGTCTACAAAAGAAAAAGCTAACTTCCGTCTATCCTTTTGGATGAAGTTTAAAAGGACAAATTGACATGTAGGTAAAAATGCAGAATGACATCAACAACTTTTAAGAGGAGATAGTTAACACATGTTCATAACTGATTGGTATTCTCCATCATTATATTCATAAGACCACAAAAGCAAATTGTCAAAGTGAAATGAGAAAACAGTGAGATTTTCACTGCCAATTTTTGGGACAGCTCACTTCAACAATGAGGGGTTGTCCTCAGTAGTTTTTTTGTCACACTGGAGATTTATTACAAATTTTTGCCACTGTTTTACTCCCCTGACTGACAGCTAGTGTCTGTACAGCATGAAGTGTGGAATTTCAACCTGTCAGCCTGAAAACATATTAACATACAACATACAAAAGAAAAAATGAAATCTGCCTTCATAAGTGATTCACGATGAAGAAAATGTATTCAAGATATTTGTTAAGCCTCAAGGACATGCACAGAGTGTGTAGGTGAAAGACGCACAATGTAAACAGAAACTTCGTTTACAAGAAAACTCCACAGGGCACCTTGAGCTTTCTGCCAATCGTCGAGTTGGTTAACTGTTCCAGCTCGACAGAAAAGATCTCTGCAGAGCTACATCAGGCATTTGTCGCAAACCAAACGGCAACAATCATTTTTGCATCAATAGACCTGCAGCAAACTTGCAAATATCACTCAGATGTGTTTCATTATGGTTGTAGCCTTGAGCGCTACACAGAGACATCATTTCAAAATCAATATGTGTCTCCACTTAGAGATACTTGGAAATGGAAACCGGCAGCTTTAAATGGACAGAAAATGATAATCGTTAATGCTGATTTGCTTTCTAAAGCCCATACAGAAATAGAACAAAAAGAAGGAATGAATCACTGTAGATGAAAATCAAATCTGCAGCCTGCTAACACACGCAGATAAGATGTTAGATTGCTCACTGACACAGAAAGTTGTTTTCTGTCTGCAGGATCAGGTCTTTTAAATCGACCCTCTGTGGTTGAGAGACAACAAAATTTGAATATCTACACCCCATTCATCTGAAAGATAACTTCAATGTGCCTCCCATGTGCTTCTTATCTGAAGGGCTTTTAAACTGGCACATCCCTGAATACAAAAACCCAGAGGGCTGTAACGAGCCAGTGCTGCAGTCATGGCATTACTGCACCCACAATTCTTGCACCACTTGTTTCGATTGGAGTGGTAAATCCCATCTTGGCATCTGTTCGATGGATGGAACATGCGTATGCAGTGAATGCAGCCCACTCCAGGGTCTTTGTAGTACGTGGGGACAGGCATGGATGTCTCAGCCATGGCATTTTTCCATGGCAGTAGATTTAATGTTTCCACTGAGGGGAGTAATTGCAGACAGGCATGGCCAGACTGGCAGCAGACACCACAATACACACAAACAGACACACACCTCAGTGGGTACACACACGCACGCACGCACATTCTTGCCCACTTCACACTGAGAGGAGCCATAATGACAGTGCTAATGGTATCAGCTATCAAAGGCAGGAGAATTAGCCATGAAGGACGAGAAATTTCAACATCATAGACACAAGCTTGTTAACTGGGATGTTTCGATGGGCTGAGAAAACAAACTGAATCATGTCAGAGAGGCATAAAGGGAATTGTGGCAATGATGCAACAGGAAATATGTGGAGGGATACCTATCCAAGTTTGGTGTGATAGAACAGGACTAGGCAGGTTTTATTTCAGGATAAATTTTGAGTCCGTGGTAAAATACTACAGCATGCATACTACAGAGCACTCATTGCTCTGCTCCCATATGCAGCAGTTGTGTTTGGCTTTTGCTTTGTGTCCTAGATTGTTTTTGTGGAGTATTTTATGAGCGCAGCGTAATCTGAAGATTAGCTTTGGCCAGAAGTGATTGGGGGGGGTAAAACTGCTCACATTGAAATAGAAAACTTTGATCCTCAGTAAGGAGGGTTATACGAAAGAGTTTCCAAGAATAACTGTGTTTGCCTTACTTACTTGCCGCTTTACTTATGAAAGCAAGTGAAAAACTTCTCTCACCTGTCCTCTGGGAGGAAATCAGAGGCAGAAGTTTGCCAAAGGTAATATTGTCTTTGGAAGAGGCAGTGGAGATTATACATTATTCAGTACATCTGGTCAACTTCAAAGGAAAGATGTAAGAAACTGTAGGGTATCACCGTTTGAGTGTTATCAGCGCAGAGACACCATGGATCTTTGTTCTCTGGGAGCAGCTTAACAAGATGCTGTCTTAGGAATTACATGTCAGATCATAGGTCAGACATGAGAGCTGGGGGGGGGGGGGGTGCAGCCCTTGTTTGTGATTCCATTTTGACATTTGGCAGAAAATGACCACTCTTGCCAAAGATTGCGCTCTATAAAGAACACTAAGCCGCGGAGTGGGATGGGCTGGGTTTAGTTGCACCACCTGCTGCTAAAAGGCACCTTGAGTTGAACTTTCCTTGACACGAGTCAGAATCTGTGCTGTCAAGTTGCATCCATTCAGTCACACAACATCATGTACATCTTTATATGGCTCCTCCATATGCAACAAAGTTTGAATTCATCATTTCCACAGTAAAGTAGCGTGTTGAGTAAATATCTTGGTCACAATTTTTAACTAAACTAAATTATATGAAATCAAAATCAATTTAAAGCATCAATTTTGACAAAAATGACCCAATACTGCTCAGTATATCCTTATCTGAGATCACTTCCAAAGGGACTTTCAGTTAGGTTGTTAATTAAGTAGTTCAATCTGGGTCCAAATCGAAAACCTACTCAGGGTCAGTGTGTGTATTTTTATTTTTCCCAAATAGGGCAGCGAGAACGGCTCAAGAATAGAGCAGGGAATAATTTGACCTAATACAAGAAGTGGTCGACAAAAACAGCCCCAAATAGGGAGAGCGAACCAACGCTGGGAGCAGCAGGATACTCCATCAGTTAATGAGCTCAGGAGCAACAGATGTAATTCTTCACAGTTCATGCTCATTTACAGCCGTCACAAAAACATATTTTTCTGCTGCAAATGATCATGACACAGCATGCGATCAGTGCAAAGCTGAGTGTCATGACCACACTGAATACCCATTTACACCTCTCACAAGCCAAGTCCTACGTCAGGTTTTAGTTATTAGGAACCAAGCAAAATGCCGATTAACTCTATATATTAAAGGGTTTACTGGTGACTCCACAGCTTTTCTAAAATACTCCCCCACCCCTTTGTGTTGACATCAATGCCAATCAGAACCAGAGTAGAATTTTCTCTATTCCTGCCTGGCTGTCATTGGCATTATCTAAATGTGAGGCTCATAACTTATGACCCCACATTCAGACTATAAACAAAGTGAATATGTGTCAATCAGTTCGACCCATGGTAACCAATTAAATTATTGTAAGAGATGAGGCAGGAATGAGCAGGAGAGGAGGGGATGAAGAGATAAAATGTCAGGTCTATGGAGCAAATAACACAATTTTACACATTATACCTTTTAACTTTTGACTTTGGGAGGAAACCGTAGTTCCTGAGGGAGACGTGCATGCTCCAGCCTGAGGTTCAAAAACAGAAACTTCTTTCCGTGAGGCAACAGTGCTAACCATCATGGTAAGCAGCGGTTTTAAATAGAAGAGAGATGGGGGTCAGTTTATTTGACCATTGAGACAACCATCTGATTACTTTGTACCAAAGCTAACAATGACTAACAACAGCAGAGGTACAACATTTAACAGGCCTGCTATTCCTACAAGGGCCTATTGTGTACCAATTAATCAGCAGACTACTACCAGACTTTAACATTAACTACTCCCTGTTTCTCCCTTTGTCACATCACTGAATATATCATAAAACAAAATATGCACAGCAGATAAAGAAATTCAAAAGGTGCTTTGTGATACACATGCACAAAAAATATATGACGACACGTTGGATTTAATTTCACAGGACATAAAGCTAGCCTGTATTACTTTTTCTCCCAGCCTGTGAATTGTAATCTAAAGCCATGGGCCATGGAATATCCTGTACCTTGGAATTATTGAAAGTAAAATAATTATTGAAAACAATAATAAATAATAATATTACTGTCAAGAGATGAAAACAAACCAGAAGAGAAATTCTTTTGTTCCCTTAAGCTGATGTTTTTTCCCAGCTCTTAGCAATATCATTAAACTGATATGAAGTGAAGTAGGATGAGCTGGGAGGGGGGGTTGAAAACCTTTCTGAGAAGTGATGCAGACAGTGCATAAGCCTCTGCTTCATTAGCAGTGTGTCCCAAAACTGGGTTGTGTGGTGTGGCTGCATAAAGCATTTAATGAGGGTCCTGCAGAATAGAAGGGACAATAATACATTTATAGACTGTCAGTGATCCTTGTTTGCTTTAAGCACTGAGAGGTTAGGTGCCACTAACGCAAGATCACCAGCAAAAGAATTTTTTATGGGTTTGTTTGTACAACTAATGTCAATTCTTAATGAGAGGTGTTTCGTTTTATAATTCAGAATCCATAGTCTACAGCGCACGTGATTGATTACACGCAATAAACGGCACAATAGGCTGCCTGATACTAAATGACTGTGGGTGACAGTGCTCTGTAAAAGGGATCTGAATCACTCCTGCAGCCATCTTCAGCATCAATCTTTTCTGCCTTGCTGAATTCTAGAGTAAAAAAAAAGGAAAGAAAAGAAGAGACACCAGGGATGGTATAGTGGGAGAACATTTTTTACAATACCTGGACCGCAGCATCTATGCCCCAACCTCTAACAAGACCATGACTTTTGCTTCATGAGAGGGGAAAGAATGAGACCCAGTGGCCTTCAAATGATGCATCTTCCCTGCTGTCAACCTCAGCTGCAGACCAAACGTTTTAAATGATGACAGCAAGAGGGAAATGCACACACACAAACTAACCCCAGGAACTCTCACATCATTTGAATGACGACATACCTTTTAAAGGCTTGAATATGTGCTGCATTCAAGTAATAAAACAGTTCCTTGTGGATCTATGTGCCAGCTGCTATGATCCATTTTGATTGAGTGTGTTCATGAAAATCTCATTGGGAGTGACTTTTCCATGCACACTCTCTCCCTCCATCGGCTGGCAGGATGTGAAAGTCAGCACAGTCTTTTCCTGTTGTCAAGGAGGGTCAGAGTAATGAGAGAGGACACTGAGGGGATAAAGGTCTTGGTGCAGCCATAACACACAAATCACTGATCAATGCATACAAATATGCGGGTTTGTGCGCTTCTAATTTGGAGCAGCAGATTAAGGAAAAGGGTTTCTGATTGACAATGTGTCCTTTTGTGTTTGTGTACATCTGTTCACATTCATATTATACATGCATGTGCAGACGCATAAAAAAGGCTTCAGTAATAGGTTTTGCATGATTTATGAATAAATCTCAGTGAACATTGATTGTTTTCAGACTCAGTCTCAGAAAGAACAATGTCACGGCTGGATGTTAAATGTTTAGGTGTTGATGCTAACAGTTTCACTGTTGAAACCTTTAGTGTGCTTTGTTGGTTTGTTTGTTTGTTTACTTGTTCTATCATTATATCAACTAGATGTGATGATTTTGTATATGAAAAATAAAAAATAAGCCATATAAGACACTGCAGATACACACAGCAGTTTATTCACAGTACATATGTGAGATTAAATAACTAACCCAGACAGAACTGACTGACTGCAAGAAGGAAAAAGCCAGAAAGTTACTACACGCAAAGTAAAAATAAAAATCACACATTTGCATTTCAGTCTGGCCTGTTGTGAAATGTTTGCTCACACATAGAGTAAGCTCAGATGTAGCAGGGTTGAACGGTTTGCTTGAGGCAACCTGATGTCAGGCTGCACAAAGCAGCTTGAAGCCAAGCAGAAGACACTTCTATGAAGCCCTTTTTAGGTATTTAGTAATGTGAAAAATGTTACTGAAAGTGCATGTGGGCTGGAACAAAACAGAGTTGCGTGCAGAGACAATGCTGATCTTTAGCAGGAATAGTTTTGACTGTGTTCACCATCTGAGTTTGCCAACAACTGCTAATTAGCATTAAAAACAAAATACGGCTGAATTTGAAAGTCTAATCAGACTAATCATCAAACATGATCATCTACCAAATGTCCAAAGGAGCTATTTGTAAGTTTTCTTATTTCTACACAGATCAAATCAAATGAAATCTGATTTATTTGTATAGCACCAAACTCTTAAAAAATGTAATTATTTAAAGAGACCAAACAGATCCCCTGATGAGCAAGCACTTGGTGACAGTGGCAAGGAAAAACTTCCTTTAAGAGGCAGAAACCTCGGGCTGAACCAGGAATATCATCCTTTTGCTTTGTAAACACAACAATGGTCAGAACTCAATTTTGACAACAAGCAACAACGACTATCACCACCCGCCTCTGTCATGAAAGCACATGCAGTGCCAGAGAAAACTTACCATGGCACCCTGGTATAAACATTTCCTGGCAATACATTCATTGGTTCACACAAATGTGAACCGTATGGTGGTCAAGGTCCAGCAAAAACACAGTTCTCTGATCATGTCATGTGGAAAGGAGGTGATGGGACAAAAATATCCTGACCGCAATGTCAAAGTAGTTCACTGAATAACTCAAAACTTCAGCCTGACTGAATATTGATGCAATGCATTCCTAGTTAGAAACCAGATAAACCCTCAGCCTTCTAAGTAAACAAAAAAAGAAAGATAGGAACAGATGATGAAAAGAAATCTTTTCTCTGGGGATGATTCATTACTTACCCTGAGCTGAACACATTTGATGATTAATTCTTTTCCAATGTGAAATATGTTTTATTCTACTTTTTAAATACTGTTTATATGCTTTTCTTGGTGTGAGCTTGAAATAAATGATAGACCATCTAATAGTAGCAATGTTGTGCATCAACAGTGCACCATCACCCTACATCACCTCCACCAAGAGCCCGATTTTAGCTTTTTATTGCAGGACAGAGAGAGGCGAGATGGGTGGTTGTTTCCCAACTGCACAATAGACATTGTCTACTTGGCCATCAATCAGCCAACCCCCCCTCCCTCAAAACTTTCAGTCACCTCCCACCAATCTTGTTGAGCCATGACAGAATATACTGATAGCCGACTAGCCTTTGGTTCACCCACAGGCTGATAATTCCACCTGCAGCCAAATGCCTCCAAATTGATTCTTCCTTCTCTGCTTGTCCCTTTGGTGCAGCTCGGCTGTATGATTGAGGTGCTCCCTAATGAATTCTCAGAGGCCAGAAACTGATATTGAGTTAAGTGAAGGTAGAAGGAGCCATATATAAAACAGGAGGGCCTGAGCCTTGATGGACAGGCAAGCAATGCTCCTGAGGGGACATGGCAAGATGAAACGGACACAAATATAAAATGCACCAGCTGTTTGATCTACAGTCTTGCTTTCTTGAGACTTTCTCACCGGCATCTATCATTCATCACTTCATGGAAGTAACACAGCTAGATATTACATACCTTAACGTCACCTTTAACAAGATTGTAGCATCAAATTATCCTCACCGGCTGACATCATCACACGGGAGCCGGATAGACATCAGTATTATGAAACACGACACAAAGGATTCTGTTTTACATAACTCTTCCATGATGGACACAATGTCACCCCTGCTGTTCAGAATTAATGGTAAGAAGAAATGAGTTGTCTGTCTGGGGACATGCCATTGCAGGGGATGGCTGTCATTAAGATGAGAGGGCAGCAAGGCAGAATGCTCCTTCCTGTTCATCTGTCCAACATTTTAATATGTGCTGACAAGTTTATTGCTGTGTCCCATCCTTGAACGAGCCGCAATTACTGAGGCAAGTCCTGATAGTCAGTCAGGCCGCGCCAAAGGAAGTTTATCACACAGAGGTGGGCGGGTTTAGGAATGAGTCAACAAATTGCTTTATGATGTGTGAAAGCTCCAAAGGGTAGAAAATGTTTAGGAAACTCCTTAAAGAACAAGTCTCAAGATTCTTCATTTTGTTCAAGATGAAAATAATCAAATGATTGCAAATAGAGGAAATTCCCCCGGTCACGCAGCCGTCAACTTTACATGGAAGGTTTTCATTAGGATTGCACTGCAAATACAGCTTCCCACATGAGCCCTGAGGACTGCAGAGGAAATAATCTGTTAATCACTGGACTTTGGCTTTTCTGAGTCTATTCACCATAAACTGATTCTTTATCATGCATGCAGTCTTCTTTTCTCTGATGTCTGATGTATGTCGATCGACACTGGTTTTGATAGCAGTCTGCACTCTCTGCAGTGTTTCCGCTTTATGCATCTTTTTTCTTTTTTCTTTTTTTATTGTTTCAGGATCTTATGAAAGTTGCAATTACACAACTTCGCAGAGGCGCAGTCCTGCTGTGGACCTCTGGCTGAGTTCAAAGTGGGCCGGATGATTCACTCAGTTCAGTCAGCTTTCCATACCATACAAACCAATAAAAAATTACCAAGTGACAGTGAAATATTCTTCTATTCAGCACTGACTGCAAGTTCAGACAGATTGGAAAGATACACTGACTCACTAAGGTCTGACGTTAATAATCTGTGGCAAAGCAGCGTAGAAAACATCCGCTGCAGCGTCTAATTTTCCAGTGCTCAGCATCACTTTTGGTGGTTGAACGGAAAAATGTTCTGACTATGCTATTACGTCACAGCACCTGCCACCGATTAATATTAATGTTGTCAGTTACGTGAAGTCGGACCTAATTTAAACTTAGCTCTTGTCAGTTTATGTGTACTCGATACACCATTAGCACTTGTCAAAGATAGATTGTGAGGGAAGAAACTTAACACTGTGACAGCTCTGTAAACCCACTAAGGTGTGTGTTTCTTTAGTTCAGAGTGAAATGTCTACCTTCTTTCAATTTCTCATCTATGATTGGACAATCATTTTTTTGGTGAAAAATGATAAAATTAAAATCAAAGCAGAGGCTGAAGGACTGACCCCGTACAACCATACTCCATATACTCAGATGTATTTAACACCTCTTCTGTGGAGCAGTAGGGGGTTCTTAAAATTATAAAGAATAATAAGTCCTGAGCAGCACTGAGTCGAAGTGAAGTGAAATGAACTGAGCTGGGCTCAACTGAGATGAACTGAAGTAAAACTAAGTGGTTTGAACTGAAGTGAACTGACTAACTGATGTTAACTATTCATTAAAAAGTGAAATGGACTGGACTAAGATAAATGCAACTGACCTGTCTTTGAATTGAGAAAGAGAATGAGACAGAGAAGGCCGAGGCATGCTGCAAACATTCTATCCCACTTATCCAGTCTGGTCACACCTTACTGCAAATTATACTGCTTATTATCCCTGAGCGCTCTATCGCAGGCCTAAATCAGGCATAATTCAGCCTGGGTGCGCAGCATCTGCCTGTGACAGACCAACACCGCCAGGCTGTGTGACACCAGAGAGAACATCATCTTAATCTTCCCATCTCCTCTCTCGCTTTCTAACCAGCTCTCCTTCATCCTCTTTGTTTTGTACATTATGTGCCAGTGTATCTCTGCTGCCTTCTGATTTCACTTCAGATCTGCTCTCTCACTTAGATTCTTTTTATCTCTGATTTCATTTTTCAACTTTTGTAACTCTCATTTTTCCTCTTAATTTTGAGAGAATCCATAGCATCCAAAGACCACCAGTATCCTGCTATTTCACAGAGACAGTATGTGTTTTCTCGCTGATGTACAACAATCGTCTTTTGAAAAAACAAACAAATACGTAAGTAAAACTGTCTGGCCTGAGTCCAAAAGCCTGATGGGAAAATAATGTCAGACTTTTGTTAGTGGCTCCATTAACACAAGCTTTCATTACATAGTGAAAAGTGGCAGGTCAGTAAATCCAGTTTTATTCCAGAAGAAACACATTAATGGATATGAAGTGAGTAATCCAAGCGACCTGTATGTGAAAACTGAATGGGTGAAAGAGAAAACGTATTGGAGCCAATGAAAGTCCAGACACTAACCCTAACCCTTCACTTCAAAGTTAATGTTAAATGATGTTTATCAAGTGAGTTCTCATTAATGTTAACTTTCTCAATAGTTTGATGGTAGCTGCAAATGTTACTTGTCAGTTTGGGTAAAATGGATACTGATACAAGCGCTTCAACCTTGAACAGATCAAGCTGTTAAAACATTTTTGCCATACACTCACACACACACACACACACACACAGTGAGGAGGTCAGCATACATTGCGCTTGCCTCTCCATCTGGAGCAATTTGGGGGGTTCACTCCCTTCCACAGGTCAACTTTGACACATGCACCAGAGTAGGATCAAACTGCACTTAATGGACAAGCTACTCAACCTCCTGAGCCACAGCCACGGCACAGCAGGCGGTCTATGGTCCGGAAGGTTACGGGCATAATATCATTCAAAAGCGACTTTAACAGCACATTTCGTCCTTTTCATGTTGTGTAGAGAATTAAAGAAAGCTAGAGGTGTGGGCTCCTCACACCACAGACGTAGTCAGACACTGACCTCCACCCAGCGGTGGAGGAAGAATTTATCCGATTTATTGTTTTTATACCAGAACCTTACGTATTTGGATCAAGTAGCTTGTGAACAATAAGGTGTGTTGGATCAATAAAATAAAAGACAGTCACTTAGTTATGGGATCAGTTTAGGATATATATGTAAGCTCAGATCAGTGCGCGAAAAACCTTGATCCAGATGTCAAGTAGAAATATTTCAAGAATCTTTAAAAATCAATTAGATTTGCGTCTTTGAATGGACCTGAAGCTTCTCACCTCTGTGATATGTAATAATATAGAAAAGACAGACACAGGGAGTTGCACATAGGGATTCAGGCCCACACACGGCATATAAGCAAAGAGAGATGGCAATACAGCACGACTTGACAGTGGAGTTGTCCTCCTGGGGACACTCCCTGCTGCACTAGTTGAGCACAACAACACAGAACGCATAGCACACAATAGCTAACATGCAGCGAGGATTGCCAACAATCTAACAGAGGGAATGAGCTGAGGATAAAGACCCTCCGGGGTGCAACGGCACAGAGGAAAATCAAAAGGTAGATGCTGCAGAAGAAGGAGGCATTGAACAAAATGTGTCATTGTTCACCGTCTGTCTGAGGAGGAAAGCTGTTGAAGAGCAACGGTGAGTAAATCATTTCATTTACATCTTCAGTCAGGGTCACAACATTCATATATAATGTACACGATCAACATAAAAAGGTGGAGTTTGGCAAAACAGTACAGATATAATAGATATAATTAACACCAACTTGAGTCTGACCTGACCATATTTATGAAGCATTACAAGTTCAGAACCCAAAGTAAATGAATAAAGTACTTTTTTCATCAAATGGATTTTCCAATATAACTGAGACCTGAAGCCTAGCAGAGTAACAAACCAGCCAGTATGACAGTGACAGTCAATGAATACATGAAAACATGGAGACGCCCAAGAGGGTCTGTTGCTGTTTCGATCGAACATCACGTAATTTTGATTGATTGGACTGAGGAGAATGGTCAAACTGATGCGAACAGAGTGAAAGGTGACGCTAACTCAAGTAGCCACAAACAGCAGATCAAGCCTAGAAGCAAAGGGCGAATTATTCACGTTTAATTTGGTTGCAGAAATTTTCGAGCCTCTGGTGGTGGTGGTGGATAGGCTCAGAAAAGTCGAAGTAAGTCCAATGATTAACATATTAATCATCAAGTTACCCTTACATCTTTAAGTGTGGGAAGGGGAAAAGAAATGAGAACATTTTTATAAATTATATAGCATCAATGGGTCAACTCTACTTCATATTTGCTATATTGTCATAGTTTTCAGGAACTGGACACTCAGAAACGTCGCTCCGTCTTCTCCGGCTCTGTGTAACCCGTTACATCAGCAGTTCCCCCAGCTAACAGCAGTGGCTCCCCTAATGATCAGCTTTAGATTTAACTTGGGCTGATTGCATTAGCATTAGTCCGTGCTTTACTTCACTCCGTTTTCATTTGACTACACCGTAGATGCCGCTGTGAGCCCCACGAGCACTGATGAATGATGCCTACACACTGTGTCCCCTACCACTGCCTGTCAGCAGGACCTCCAAATCCTCACAAAAAAGAAACTAAAAATATAGATTTCTAATGCAGTTGTTTTTGCTCAGTGTGAGTCTCCATAGTGTTTTGTTGTCACTCACGGTTGTGTTTCTCTTTTCTCCTTTGACTTCTATTGCACTTTGTGTGTGCGTTTGTGTCTTCGCCTCTCTCCATACACACAGAGCAGAGACAGCTTGACAATTTATGTCATGTTATGTGGCTTGTGTATCATTCCAAGTCTTATAAATCCAGATAACACCAAAGATGGACAAACACTGACAGACAAACAGCTGAAAGTCAGACTAAACAGGCATTCGGCCTATCAACAGCGGTGAGGTGGTGGCAGGAAAGCTAGTCCTGACAGCACTAGCAGCTCAAATGAGCCATTAATATTGACCAAACATCTGGGAACTGAAGTTTATTTTTGTCTGCTCACCTCTTTAAACAGATGTCAGTCTCTGCCCCGAAGCTTTAGGGTGTCCCCATCTATAAACTTAGTTCTTGAGTTCGAGGTTTAATCAATCAGTCTTTATTTGCATACCACTTTTCATACAGCAGTGTAATGCAATGTGTTTTACAGATTACGGTGACAAAAAGCAACTCCACCCCCTCTCACTCACACGCACACACAGCCAGATCCAATTTACACAAAAAGCATGAAGTCACAAAAGGAACTGAGGATAACTTCCACAATAGTAGGCAATGTGTGATTATATTTTTTTAGGCCATCTAAGAATGTGTTTAAATGTTTAGACAAACATTTTTGCATTTTTTCAACAAAACTACAGAGTAATTATTCTAAATGAGATTAGTTTAGAAAATGAATTAAAAAAATGAAAAAAGTAAAGCAAATGCTATAGCTAAATTACAGTGGCAGCATGTGAACCCTTTAGAGTTTGGTTTTCTGAATTGATCATGAAATTTGATTTGGACTTGATCTTGATCAAAGTCAATAATATTTTAAAGAGGAAGGGAGTGATAATAATAATAATACCACCCAATCAGTGATAATCTTTCATGTCTTAATTAATAACACAAAGACATTCAAAAAGGTGGTGTAAAAAACAACCAACACCTCTGACTTAGTAACTGGTTGAACCTCCTTTGGCAGCAAAGCCAAGGGCATCAAGCATTTTTGCAATTACACCTGCACAATGTTCAGGGGGGATTTTTGACCATTCTCCTTCACAGGACCGCTTCAACTTGGCTATATTTCTTTGGGTTGGGTACAGCTCTCTGTTTCCACGGAGTTAAGGTCGGGCTCTGAATGAGCCATCCCCCAAAGGAATTTTATTTTTCTTTTTTTAAGCCATTCTCTTGTGGGTTTACTTGAATGTTTAGGTTCATTGTCCTGCTGCATCGCTCAGCTTCCGCTGAGTTTTAATTAGTCAACAGTCAACCTGATTTTATCCTGTTAGGTTAATTGATAAATTTGGGAAATTCATCGTTCCCTTAATGATGATGATCGTGATGAGCTGTCCAGGCCTGGAGGCTGGAATTCACCATTGGGATGATGTTTACATGCTTTGTATATATTGCCCTTTTTACACCATGCATTATGTAATTCTGCGTGTTCTTCCCGAATAATTCCAATTTAGCTTCGTTAGCCCACAAACCATTTTCCCAGTAGTGTTGTGTAGTCTCAAAGTACCCGTTGGTGCACTTGAATGTTTTTTTGAAGCAGCAGCAGCTTCCACCATTCTGTCCTGCCTGTTCACTGGCTTGGATTTAATAGAGTAACAGAGATGTTACTGAGGTGCACCTCCAGACTGATGCATATCAAAACTCCAGATTATTTTTCAATACTCTCTGGCTTTACATAAACAGTTCTGCATTTTACGTCTTCTGAGAGCTCTTTTTTGGTTCGCATCAGCAGATGCATCTTGTGAACAGCAACCTCCAAATGTTCATATGAAGGTAGCAAAGCAAATTTAGAACTTGACATGTAAAAAAAATAAATAAATCTTTGGAAACTTATGGAATATGGGGATGTTTGTGGATTAAAATAAGATTCTATATACAAAAGCAAGCTCTAAATAACCTTCAATGTGAAGAAATGACTAGTGTGAGGAATGAGCAAGGACATGTATACATAAAATTAAAGACCCCCCAAACCAAGAAAATACATTATAAATTGGAAAATATAAAAAACTCATTTGAAACATGCAACACAAAGCTATACACTTAACCCCTGAGTCGGCAGTTGTACAGTATCACATTTTTCAAACTTCTTTAAGTTTACCATCTGTCAGCACAAAGCAGAATAATGAGCAACCCCTGAGAAAACAGAAGAAGAAATAAACAATGATACATCAAGATTTAAATCAAAGCAATGTCAGCAGGAAATGGCTATACCTCAGTATGATATAAAACCAATAAAATAAATGTTTTTAAATTGTGACTTTTATTATTTGGTTTTGCAATCTGTTCCATGTTCTAGTTGCTAATTAGTACATTTGTTTTAAAACCTGACTGTGCCCTACTTATAACATATTATGTTTTGTCTGCCAACATAGACTTGAGAAATTTGGGATACATAAAAGCACGTATTTGCCACACACTGTATCTTTACACTGACTAAGATCTCAATGACACCAACACATTAAGGTTTGTAGATGTCATGCTGAGCGAGCGACACAAAGACTCGTGTGAAGAAGTGTTAGGAGTGCGTGAGTTTGGCCTGCCACCTGCCAGGCCTCTAAGTCTTTGAGAGAGAAACTGGGAAGGAGAAGAAAGGAAGGGTGTACTAGATACCCAACCACATACATAAAAATTTTTATATTCAGCTAGAAGAATAATTATTTAACCAGAACAATCCCCATGTACCAAGGAAAATACAGTATATTTTCTTTGTTTAATAAAACCAAAACTGCTGAATACTAACTGTTATTGAGGCAGGATGTTGCATCAAATTTATGACACAAAACCCAATTCACAGATATACAAAAGGAAGAAGTATTTAGCTCCTTTAATTTAGCAAAAGTGACTATACATCAAAGTAAAAATACTCCATCATGTTTAAAAGTCCAGCATGAGAAATACTAGATAAGTAAAATTACACAAAAATATTAAAAGCAAATAAAGCAAAAATGTGAAACTAAAAGTGTCATATTGCTATCTATGACACCATATTTGGCATATGTGTGTAAGCAGCATGTTACTGCTGGAGCTGCTGGAGTCAGAGCTACATTGAACCACAAAGTTCTCAGGTACAAAGCCTTCTAATCTTTGATTTCTGGTGAGACGTTGGATCTTTTGAACATTTGACATGAAACCTTATGAAAGGTTTAGAGGTAGAAGTAGAGCAGTAAACAACTGATCTGAAATGCCGGAAAACATCAAAAGTAAATGGGAACTAAATCGGTCAAAGTACAGCAGTAGGAGGTATATGGTCTTCCTTTGAAATGTGGCGAAGTGGAATCATCAAGTAGTGAAAGTAATGAAATGGTAACACTTCAACATCAAAACTATACTATACTATCAACCATAAGAATACTTAATACTAAAGAAACATATTCTATCCTCTAGTCCTGTAAACACTTTTCTGGCCATTGACTGTGGTTTCTTGCTGGGAGCAGGAGGTGGTGATGCTCGCTTGCCAAGAGTTTCAGCCATCAGTCATAGGAACATATCACGTAAAAGTTAGACTTTTTCTTTATATCTGTAAAATGGCAGGATAGCTGTCAGTAAGCTTGCATGTGTCTCTGATATAAATTAGGCAGTAGGATCAGTGCCACTTCTATGAAAGGTCCATATGGTGGAGAGCTCAGCTGAAAACCTGCCTCCACTCTTTAATGGCGTTCTAAAACCAGGGCCAAGGGGCATGCACATAGAGTAAGTGTGTGTGTGTGTGTGTGTGTGTGTGTGTGTTCACATTTTCTCTAAAATCCCACTATATAACAACTTTTGCAACATACATCAATGAAACTCTTAAAGCCAGCAGAAGGTGATTTCAGAATCTTTGGTCCTAATGTGAATCTGGGAAGAAAAGCCAGTAGTTATGGTGATGAATGCTAAAAGCAGAATGGGGGGGCAAGGGGGGCTGGGGGCGGGGTCGATCTCTGGATCAATGTGTTGCCAGCCCCCCCCAAAAAAAGGGAAGAAGAAGAAGCAGCGAAAGAGAAAAAGGTGTCTGCCATATGCAGCTTGTCAACACCACTGTGATATGGAGAAGAAAGTATTGGCTAAACTGTGAACTTCATGGTGATAGCACAAAAACACAAGGTCTTCTTCATAGACTAATGCTGTCTACTGGAAATTACATTCATTATGAATATGCAACAGCAATGTTTTTATTAAGTAATTAAAATGGAAGAAATGGCTGTATAGTTATTCATTTGTGTAACCAAATAGTGAATAACAAGTTGCCTCCTAGTCTCAGGAAACTTGGCAGAAGGAGTTTTCAACATGACAATGTCCCAAGGACACTGCAGAAACACTGAAAACAAACAGTTTTTAAGGATAGAAAGGTGAAAGCTATGACCTGGCCCAGTCTGGCCCCCAACTTCAATCCAATGGGTAAACCTTTGGAGTATTTTAAAGCAGAAGGTAGAAAAACAAACAACCCTCGAGCAAAGAGCGGCTGAAAAAAAAAGAACATCTTTTCACATATTTGGTGCAAGGCTAGTGACACCTCTCCCCGGGAGCATTGAATCTGTCATCCATATTAAATGAAAGCAATTATGGAATGAGTGGTGCACTGATTTTCTTGCTGTTTGTCCCTTAAACATAGATTCTTCATTGTTGTTAATCATTTGTGGTTTAAAGTTAAATAGCTTCATTCTACTTGGGCTTTGCCTAACAACAAGTAAAATGGATAAGATTTGTAATTACTCATCATATCAGTGATTCTGATTCTATGGTATTCTGAATGACAGTTCATTTTAAGTAAATATTGAGTCCATGTGAAAAAACGTAATGCATAATAGCTAAGTTGGATCACTTTGCAGAGAAAAATATAGATTTTACACAATGACTCATTATATGAATTATATTGAATGCTGTGTCAATGAATGTCATTGACATCATTTGGTTTAACCCCCCCCCCCAAAAAAAAAAAAAAAAAACAAACAAAGAAAACTAAACAAGCTGAAAAAAACTGACCCAAAAGTTATTGGGGACTTTTAAGGTCATTAGACAGATAACTTGAAAACTTAATAGGGGACAACACAATAAGGACACACACATTCAATGACTCATAAAAAAAAAAAAAATCTGTCTGGTAGCTCAATAACATCTTTAGAGCTGTTGTCCACTTCTCATCTCTCCCTGCTGCTGTCATCTATTCTTCCCATTTCAGTGAGTCCTGTCGGAAAACATGAGTCCCAGCATGAGATCTTAAACAATGACAGTCAGTATCAGAGCACAAGTCCAGTCCCTCATAACGGCTGACCTACAGCATGGAGGTCCACACCATCGCCTGCCTCTCATCATAAACCAGCCAAGGTCAAGCTCCTCCTACCTCTGCTAAATTGACATGTTACGGCTCATTTAGTAATGGCAGCTCTCAGGCAATCTCCAACAGCAGAAAGCATCCACTCATGCTTTAGCAATGCTGTAGTGTCATACTTAACCTAAGGGAGGAAAATTCTTTGGAGAGAGCGTAACATAGGACACCCCATCACACGGGCAAACACAGTCCCCCACACATTCAAAAACACTCGCAGAGCTAACGAGCTCAAGTGAAACGTAGCGCAAGTTCACATTTCACCTTAATCACAAACAAGATACTTTAAGATGACTGAAAGTTAACCTAAACAAGACACCTCATACATAAATATTTCTGCCAAACAGCCCCAATTAGTTTCATCTTTAATGTCAGAACAGAGCAAACATCGAAAGCCTGAGCAAACAGAGGTCAATGCACTGGACAAAAGGTTCACTTATTTGAGATGCCTTCATACTGCAAAGATTTTCTGCTGGTGTGCCAAAAGAGAAATTCTGACATCACCCAAAACAGTTTGCTTTGTTAACTTCCTTTGAAATGTGCACAGAAAAAGGCACATACATGTTTTCTTGTGTGCATTCATGGCAACACAGAAGATGAAAGCAGAGGAGAGTTGAGGTGAGAGAGACTTTCATTTTTATTTCATCATTCAGCAGATATGTTTCTCTGTGTAGAGGTCTGTACTGCCAAAGTGAGTCTGAAGCCTCTAAGGGACATTATTAAAGAAAAGTTTGATGAGGCATTTGGCATCCTTGAAGAGTAATGAATTTACCAATGTGGAAAAATATCTATAACAGAACAATTCCTTCCTTATTTCTATTCACCATCATTTAATTAGCGGACATTGTTCTAACACTTTCCATTTTGCTGTCAGTGAAATCTTCTAAATTTATTGGATAGAGAATTTCACTCACTGAAGGGGGAAGAGTACGCCTTTATTTCCCAGGTGCCAACACAAGCTGGGCACAGACTGGAACAGACTCAGACCAACACAGTCTCTCAACATTTTTCTTCATGTCTGTATTTCACTTCCACAAAGGCTAAAATAAAATCCCAACAGTTCACAGACAGTACGGTTTTCTACAGAACTCTCCTTTTACATTTGACATAAGAGCCCCTAAAGGACACGAATTTACAAGACAGAGGCTGAGTTTATCATTATGTAACAGAATAAGAATTATAATATGACAGGAAAAAAAAGTTATTTAGGGTGTGAGTGGGACAGAGGTCTGCTGCTTGCATTCTTCCTCATTGTATGATACAGGACATTTAAAGTTCATCTGTTCAGACAACATTTACCAAAAACTCAAGAAAAGTATGTGGAACTTTCAGAAATCACTCAAGTGTCCTGGGGAGTTTTTGAACAGTATGTAACTATTGGGGAAAAACATATTTGGCCCCATGGAGTTCAAAAATGATTTCTGTGAAATTGCAGCTTCACTTCAACATCACCTCACCACTTTGACAGACTGACAGGACAAACTAAACTCCACGCGACTCAGCGTTCCCTCACATTCCCAGCTCTCTCCTACTTATGTAGTTTCTTCTTTTCTTAAACAAGTCCTCTCTGTTCCTGCTTTCAACTGCTTTGTCCACTTCACTCAATTTCAGTTGTATATGAATTTGTTCATTCCTTAGTGAGTAACAGGAAATGAGAGGGCTAGATAGGTTAGACCTTTCTGTTTATCCAAGTATATGTATATTTATCCAGATATGTCAATGCCACAGAAAGGGCTTGTCAATGCTTCTCTTCATTAAAGACATGTTGAAATATGTTAATTTGACCAAGGGCCAGTAAATACACCCAAGTCTGGTACATCTCAAGAGAGCCACTTCTATATGTCTTTGCAATAACCACTATATGCATGACCCTTACTGGCCTGCAGGAATGAGCAGTCAAGAGAAAAATATCACTGAGTAAAGTGGGAAGGCCAATAAAATCAGCAGGGCCTATGTATCGAGCAGTATCAGCCTAATACAGATAGAGTGGCATGAGTGCACTGTAAATGGAACACGAAATGCCACTCCATGCAGTGAAATATCAACAAAATAAAATCTAAAGTTAGGTTTCAGGTCATTTAAAGTGTTGCTATTCCTAAAATACAGCAAAAGCATCTTTGGAAAACACAACTCAGATCAAGTTAAATCATTTTTGCTTTTTTCAGCATGACAGTAGTGACTCTCACTGTATTTGTTTTCTCTCTCTCTCTCTGTGAATAGAATAGAATTTCCTTTATTGTCATCATACTTGGTGCATGATGAAACTGTAGCAGCTCCCACAGCTCAGTGCATAATCAAGTAAAAAAGTAGGTAAAATCCATACAAAATTAAGTAGTATGAAAGAGTGTGTGTGTGTGTGTGTGTGTGTGTGTGTGTGTGTCCTCAAGTTAAGGCTACTATGGATGAAGCTGTTTTGCCATTCCCTATTCCTTTTGGATGATATACCACCCATCTGATACATCAGCGGAAAAGTCACATATTGGTATCAGCCTGAAAAATTGAAAACTCCTTGAGCAAACCAAAAATATGTACCAAAAGTGTGAACATCCACAGCAGAGGTTTGGTGGTAAATTATTGGAGAAATAACCATGTACAGTAGTTATCTGCCTACTGCTGTAAGAACGGCCTCTTGAAAACACTGTTTTCCAAAAGGTGTTGGACAAGCAGCCATGGTGACAATTCAAACAAGAGCCTGTAATAGAGGAAAGTGAACAGAGAGCAACGAGAGAGCGAACGAAGGAACGAAGGCACTCGTGTTCTGGAGGGCAGTTTCTTTTCAGGGAGAGAAAAGACCCCTCTCTTCTGCCTCAGTGGTGCCCCTGGCTGTGCCTGTGTTTAGCTGTGGGAACAGACCACTTGGTGGCACATCCTGAATAGGGGGCCTTCGCCCCTCGAGCTCTCTAAGTGGTCCTGCCAGCAAACAGGCTTTGGACCATCTCACTCTGCTTTTCACTCTCATCTCATCATTTTATTCATTCAGACACTTAACACAGCACTTCTATGACTACCTTCATACGCCTTTTTCTCCCCTAAATTTTCCTCTGTTTTCCTCTCAGTGAAGGGAAGAAGAATCATCAGACGACAACACAGAACACAAGACAGACCTCGATGTGTAGATGCCTGCGTAATAATTAGTCATCTCTTCAGAAGCTCTCCAGAGAGGCTGTCCCGGAGGCTGGGATCTCTACTTCGGATTTCTGGACTCGGCCATTTAAAGCTGGCCTGACAGGCTGGACCAGATTCCTCCGTCTATTTCTCAGTGGGCTGACTACTGACCCCAGTGGTCCAAAAGTCCATTAAACTATGGTGATTTAAAGGGTATAATGAGGGCTGATTTATCCCCACCTATAGAGATGTGGGGCCCTTTGCTTTCGCCAACATACCGCCCCCTCCCATAAGGACATTGAGTAGCGTTAAGATGGCAGGAGGAGGGCAGGGGGCGGGTCTTAAACAGCAGCCATCAATGGACAATAGACCTTGCCATACACATGGATTGGGCATAAACTTATTTATGTGTCTGTGACAGAAAAAGAGTCTACTGACGGGTAACAAAGGAAATATCTGAATAAATGAGTGGAGAAAGACAACAAATGCAGATTCCCAAACAGGTGCACTGCAAGGTCAATTACACAGTTTATGTTCAGCCATGAAAGTGATAAGCAGGCCAAATTGATTCTAATTTTGTTTCAAGGTGGCAAGAGGAAATGATATTAGTGACTTTGAAAGCATGCTCATTCATTGTTGCAGCAGGGACTTCCGTCACAGAGATGCTCAGCAGTGAGTAAAAGTGACACCTGCATTTAGATTCATGGGAAAGACGTCAGTTAACAGGCTGGGAAATTGTGGTGGACAGCTCATACTGATGATTAAGATGCTCATCCAGTATTGCACTGTGTCCTCTTCCTGCTCAATATGAAATGTGCTCACACTGTGTCAGGAAGAACACACTCTCAACAATTATAGAGCGGGATATTATGGTAGGATTGCAGTTACAAAACCCCTCATTACTAATGTGGGGTCAGATGAGTCATCCTTCACCATATTTTCCACAAGTGGGTGGTGCGTATGTGTGGTACACAAAGAGAACACCACAGGCCTGAAAACTTGATCGTTCCACTGGGGAGATGCTGGGGCTCTATTTGTGCTTTGAAGAAGCATTTTGCTTGTATGGTTTGTGTTCACATGTTCCTTCAGAAGAAAAAGTCACTGCACATCAACACAAAGTTGTTCTGGGTGGTCATGTTTGCCCTATGATGATACCATCCTATCCCAATGGGAGAGATCTCACAAAATCACAACGGCCCAATCCATCTCACTGAACCTTGTGTCCTGAATCATTCATCACACCTCAGTCCAACAGTCCCCTATGGAAGATTTTAGACAGCGATATAGTCAACATTATCATCAAAAGACAGTAGACTCAAGAGACGCGTAGAACCAATAATAAAAATTATTTTTTGCTTCAATAACTTAAAACTTCTTAGCGTTAAACAAGAACTCAACAATGAGCCATACAGTTCACAGAATAATTAGGAAGTGAACAAACAGTTTTGAAGGTGCAGGTAATCAATCAGAGTTCATAATCTGTTAAAAACAAGGGCAGCTAACCATTTATGTCAGACTAAAAAGCCAAAAGTTGAGTAAATCAGTGGTGATTTAGAGCGGAGATAATTACGATATCATTAAATCCTTGTGCCTTGTGTACATGTCGTGATTTGCTTTATAATCTCTTCAACATCATGATTTTGCTAAATATATCCTCCATCAGCTCCTGTAATTCATCCACTCTACACAGCAGGGGGCACGACATGCTGCAGATACCCACCGGTATCAGATATCCACAGGTTTAATCATAACATGTATGTCGCAGTTTCTCACTTGATGGGTTTGACTTTTGCCTCGCCATGATCAGTGAGAAGAGATGGACTAATACCTCATGAACCATGTTGCCATGTTTGAATAAGGACAAACGCTTTGACTTTCTCTGATGCGCTTCAAGACTCCAGTGCCATCACTTCAAAACAACCAAGTGACAAATCAGTTTAATATCTGGTTACTGAATGACTTACTGATCGCCTCATTTTGTAAAATAATACAAAATGATAAACAGCAAGAAGTTTGCATCTTTAAGGAATCCTTTCTGGTTATGGTCTCCAAGTTCCATTTGATCATTTACACACTCTGACACCAGTGGAGAATTTGTTTTCTTCACCATGCAAGTTATTTTCACTCATCCCCAAGACATTTTCTACTCAGTCTTGCAGCTGCTTTGCTTTGATATAAATCTGCTTTTTTACCCAACTGTTGATTTTGCCAAACTGATTTTGATATCTAATAGAATTTTCCTTTTTGTATCATCTTTTTCACTTGTATGGTCACATCTTCTCTCCTTACACTGACAGACAACTCCACCTCAATTTAAATGATCGCTCAACCCATGGTTTCATGTTTGAAAGACACAGCTGCTCAAAGACCATTTAACAGCCTATTTCTTTTGAACTTTCTCAGTTGAGTAAAATGTGTTGAAAGGGCTATATGCTCTAAAAGGGTATTTCAATATATACATAACGTGAGGCAAATTGAAGCTCTTCAATGTTTTTGATTCCATTTTTTTATCTGAATTTGTGGAAGTTCAAAGCTCAAAGACTAAAGAACAAAAAAAAAAAAATTCTAGCTCATGCTTGATAACACCAGCTAACCTTAGCCAGTAACTACACTTGGTCATTTTGTTGCAGTACAACTCAACGTCGAGCTATTGCTAATAAGTCTAATGTCACATATTGCATTAGATACTTTTTCATACATTTAAATGCACATTTGTTTTGCCGTTTATACAGAATGAAATTACTTATAAAGAGCCATCTTTAATCTGCTCGCTGTAAATCTTTGTCTTTTTCTGTAAACCTCTGCTTATGCACCACTTTTTTATGGAGGTGTTTAAAAAAAAAGTTACCACACAAAGGGAGTAACAATGCTAACTTCGTCCTGGAAGAGCTTATATACACTTGTGGGTGATAAGCGAGCTGGCACTCGACTCTGGAGTACGGTACAACTGAGCCAGTCATAACAGATTTTTATAGTCCCTCTCCAAGCACAATATTGTTTGGTAGCATTACCATGTTCCAGTCATCTCAAGTGAGCAGGCTCTATTTAAAGTTCATTGTTCCAATACAACCTCTAGTGGGATTTTTTGTGTGCATAGTGTGGGCTATTGTGTTTGCGGGAAGTATTAGTTGTCTTTTTTTCCTCCCGTGGTGGTGCTGAGTGATAGCCTGCCAGTAGAAACACCGGGGAAGAGCTGATGACCCCTGTTAAAGGCCAAAGCAAGGAAGCTCCTCGAGGGTTAGACAAGTAGGAGGGCAAGAGGAGAGGGAACTGGGGGACAACAGATAGAAGGGGGAGTAACTGGAGGAGTGTTCGGAGCAAAAGAGGCAACTGTGTAATGACCACGAAAGAAAACAAGAGAAAGCAGTCTGAAAGACAAATGGAGCCAGAGACTGAACACCCATAGCTGGGGTGGCTTTTACGACAGGGGAGCACACATTACTGCCAGGGAACTAATGGGAGGGGGGGGTCTACACAGGACTCATCTGTATTCTGACCCTGTTCAGTGAAACACACACGGGTGGTATTCATACAAAGCATCAGCCCACAGCTGCTGGTCCAAGAATAATCACGAATTCACACACCCTCACAGCAGGGGCTAACTGCAAACTCTACTACTGACTGAAACAAGGCGGAAAGGAAGGGGTAAAAAAAACAAAACATCTTCAAAGCAGAATATTCATATTAAATTTTCCAAACAAGCTCGGAAGTTTTGATCTCAATTTGGGACAAAGCAAGGGCAGCTGATGATGGGGAATTGCATCCATGAATGGTCGGAAATATTCTTATTGGCTGGTTTGTCAAGTCGACGGGCAGCAGGGTGTCAGGGAAATCAGGTTTGAACATTTTCTCTTAATCCCACATGGAGAGTGGAGGATTGCCTTGATGATACTGCTTTCATCTGGACGACTACAGCTTGCACAGCTGCACACTGGCCTCACTTTGGTCAAACTGCCTCAGGTAGGCACTCTGGGATGCTGAATGTGTCCTTGTATGCCTGATCTCTGAGTACAACAGAAGAGTCAAAGTGCAATGCCAGGCTGTTCTCAGCACGTTTGCAGATGAGGTCATTCTCTGGTCTCTATGGAGGGCTCAAAACACCTGCCTCATTATGTGATATGCACTTTCTTGTCCTTCTTATTCGTATTTTGAATGTGGTGAAGGTTGAGGCATCTAGGCATAGACGAACCAATGCATTTATTATTTGAGGTACAATAAGCAATTTTACAAGGCAAGCCACTCACTAATCTTTTCCCTTTCTGAAATTAATGTAAAATTTATTCCAATCCAAAATCTCCTTCTGGCTTCACAAAACTAGAATTGTATTCTAATTATGAGTGGCATATTCATTTTAAAGAGAAACACATTGTTGTAAAGTATGTTCCTTACAACATAAGTAATTTTATGAAGTATGTCTATATAAATTGCACTTGTATAAAATTAGCTGATCAATTTATTCCATTCCATGCTTGTATCACAGAAAGAATGCTTAAGAGCTAAAAGTAATTCTTTTTGGGCAATGATAGCAATGGTGTAGAAAGGTGTAGGAAAAAGTAGGAAAAGCACATAACCATAACTACTGAAGCAAGGTTCCTGCTAAGCAAGACAGATATACTTGCTATCACAGTGGTGTTCTACAGCCTGTGTCCATACAGAGAGGGTAAAATAAAGTGTTGCTCAAGATAAAGCACAGCGTAATACAAACATTTTTAAGGTAGTTGGATGATTAATTCCTGTACTGCGCATGCACTTCAGTGATTTCTACATATCCTTTACAAGCATTCATTTACTTATTACAGAAGCCATAAGATTGATATAATTATCACAATAAAACAGCAACAGAAAGAAAACTTAGAAACCATTATCTCTTACTGATTCCATCAGACATGACTTACAATCACTGTTACCAATACATCCCACCTCTCTGGTTTTAAAGAGAAATATTATTTCAATCATATTTCGCTTTAATGTGAAAAGACCATGTCGATCAAGCACATTACAGTAACTCTCCTGTTACATTTAACACTGTAAATCTTCTTAAACATTACACTCCCAGTAAATTTTAATATGGTGCAATGCTGCAACTGCACTGGATATGGAAACAGTTTGACAGCACAGGCTGTTAACCTGCCATCAAGCAGTTAGTTTAGAAAATGAAAAATAAATAACAATAATAAACAATTTGTGTTGTGAGCATTTCTGACACATCGCATGCAATATCTCAGTAACTACACAATGATCCACAGCAATAAGGTATAACATCAGTAGTTACTGGAGCACACTTCTATGAAGATCATGCATGCTTCGAGACTTTCCACAGCTCTATGATTTGATAAACTGTGGGATGTGAGCTGCTGCACTAATGAAAACTTCTATAGTTTGATCACTTAGTTTCCTGCTTTCTTAGTCTGAGTGACTCACTGTTTTATTTTTATCGTCGTGAACACTGAACAAGGGATCAACCCCCAGGTTGAACTCCTCAGGAAACATCACATAGGAAGCAGAGAGAAAGGGCTCCTCCCTGTGGCTAGGCTACATGTGTCCATCACACTGAGATGGTAAAAGACTTCTCCATAGCAACAGTCCTACATAGCAACAGTCTCTTTGAATAAAGATAGCCTTGGATGCCATTCAGAAAGAATCTTGTATCGCCAGTCCCTTGAAACAGAAGACATTGTTAGAGTGTATTTCATAATTTTGGGAGACTTGCCTAACATATATTCAGGGGCCTCTTTTGCTTCATATCTGGTTTATACAAATGACTGCATACCATTATATTCTCCAAGTATGAGACTCACTTCAACTAAACTCTTTGAAAAAGAAAAAGCCTGCTGCTGATTTCTAACTCATGCAAGGCAGGAAAAAAAGAAAAACCGAAGGACAAAAACTGGGAAATCTACTTAGAACAAAAACAGACAGCGTGAAGTGTACACAGACTTAAGATCTGCATTTGAACAACACCACCTCTGAGCCTCCACCAGTGGAAACATCTCAACCAAGAATTTTTCACTGTCTATTTGAACTTTTCTCTCATCATTTCCACACTCCATATTATGAATCATTCAAAACACTGAGCTCGAAATGAGACCAGACAGGACTGTAACTTGCCTTGTATTGAGCCTTGTATTGAGCTTGCCACAAGTTTGAACCCAAGTCCAATTTCAGTCCAACAATGTAGTGCTTTGATCAGTTTCCATGGCTGATTTAGGATGTCAGTACTATCTATCACTCCTACACAGCCCCTCCAGGAGCAGTAGAACTTAGCATGCAGGGGTTGGGATACGCCAGGGAATCAGAAATAGTGTGACACTGGATGTTGGTCGACTTCTAGGTCAAGAGATGCATGTCATGCTAAATCTGTCCTGTCCAGTACTATTGTCAAACATATAGTTGCACATGAAGTGATATTGTACATTTTCCTTATTGTTTAGATCAACTTTGTGTTGACCTTACAGAAAGTCAGAATGTCAACTGGTTAGAAAATAAATTGCCCCAAAGCTGAGAGAAGCATTTCAAAGTAATACAAAGAAGTTTCCGTTTTCTTTCAGGTGCAAAAGGCAGAAGGTGTTGGGGTTAACTTCAGCTCCCTTGTGTGATTAAATGAAAATCTCATAACGTGTCAATAAATATGTTTCTGCTTCAAAATAAGACCTTAAAAGTGTATATAACACTTTGCACACATGGCTGTACTGTTGATTTGGCCTACAAGCACGGGACACCACAACACCTTTGAAAAACTTATACTTCAAATATCCTTTATACTGAATATGACTATGTCCATTACTCAGCATGAAATACTGAACACCTTTATCTGTGTATCACTTCAGTGTGAATCATTTTAAGGCTGCACAGTTTAAAAGACAATCATCCTGCCTCTGTCACATATTAGCTTTGTTGCTCTTGGTTCCCTGTGGCCATTATGTGAATGGGGCCAGTGCCTGTTCTGTCACACTTTGATCATTCCTGCTATTAACCATTTGCCAAATACATCTGTCACATGTGTTTCACTGTTGTGGTCTCATACAACTCAGCTCCTGCTGCAAATCTAATGTCAAATATGCAGTACCAGCAACACCCCTGCAATCAAATGCAATGTACTGTTGTAGCTCTGCAATGCATTAAAATCTTTTTGAAGGTAAGATTTCCACTTCCGTAAAGGTTGTCAAAGAAGAGCTGAAGGACTGAAACAATAATTTCATTTAAATAAAATTACTCACAACATTGTTTAAGTATTTAATTTTTTTAATTCAATATTTTGAATGAATATATTTATATGACCTTTTTAGGTGATCTCTATCTTTCTGTTTCACTGGTATGTCTATATTTTGTATTTTCCCCTTTGGGATTTCTTGTTTTGGTGAACATTTATGTATCTTTATATAGTACATTTAACATGTGTTCCGAGTGCTTATTTTAAATACCCGTTTTGCTTACTTTTATCCATTTCAATTGTTTTTTGGTTTTTTTTATAACTCAGTGATATCTTTAAATATGCTATACAAATGAAGTTGGCTTGAAATGACTAGGGATTCATTCATTGGTAAAGGCAGCTTTCATTAAAAGATGACAATGTGCTGCTTTTCTTGAAGTGAAATAAGGGTTTTGTTCAGAATTTGATGACAACACCTCATGCTACAGGCGACTCCAAGAGACTGTTATTCAGCATTGTACTTTTTAACTACAGAGCAATTAATCAATTAACTGAGAAAATGCTATGCAGATTAATCAATGAAAAATAATGACTGAACATTTAATTAAAATGACCATTAGCTGCATCTCTGAAGTGTGTGGTTGTAGTTTAATGCAATCTTACTAATTCATCATCTTCTTTTAAATCATTTGTGTAATTTTCATGAAACATCCAATTAAAACTACACATTTCTGATTTTTTAAGTCTGCTTCCTCCTCCTGTTTTAATTTGTTGCATTTTAGTGTCATCAAAAAAAAAAAACTACTTTCTTACATTGTACAACCAAACTATTTTAGTACTGTTTACTATTGTTTGTGTATACATTATATCACACTTCTTTTCTGCTAGTGCAGTCTTACATCAGCTTCTTTTAATGTGGGCAATTGTGCTGCTGTTTGCAATATGCAGTAAGATGCCAAGCTGTGTTTTTTTGTCATAGAATTCACAGCTTCTACCTTGATGATAAGTAAAGTCTGTCTTTGTATCACATCAAGAACCCCAACGAAAAAAAAAAATCCACTCTGTCGAGAGCCTCAACCTCATACATTAGGCATGGTGTTGGTTTGTTTTGTTTCTTTTTTTTTTTTTTTCAAACAACTGTCAACTCCATGTCGAGAGCATTCAAATGAGCTTCTCCACTATCCTTCATTATACCAGGCCTTTTCACTATGTAACTATGGGAACATTTACTAGAAAACAGAGAAATGAGGAAGTGGGCTATAGGTAATATCAATCCTCTGCTGTTGAGAAATGTCAAACAACTTGTCAAACCGCACTTTTCCTGGTTCACAATGGCCCATTAGGCTGTTAAAGCAGCATGTTGGCAGCACTGCGTTTCACAATTTTCACATACAAGTTTGTATAATCACACGTTGAAATCATCAGCATTAGTCCTTGAGCTTCATGCTTCAGTAGCTGTCCCATTTTCCTAGTTTTGCTACACTCAAATCAAATAGCAGCAGTCTTTCAAAGACCCTCCCTAAACAAGTCCACCATCTCTGAAGGGGTTCGAACCTAATTTTCAGCTATTTCTCACTGCTAGAGGGAGCAATACAGTGCAGGATGTTCCCAATGTCATATTTAAAGAAAACACAATACCACAATATGGTGCAAAGGCAAAAAGAAAATATTAAGTCAATGATTGTTCAGAATGTACTTAACACTCATTTATTACATTTTTTCAGCTGACTTCAGTTCATTTTCAGTGTTATTTGTCCCAAGAAGGCCATTTGTTTGCATAAAAGTGGGCATGAAGTGGACAGAACAATAGATGTTAGAAAACAATAGGTAAGAGCATGAAAAAAAAGTGTATAAAAAAAACAATCAATCAATCCATTAAAGAGACTCATGTGAATTTAAATGGATGAAATGGAGTCGACTTGGAAAAAAAAAAAAAGCAACTTCTACTGCACTAATGCAGACTAATGTACTAGCAAATTGCAAACAAGCGAAATCAGCTAACTTCTCAATTGAAGGACAGCGTTGTTCTAATGGATACAGAGTAATACACAGCATGTGGAGTCTAGAGACTGACCTCTATCCCTCTCTGCAAGCAAACACAAAGCACAGTACGGACAATGATAAACGCCTCCCCACAAAAATCGCAGATGGATGCTGGGGTTGAGATGGTGCTCATGAAATACTGGGTCAACAGCAGCAGTGTTGAGAAAATACAGGCAGCAACTTATGGGCTTTCTCTAACAATGACCCCGGACCTCAATGTGACAAAGCCAACTAGTGATCCAAGACTATTGCACACAGCAACTGATCACTTGAAAAGGCCAGAGAGATCTCAGTATTAAGAGTTTGTAAGGCTGGGAGCTGTGTTAGGTGGCAGTAGTGTGAGCCACCAAATAGATATATTCAATTTGTATATAAATGTAAAAGAAAGCTCCACAATGCGTAATGCCTTTGAGCTCAAATATTCCTCTAAAGCTTTACATATGAAGAAAAAAAGTTAAAGTGACTGCAAATCCTATGGACAATAGTCATGTTGAGTTTACAGCCGTTATTGCATGAAAATGGGCCGTGCACTCATGTCAGCATTTCTAAAGCCATTATGCAATAAATTGTATCATATCAAGCCATTATAAAATAACACAATTCATTTGAGACGTAATTTGCAGTGAGCCAAAATGGCAACTTCACAAAAGCAGCAACAACAACTTGGGGGGGTACTCTAATATTGAAATATACTGCACATCATAGATGGCAGCAGCATGAGAGCATAAATTAGCAGCCATCAGAAGCATTAAACATAACATCTGTGAAATAGCCATAAATTGCCAGCTGTAACACAATCAATATTTTCAGGCATGCAACAGCTTTACATAGCCCGGTCCATGTTTATGCCTACCCCTACATTTGAGTCACAGTCCAAGCATCCAATTTTCTTGAAATAACTAAAATAAATAGCAGTTGAATTTTATTAAGCAGCAGCAAGTTGCTTTTCTCCGCAGGCAGAGATTAGATGAGTTTCTAGCTGCAAAGATTGGTCACTTATCAGCTAATCAATGAAAAACAAATCAGCATTATTTTCCAATAATCATTGTAGTTACTTTATATATCACTTTAGGAATCTCTTTCTTTCTTTATTTCTTTTTTTTTTTTGTCTCACATGGTCAGGAACTTTTGGAAATAATGGAATAAACCCAAGAGTGAGAGCAAACCTGGACAACATACACAACCAGGAACACTGGCAGGACATTAGAGGTCAGCTGTGTTTAATTGATGAAGCAGCAGGTGGCAGCAGAAATCAATTAGTGACGTCACATATTTCAGTTTTGGCTCAAATCAAGTGATCCGGTGTTCCGGTGTTCACGGGCGTTGGATAATAAGCACCTTCAATGGCTATGGCGAATTACTTACAACATACAACAACAAAAAATGAACAATAGTAATAATATTAATAATGCTAATCAACCTGTCCAGGGTGCTCCCCACCTTTGACCCCAGTGTCTCCTGGGATATACTCCACCACCCCATAATAATCCCAAAATGAGATGAGACTGAGTTTGGTTTTGGGGATCGTCGATGTCACGAGATAATGCTGTGTTTGAGGTGGTTTGTGATGTCATCCAAGGGGATTCCGCTTCCGGGTGTGTGGTGTGGTGTGCTGCTGGTACCACCTATATGCCACTTGGGTACTGCACATGCCTGTCTATCTGCGCAACATGGTCAAGTTGAGGATTATCACTCCATTGTCTGACATGTATGGAGGGTCAAAGAGACAGAATAAAATAAATAAATAAATCTTTAAATAATTACAGAGTTGAATGACGTATAATGTAGAATGAGCTGATGGTTATAGAGAAATAATCCCAGGTAGGATGAAATTATACATTGCGTCCGTATTATTACCTGGAACATGCACACGTCTTGCATTCAGTTGACCACACATTAGCTTGTAGCCAGTGTTTGGATCTCTTCTGTGGACATCACTTACAACACAGTCCAACTCCCGATCACTCACAGCAGAAAACAGGTCTGTCTGACAGGTCTGGCTCGGTACTTGGACCAATCCTCGTCACTCTATATCTGCTTCCTTTAGGCAACATCATCAGGAAGGAATTCCCACTGCTACGCAGATGACACTCAGCTGTACTTATCAATGAAGCCAAATGCAGTTAGTCAGATAGTCAGACTGCAGACATGTCTTGAAGACATAAAAGTCTGGATGACCCATAATTATTTACTTCTAAATGGCAAAACAACTGAAGCTGAAACTGAAGTTATTGTACTCGGCCCTAAGCAGAGCCCTCAGATAAACGCTATCTAAGCATCTAATCAGTCTGGACGCCACTGTAAGAAACCTTGGAGTAACTTTTGACCAGGACATGTGAGTAGGGTAGCTTTCTTCCACCTGAGGAACATCCTCACTCAAGAGGATACATTAAAACTAGTCCATGCATTCGTAACTTCTAGGCTGGACTACTGTAACTCATTACTATCTGGATGTCCAAACAAATCTCTGAAAGGCCTTCAGTTGATTCAGAACGCTGCTGCATAAATATTAACAGGAACTAGGAGAAGAGATCACATCTCTCCTGTGTTAGCTGCTCTTCATTGGCTGCCGGTAAAATACAGAATAGAATTTAAAATCCTTCTGTTAACATATAAAGAAGTGACATTCTTTATATGTGACGTTCAGCTTTCTAATTGATCTTTTGTGTGCTTTTCTTGTTGCAACATCTCAAAATACCTGTCATTGGTACTGAAAAAATCCACAGCTTGGTTTGGAATAAGGCACATAAAAGCTACAATGTCAAGCTTCAGTTAGAGGTGATCAAAAACTATAGGTGGCAAAGTTGTGAGGTGTATATTTATTTTTCATGTAAAGGTTTGGTTTATTTGGCCTATTCCATCAGTGTGTTGGTTGCAAACCATGGAGACATTCATATCAGTGTTAAAATTGTTGGCAGGGAAGTTGACTTGTTATCTGAGCTGTGGGGTTCATGAACATTGCCAAGTAGTTCATGTTAACAGTGGATCAGATTGAGGTATTCGAGATGTGACTGTCTGTGGCAGAACAACATAACTGGGATGAAATTGCGCCTTGCCATTAGGAGTGATCCTGAATAGGGGGAAAAGGAGCCTGTGATGTTGTGTGTGCTTCTGTGTGCATGTATACGTGTATGTGCGGGATGGGATGTGAAACCTGCTGCTTGGTAACCCCACTGTTTGAGATCTGACAGCTCCCACTGGTGCCTCAATGACAGCTATAAAAGAGTGTCTATGTGTAAGAGATTCAGATGGTACAAAGAAGGAAGTGGTCACAAAGAAAGTGAAAAAACCAAAGCTGTTTCACACAAAAATAAATACACTCACAAGTTATCCATGTGAATGAGAAAAAACTTGAATCCTTTTGAAATCCACATTAACAGCCCTGATCTGCATGGCATCCTCAGACAAATAAGGGTACCATGGGAACAGTGCGATGTGTTTCTGAAAACATAAGGAGAAACTTCCTCAGTCACTTTGGGCTAATACTGTTCATAAGTATAGGCCTGTGCTTCAAGATACATATCCATTCATTTCCCATCATTTTCCCATTCCCATTTCAAATGAACAAATGCAAAATATTTACAACCATAAGAGATGCACTTTGCAGTTCTAGGTGCTTCTTTTATTGTTTGGTTGGAAGCTGTCTAACGTAACAGCTCTACCAGCAAACTGACGATTTACCCTGAAATTTGTGAGATGGTTCCTGGTCTCAGAGAATGTTGTTGTATTTTGGTATTTTCGAGCCATCTGTCCCAGCCAGCTATAAAAAAGAATTGCAGTGAAAGTGCCAGGGGAGTTTTCATGAAAGTCACTTAGCAATGATTTGAAATTTCCATTACATATTCAGTTTTTCAGTGTTTTAAGTACAAGGCTCAAGGACTGCAATTTTTTCTGCAAATATCCCCATTATTGTTGCCTTGAAGAACATGAGGACAGGTTTTATCAATGAAAAATAATTTCCCCACATGAAACAATGCATGCTAAGTATTTATTTTACAGAATTAAATTATTGTTCATATACAAAACCCTGCTACATAAGATTCATCAGTGAAATGCACTGCTCAGACTCCATATGATAAGTGCCTGATCAAACCCAGATTAAACCCCTGAGTAAACATGAGCAGGTTCATTTTTTATTGTTAATTAATTTAACTTGGCATTTGTAAGAGATCTGTCCAGGGTGTACCCTGCCCTTACCCAATGTCAGTTGGAGTTGGCCTCAACCCCCTGGAACCAGCCATCCATCTTCTACCGCTTTTCTGTTTCTGGGTCGCAGGGGTGCTGGAGCCAATCCCAGCTCACTTTGGGCAAGGGCGGGGTGCACCCTGGACAGGTGGCCAGCCCCCTGGAACCCTGTCAGGTAAATGGCACAGATAATGAATGGGTGGATTTTTAAAGGGGGGAGTGTATCGCTTCTTTCCAAGTTTACTTTTACTTCGACTAATGTCACTTCAAGTGGGAAAATGGCAAATGTGAGAATCCCAGCACCATAAAACAACAAATGTGGAATGCAAGTTATACTAAGTCACTTAGTTTAGAGTTGGGTTCAGCAAAATCTTCAGTCTCACTTGTTTGAATATCCACTAACTATTGTCTAACCAATTAGCGTGCATTACTTCATGTCAGGAAGTAATTGTTCATTGATAGAACTGCTCAAGGGCAGCACGGTGGCATAGTGGTTAGTGCTGTCGCAGGTTCGGTTCTCCCTGTGCCTGCGTGGGTTTCCTCCCATCGTCCAAAGACTTCATGTTTGGGTTGATTGCTGACCCTAAATTTCAAGTGAGTGTGAGTGTTTGCTTGTCTCTGTCTGCCTCTGTGTGTTGGCCCTGTTGTTGTACCCTGCCCTCGCCCAGAGCAAGCTGGGATTGGCTGGAAACGAAAAGTGTAAGAAGATGAATGGATGGATGGAAAACCTCTCAATGTTTTTCAAGGTAGCATTTTGAGGCTAAATTGTAATATACAATATACATTATTTTATTTTCCAACCTTAAAAATTGCATGAAGGGTCTTCAGAATAAATACTTCTTACTAAATCTTTTATTTTCTCAGAGAAGAGTTGCAAAAAACTGCTAAATGAACTGCAGGCTGATGTCTGAAAGCTGGAATGGGAATCCGGTACCTGGCTGGCACACATCTACGCAGTGAACATTAAGGAAGCATCTAGAAAATCTCCCATTAAAAGTAACGTATAATGTTTTGTGATTATGTTTACTGTGCAGATTGTAGGAGAGGAAGGGCTGTTGATTTCAATGAATAGCCAGAATTACAAAGTATGTGGGGGGTGATGTTGGAGCTGAAGTTTTAGAATTCTGACAAACAATTTGAAGGAGCTGCTGTGTTTGTTCTACTTTATTTGATTAAGTTAGAAAAAAACTTGGCCTTTCTTTATGCTATAAATCTTCATTCCAAAGGGCTCAAAATTAAAATGATGGATATACACATTACAGAGCCAGAGGAGTAGGGGGAGATTGCACATTCAGGTTTTTGGATACGCATCAGGAAAAGTTGACAATTGCTCATTCTTAATGCGACATGCTATGTCACATCTGCTGAAGTAAAAAGCAGTTTACTTTGAGGTGCTTCTGAACTTGCACACAGAGCAACATTTCAGTGATACATGACTGTTTTCAGTTGGAGCCTTTGGCTGAAGGTTGATAGTTAAATGAATTCCAAGATGCAAACTGAAAACTGAGAAGTTTCTCTCAAAAGAACTTTAAAATTAAATTAAAAAAATAAATTTCAATTTCTAAATCTTACTGCTGCTGTCTCTCACCCTCCCATACACACCCATGTTTTAATTTCAAATATTTGTTGAAAGACTTGTCTAAAGGTAAGTAGGACATGAGAGACACATACACACTCAGGGTGCACTTAGGCTGCGACTGAAATTTTAGTTGAGATTGTTACATTTCATTTGCCCTAAAATATGGCTTACTTTAAATCTGCAGAACAGTCTTCAGGCTGGGATGCCACTGTAGCACAATGCTCATGGTTATATCAATACAGAACATTGCGACAAATTTGATCTTTCCCTACAAATTAGAGCTCTAGGCCATATTTGGATTTTGGTTGTATTTGAAATAATTGCACAGGGCTAACACACCCCTCTAATGAACTTGCAGGTGAATGGGGCATAAACAGCCCTCACCAGTACCAACGCCTCATACCAAGATGATAAATGAGTGAAAAATACACAGGTAAGATTTCAAGAAATGTTTACTTTACCCAGAAAAAAAAAACATGACAGTTGTGATGTGAATGAGCTAATAATAGCAAACTCTGATTGGACATTGCAATAAAACAATAAGTCAAACAATATTTTCTTTTTTTCTCCATGCCAGGGATAATCATGTACTTAAGTTTCCATTATCCAACTTTGTAATACAGGAGCCAGGGTAAAAATCCTCTAAAGTATCTTCTCTGTAGTAAGTGGCACTGCTCTGCACTGTAATATTTTCTCTACAGCTGGTATGGCATGCCGTTAAGGGGCAAGCTTACAACGGGATTTTAAAAGTTGAGTTCAATAAAAGCCAGCATTTCTCTAAAGTGCCTTGCCTGCTGAATGTGGCTTTGCATGTGCAGGCAACTAGGCCGACAAATGTGCATTTAAAAAAAAAAACCCTCTCACAAACGTTAAGAGCATGTACATAGAATTAAGTCAACCCAGAAAACAAAAACCAAGCGACAAAAAGGTTCAGTACTGGGCCATGGACACACTGCAGAAAGTTACTGGTGAAGATGACAGCACCAGTCACCATCTCCTCTCCTCGTCCACATTCAGTCCTTGTATTCGGTGTACTTTTTGGCCGATCCCTGCACCTTGCTGGCGGGGTACTTCAGTCTGTTCAGGGCCATTTTCCGGAGCACCGCCTGGGGAAGGTCGACGTGACACTTCTCTGCGAGCTCCACCAGGTAGATCAGCACGTCGCTGAGTTCGTGCGCCAGCTGCTCCCGCTCCGACTCGGTCCAGTCAGGCAGACCCTCGGCGACCTCGCCCCGCCACTGGAAGAGCTCGGCCACCTCGCCCACCTCCCCGACCATGGCCAGGAATAGGTTGCGGGGCTGGTGGAACTGGTTCCAGTCCCGCTCGTCCGTGAACTGGGCCTGCATCCTCCTGACATCCTCAAAGGAGGGCTCCGGGCTGAAGGTGAACCCGCCTCGGTGGACTGTCCCTCCGTTCTGCAGCTTCGGTCCGGCCGTTGCCTCCTCGGCTGGCCCGTCTGCAGACACTGACGACACGTCCCCGTACAGTCCACAGTCGTCTTTCCCGTTTGTCGCCATCATGTTGTCTTTCTTCACCCAGCGGCGCCGCGAAAAAACACGTTTTCAGAGTTAGAGTTAGTCAACAACCCGCTGCTCAGGAACCATGTGAATAATCCCGCCAGTTCTCCCACATGCAGGAAATGACACAGATTATATGGGAAACCGGAAACCCGGCGGTGCTGGGTGTTGTAGTTCTACCTTAGAGATGGCCACAGACGCGCCTAGTAAACGTCAAAAAACAAGACTACAGCTCCCGCTGCGTGTTTACGTGATACGTCACAGTCAACATGGCGCCCCCCTTTAACGTCGCGAGTGAGCTGCTACACAACATGAATAAACAAATATCGGTATTGTGTCCGAAGGCTTTGTGTGTCATCGGACGAATCTGTACAACAAGTTCACGATGGCACAGTCAACAACACTCCAGACTGAAAAGGTAAGCGGCTGCTGCCGAGCAAGAAGTTATGTCATTGATCTGACTTACTCACTTGTATGAAGCAGTTGTCAAAATGTTATCTTTTTTGCATAAGGTTTCTTTTTTGTCTTTTCCTGCCCTGTAATGTTGTATATAATCATGTTAAAGGTCTGCTAAGTTTCAAAACCAAAGAACAGTTAAAGGGAATTGTTAACAAATCTCCTGAAGTTCGTCTTTTTCACCCCATGTTTTTTTTTTTTTTTTGTCACTTACCTACGTCATCATGTAACACCTCAGAATAACGTCAGCCTACCGGAGAGTTTGACACCAAGTGGTAAACCTGGATTAAATGGAATTAAACACCAGGCCCTCCACTTCATTAAATGACCATTAAAAAGGGCTCTCCTTTGTTTAACGGAGCTGGGTAACAGCTTTTTGTCAGAGCCTCCATCCTTATTTCAACATGTGTTTGTTATGATAAGGGAGATGTCCTCAGGGATCTTTATCATGAACACTGAGCTATCCAGCTCCCTTTGGGCTCAGCTCAGAAGATGGTTGCTGTAGGATCAGATTAAAACCTATGAACAGCCAGTAAACGGACATAAGAAGAGCATCAGATATATTTATTGACAAGTAGAAATACTTCGCTGTTCCAGGCTTTCTTTTCTTTCTCTTCCTCACTCTGGTGTTCCCTTATAATAATTCTTATAGCTCCTTTTATTATAGCCATATCCTGTATTTTAATATTTGGATGTATACATTTTCTACAGCTTCTTATATTCTAGTAATGTGCTCGTTCAACTTACAATTTGCTAACTTAAACATTGTAGTTCCATTTCCTGCTATAATAAATGCTTTCATTGCTATGCACAGTATTCATGGGCCTGACAGTAACACTTAACACTGACAACACTGCGTCTCTTAAGGACATATAAGGACATGACAAGTCCTCCTGTAACTTTCTTTTCTATAACTTAGCTGTTGGCGTCTTTTTTCCTTGCAGTTATGACTTTCAGTTTTAAGTTTTCAGAATCTAAAGTCACAAAATCCCCAAATCCCCAGCAACACTGGCTGTAGTCTGATGGGAGGAAGTTACCCCAGTCTTATGAAAGTGTTCCTTGGGTTCAAAACCAACAGAGCGCTTTAAGTGTTTTTCCCAGAAACTCAAACCATGAAAACGAAATCAAGACCATTCAAAAGCTGTCTTCGCTTACATTTTTTTCATTTTCCCAAGCACATTAATGCCTCACTTAAGCAGGGTTTTGCAGCAAATACTCTACCATAGGGTCTTCCCACAAGTTTTATCTGCCTGCTTGAGATGACCATGACTCTGATATTGAAAGTGTTAGTTTGTCAGACAGTTCCCTCCAATTAATCTTCATGTGCAAATAAGTTGGTACCCGACTCTATTCTGAAGCCAGATATTATATATATATTGTATATTATTATAATATCAGCCTATATCCATATATCTATATATACAAACACATACATACACACACACACACACACACCATTGGAAAATGTTTCAAGAAAGTACTTATCTCCTATTTCCACTTTGTATGGCGTTCGCGATTAATTAAAAGCACAGTGTAAAGCCAAGGTTTTTTTTGGTCTGCATATCTTGTACAGTAGCATGAGCACACTACATGCTGTTGAGAATTGATTTTCATAGGAGATCAACACAAAGTTCATTTTAATATAGACCTGTCAGCCAGACAGAAGCAAAGAAATACATTTTTCTTGCCAGGTGCACAGCTGCTTTTCCAATTTGTTTTATTTTCCTCAGATTCCATGTATAGTACAAGGTTTTTTATGTTGCTCCTCTCTGCCTTAGTGCTCCCCAGCAGCTGGTTGGGGTGGTCGGCTTGGAGATCCATGCCCAGATTAACTCGAACACCAAACTGTTTTCTGGCTCACCAGTTAATTTCTCTGCGCCTCCAAACTCCCTGGTGTCCTTCTTTGATGGATCCTTACCTGGCACATTACCTGTAAGTGATGTTTAGTTAAATGCAGACACAGATAAACTTTTGCCTTTTTTGATCCCCTTTTTGGCAGGTGATCAGTTAATGTCCATCTGTGTCTCTAGGTCCTCAACAGACGATGTGTTGAGGCAGCAGTGATGACAGGACTGGCACTGAACTGCACTATAAACAGGAAGTCCTTTTTTGACAGGAAGCATTACTTCTACGCTGATCTCCCTGTGAGTTTTTTACTCCCTGACCTCTGTTGTTGCTTCCTCTGCATCATCAAGGGACCTTATTCGACAAGCAGCAGAGTACAGAGGCTAATGCCTTATGAATCCTACAGCATTATTCATTTTAGGTTGACATAAGTTATCCTCATATGCCTCCAGCTTCGACGCTCCCAGGCACAAGCTTTTATTTAAGTGGCAAGCAAGTTCTGTTGAATCAGCAAAAATGCTATTTCCCATACATCCAGAGTGATACTGAAAGCTATGAAAGAAAATTACCAGAGTTTTTTTTTTTTTAACTCACCAGCTCATTTCCTCATATCCCTGTCCATGCCTTTGCTGGTAATTTGGGGATAGCTTTCATTTATTCATAGTTCACATAATTTAATCATTATTGGAGTCCTGACAACTGTTAATTGGTGTTAACTCAACACACGATTGTTTATGTTTCTAGATTGATTGCTTTTTTAAAAATCTAATTAGGAAACATGAAAACTAATTAGTAAACTAGAATTAATCGTCAAGATGACTCTGGTCTTTAGTAGTTACCATTGATATTGTTTTAGCATTGATTTGAGTCTTGTTCGTGTCCACCTGATGAATGAAAGTCTAATGCTTTCTCTCCTTTAAGATTTGTTTTCATTTCCACCTTCTCCTGTGGGAAATTTCTGGCTCTTTAGCTGCTAATGCTTGATTACATCCCCCAGCTTGCTGCTGACTTTGTCCAGTGTCTAAAAACCCATTGTACACTAGCTGCTCAGCACCAAAGAGACGAGACAAAATTACAGACTATATGGTGAACGCAATGGAGCCTTAAGCTGCTATATTTCCTTCAGGAGTAGCAGGAGAGAAATTGAGTAAAAAGCAAACAAATATTGGACTTCAATTCATCGAATGGCTGAAAACTGCTCTAAATAAACAATAATCTTTCTGTGTAACTGCTGGACATGCAAGTAACCAACTTTTTACTAAGACATTTGTCATACTAACTTAAAAAACTAATTTGTTAACAACACTTCTCCCCAGTAAATTCCTCTCTGCTGTTAAAAAGTCATGGTTGTAGATCGGTCAATTTTGGATATTTGAGAGGTTACATAGCAATCCAGTGGTCACGACATGGGCATGTGGTGTTAAATGTCTGAAACACCATGGCACACCATATAAGCTGAAAAGCAGTCCAATGGGGTGGTGACAGAGATATCCAAAACCCCTCTCTTCAACTTTGATATTTCCATTTAACAGTCTTGAGCAAGTGATGTTCGTTTTTCTCTGTGTAATGAAGTTTTTGCATGGCAAGGTTCCACTAACCCTCAGAGCCCCAGGGTGATTTTACTGCCATTATTAGTGACATTTTAAGGGTTAGATGGAAAAGGCAAAATGTCATGGGAACTCTACAGTGACATGCCCTACAGAGACCTTTTGTAATGAATCCACAACTTCTCAGAACAAAGGTGTACGAGAATTTTACATTTAAAATTTTCAGTCTGTCTCGGCCTTGTGAAATATTACATTAACAGAGCTACATAGGCAAGGTAATCGGGATGCAATTATGGACTGAACAACTCAGGAGACATCTTTTCCTTCCCTTTGGTTTTATTTTATTGAGGCCTCACAAGTGTCAGTAACATATTGAATAAGAGCTTCAACTATTATTTTTATTACAGAATTTTCTCTTATTGTGTTAAAGTCAAATAAATTCTATCTTTGATATTTCTGCTTAATTTCTAAGATTACTTGAGCCCATTGTGAAAATGTTACTGATAAGGCTTGGCACACAGCCATTTTCTGTAGAACTTGATAAATATTAGATGACAGATACTTTCTTTTCCCATGTAATATTTCGCCAGCTTCCTGGTTATCACAAAGTGGCAGCAGCATAGAATCACCTTGGTAGGGATACATTATCTCCCTAGAAATTTCTTCGTATCATGAAAATTCACTAAAATCCCCTCCAGAAAGCACAAAGATTACCGTTCAGTTCGTCTTGCTCTCTTGTGTGTTTACAGAAGATTGCATCACCTCTTTTGGATTCATTCTCAACAGTAGACACACACAGTGGGACGGTAATACCCGATTACAGTCTTTGTTTTGATGTTAAATTTCACACACAACCCCTGTCAGCAGCTTGAGCCTGAAACCTTTACTTGTGTTTTAAATTCACTGTGCATAATACCTGCTGCCAGTTGTGCTCCTGGCTCATGAGCCGTCTCAAAAGAGTGATGTGTGAAATGGCTTGATAAGCTGAAGTCAAAGTTGCTTTAATTATGCAGATAATGGGATATTTTTCACATTCAATCTAAAGTTTGAGTGTAATCTATGCTCGTAAAACCAAACCAAGAGCAGGACTGGGGGAGAAATTATGCCGCACTTGAAAAATACTTTTATAAATTGCATTTTACATTATTGATATTTTCCAGTAGAAATCCCTGATTGCATTTTGTAAAACACCACAGTTGCTCATTAAATGATTAATGCTGCTGTCCAAACAGCATTCATTCTTTGAAATTAAATGACAGACAAGGCACATATATAACAGCCCTTTAATAACATGCCGCAGTAGCCCCACACTAATCTACCAACAAAAACAAATAATTAATTAATTAATAAATCATTCATTTCCTTGAGATATTAAGTTCGTAAATAAACAGAAATGGCTTCTTGACTGTTTAAGCCTTGACATGTTTTTAATGAGTGCAGTAAATGTGTGTGTGTGACGTGGTTAGCTCAGGAGAACTTCAGTGGGCAGACGCAAGGAGCAACACGACAGAGAGGCTTGTTTGTTTGGTGACTTTGAAATGAGTCAGGAAATGACTCAGCAGCTCACAGCACAGAAATGGATTTGTGCATATGAAGTGTGTGCATGTGTGTCTGCCATATGTGTAGTGGGAGAGTGGACATGCATCTGTTGCTGAATATAAAAAGGTGTTCTGCTCATTAGAGCTCATCCTGCAGTCAGGGTGTAAATGGGGAAACCTAATGTGTCTACAAGGATCTTATTAACAGCAGAGTAGCCTTTGCCATCCTTCATTATGTAGCTGATTTATTATGCAGGAAATGCAAGCCATCTTAACTTAAACATTCTGCTGAATATACACGATGAAATGTTCATGCTTCAGCTGGCTGAGAATCGAATTTTCAACGGCAGGCACAAAACTCTTGAAAAGATTAAGTAAGAAATAGGCGATTTCCAATAAGCTGCAGCAATGTTCACAAAATCCAGCAGATTTAAAGATTGAATCCACCAAGAAGAGCAGAAATTGAAAAAGAAAATCCCTGGCACTTTCATTTTTTTTTTTCTCCCATTTGTTTTAAAAGGAGGAGGTGTGGATGTGATTGATTATGTTGATCAAGCACCCCATACAGAAAGCCAGTGACTAAAAGCCCCCCAATCTCTGCTCTCACATCCTCACTCTCTTTAGCATAAGTATGATTAATGTTTAGTTCCTGTGATGTGGTTGCCATAGTAACGTGGGCAATTAATACTCTGGGCAGCAGATTCTTCTAGGAATAGAGAGGCAGATAAAATATTTATCCTTATGCTTTTGTGAGAAAAATCCGTGAGTGAAATGGCAGCACTCTCTCTGCATTATAATGACGGCTCAGCCAATTAGCCCGTGTGGGGTTTAATTGATGCTGCCTGCTTCACCTTCTTGTGGACCCGCGACACCAACAGCAGGCTCATCGTCAGCGTTATTTTGCTCCAATGCTGGGATTTAACAGAACAATTGCAGGAGATATAATTTGAAGCATTTCAATCTAAAAAGAATGTGTTGGTTGCACAAGATGAAGCATTATTCCATTCTGCCATGTCAAATAAGCAATTAAATCCGGGTAATAAACTGAATGAATGTAGTTTAAGATATTAACAATCTTACTGACCTATTAACTGGTGACATCAAAGAGAAGTTTAACTGAGAAATTAGACAACTGCGCTGTATGCCAACATTGTATTTAGCATGTTAATGTAGCAAGAGCCAATGTTTAAACGGAAATGCAGAAAACATTGCTGTGCACATCTGATGTACAATAAAGATCATGAAGCATATAACATATGATAGTGTTGATTTGCTTTAACAGTTATTGATGTACCAATCTAGAAAGAAATGTTGCAAGTTCAGCATCTAAACCTAATTTCTCTGCTCACTCAGACCAGTCCCCAGCAGTGGAAGCAATACCACTATTAGCTATCTATCTTAGTTCGAAGACATAGTGCCACTCAGCCAATATTGTCAAGTGACCATAACCACCACCCCCTGCTTGCCACTTTAATTCAGAATTGAAAATGTGTACTGGTTGGGACTTTCAGTTTCTACCACAGCATCATGTTACTGTTACTAAGTGATGGGTCTGTTTTCTTTCCTAGTTTGATGGGGAGTAAAATTAAGTAAACAGTGGCAAATTTGTGTTCCTATACCAACACAATCAGACAGTAAGGTGCACTCAGTAAAAGGTTCAATTTCTTACTGAGAAACAGTTAGAGAGACCAACCAGATGTTTTTCAGTTTTGGATCTTCTCTTTACTACACTGCCTTGCCGGACAGACTTTCATTGTGCTGTATTTTCTCCCATCAGGCTGGATACCAGATTACTCAGCACCGGCAGCCCATTGCTGTGGAGGGCATACTGACTTACAGCCTCCTTGGTGGAAAAAAGATGAGCCAAGTGATCAGAAAAAGTGTTCACATCAAACAAATTCAGTTGGAGCAAGACAGTGGCAAGAGTCTCCACGATGACACCCACAGCCAAACACTCATAGACCTCAACAGAGCAGGTAACATCAGCTACTGTGTCTGAAGATTAAACAATGCTGCTGCTGTTATTTTATGTTGGCAACAAATCCCATGAGAAGACTAAAAGCAATCATAAAATCATTGTTCTAGTGTGGATTGTCTCTGTTGCTAAAATCTGATGTAGCTCATTCCGTTGTGCCTTAGATAGCCACTATTCTCAGAAAATCACATAAATAAGTTTCAGCCTCGCACTGCATGACACACCGTTTCTATGAGCACAGCCACTGTTTTTTCATTGGTTTTCAGTCAACAATAAGTCATTCTGCAGCCAGAAATGCTCAATTCAAAGGAGAAAATAGTCCTTAACAAATGCAATATTTACTTTAGTTTGAGTAAATGGTCTAAAACCTTCTATGACATTGTTAAACCTCAAACTGTATATTTTTTCATTTTAAAATAAAAAAAAAAAGTCAGACAATGTCACAAAGCTTCATGGCATGGATACCCTAGAGTTGTAAAACACAGCTGTCTTCATATCTATCAGGTGTAGGTCTAATGGAGCTGGTGATGGAGCCAGACATGAGCTGTGGAGAGGAGGCTGCTGCTGCTGTGAGAGAGCTTCAGCTCATCCTGCAGGCCCTGGGCACCTGTCAAGGCAACATGTCTGGTATGGAAATCACTCTCTGTTCCCGTTTCTCTGTTTCTCTCTCGTTCTCTCTGTTTCTAAGCTCCTTCAACTCCAAACACACTGTCTTTCCATCCCAGAGTACATCTTCTTCTTACCTCTGTCTCCTCAGAGGGCCAGCTGAGAGTAGATGCTAACGTGTCTGTCCACAGACCAGGTGAGCCTTTCGGTGTCAGAACCGAGGTGAAGAACATCAACAGCATCCGCTATGTGGCCAGGGCTATAGGTAGGTAAAAAGTTAGTAGGGGTGGCATATAGTCGAGCTTAACTTGTTGCACGTTTTGCTCACACAGGTAGAGACTTGATGATTGATGTTTGATTGGATGTTTGCACTTTGTCACATGTAAAAAATGACCAAAGTTGATTGCGTGAGATTATTTGTTTCCTGCGTGTCAAGCTTGTAGTAAAAGGCAACAAACACTCTGTGCTTAAATAAACCTAACAATAATTAATGCCGCTGGGACCGGTAACTACATTGCTAGTCAGATAACTTAAAACAGCATGCTATTTTACTTTAGTTGATTATTTCCTTTTATTCAATGCCATAGATTTACACTTGTACTACAATTCAGAGGAAAATATTATTATTTTTATGCTATTACATTTATTTATTTAGTTTTGCAAAAAAGGCAATGTGGAAGATGTGCATAGGTTTTTCACACATTTTGAATGTAATGTGTCACAGAAATTAAATGTGAAGTTAAAATTCATATATTAAAATAAAATAAAAATTTTGTTGAAATGAAAAGAAGATAGCTGAATTTCTGAATAAAACGATGATAGGAAGCATAGTGAATACTGACAGTGGCATGTGAAGCATAAACTCGAGACTGACAACCATTCATAAACAATTAGCTGTGTGATAGCAGCATGTGATGGTGAATTGGCTTCCCGCAGCTGTTCACTTAAGAAAACATAGATTTTATGTCAACTCCAACTTCACTGGCTGTTGATTGATCTTCAGTTAAAAAGTCATCAAAAAGCCTCAGCCAGAATTTTTTTTTCACGTTGATATGCAGGTGTTTAAGCCATATTTAACAGACCAGTGTGCTCTGTTTGAGTAATTTATCAATAAAGTAAAATCATATTTACTTTGCTGCTGAATTGGTATTTAAAAGTCATGCAGAAAAACATAATTTATCACAGTTATAACGCGACAGCGCTCAGAGACCCGAGAACTGAGAGTATACAGGAGCAGATGTTTGGCTTTTTCTACAAAATTGTCTTTGTGTGTTCGATTGTTTTTGAATTAAGTTGTGTGTTTATGTCCATGTTGTCTCTTATATCATCAGACTATGAGATTCAGAGACAGATCAGTGTCCTGCAGAGAGGGGGGATGGTACAAAATGAGACCCGGGCATACGATTCCAAATCAGGGTAAGAGGATGAAAGCACAGGGCTGTGGTGCCAGATTTGAGCCATTCTAAAACCCTCTGACTGGGATCTCTGCCTGGTTCATTAGTCTCGATCTTTGCTAAGAAGCAACCATCATGGTAATGATGATAGATAGAGCCATTTGGATGCTGCCGTCGTCCTGCGTTATCCATGAGCAATGTGGTAGTTACAGGCTTATGAGTTCACAGAATGAGCTAGCTCCCCCACAGCTGAGGCCTTGATCATCCTCTGGTGCTGTGCCTCCCTCCCATGAGGCCTTGCATGTCCGAGATACATGGTGAAGCGTGCTAAATAGTGTGTGTTGGCTGATGGATTGGCTTTTTTTCCTAGCTCCTGTGAACCTGGCCTCAGATCTGAGTGCACTGAGTTTGCAGGCACCTGAGCAGACTGAAAGATATCAGTTTACAGATATGTTCCCCCTTTTATTGTCCTTTTCTTAATGGTGAAGGTTTCACACCCAATTATTTTCTCAGTTCATTTATGAAATATCCTGAAAAATGCCTTGTATTTCCTGTCGTGCCAGTTAGTAACTGTTTCAGTTTTATGCCCAAATATTGCCAATTTTAATTGATAATCTGGCATGTTGGCATGTCTTCTCCTAGGGAGACCATGCCCATGAGGGACAAAGAGGGTCTCCAGGACTACAGGTGAGTATGAGTTTGTGGTCTGTTTTACCAGCATTAATGTCCCAGGAGGTTGTTTTTATTGACTGACAAAGTTATGGTGTCAAAGGACAATCTTGTCCTCCATGGGGACTGAATGAAGATGAGTGACGGATATGGCTCAAGATTTGAAACGTGTTGGTGTGTGTGTTTGCTAGCTTGCTTGCATTCACAAGTGATTGATGAACAGGCTTGAGGCTGATGGAGTCAAATGATTAGAGGTACAAGGGAAATGTGACAAGTGTGGTATCAAAAGGCTATTAGTATCTAATCACAAGGGAACCTTTTCTTCTCTTGCCCTATCTGTGTTGCTGATAAAGCATTCTCCCCCCAATCCTTCCTTCCCTCCCTTCAGATTCATGCCAGAGCCCAACCTGCCCCCTCTGATTGTGTATGAGGACGATGCATCGCTGCCCACTGGCATTGATGCGTGCCAGGCCGTGGTGGTGCAGAAGATAAGAGAAGAGCTGCCAGAACTACCCAGTGTCAAAAGAGACAGGCTGGTTCAAACATACGGGATCCTGCCTGAGCACAGCTTCACTCTGGTGGTGAGTTTATAAGTGGCTGCGTGCAACCAGTGAGAGAGGAGCTGATTCCCTTACTGAATCTGTTTTTCCTCCACACTTCTTTTAATTTCCATCTGATCAAGCCTAAGCAGAGTCAGCGTGGATGCAGATCTGCTTAAATCCAGGAGGCAGCTGAACGCCGATAGCCTCTGTTGGGCTTATTTGATCCTAATTAGATAGTGTGCATGTGATATTCCTGGCGTGTTGTTTCAGAATGAAGAAGGGCTGGTGGAGTATTTTGAGGCGGTGATGAAGGCAACCAAGAAGGAGCCAAGAAAAGTGATTGGCTGGGTGACAAATGAGCTACTGGGTCAACTCAAACAACAAGACATGAGTGTGAGCCAAAGGTGAGGCAAATCCTTTCATGTTGCTTTTATAATGTCAATATCGTGTGTATTGTTTATCTAGCTTGTTAGATTTTTTTTGCCGATGCAGCTTATGAATGTAGTTCTATTCTGTTGCCAATGCTCAGGTCTTAGATGCCAGAGCCCCAGGCACATGACCCCTTCTCTTGGAGTTCCTTATGACTGACTCTCTCACTTTGTATGGTTGTGCTTAAAAGTCAGTGATTTTTGAGCTGTGAGGAGGAGTAGTAGAACAAGTAGAATTAATAGTACACATGGGAAGTGGGCTTTATTGTAGCTGCTTTCAACTTTATAGTCAAGAGGTCATCTGATATTTTCCTCTGAACTTACTCAAACATATGCTTTTTTGTCTCGTGAGATACTTAGAATAGTTTCCAGCCTTAACGCTTCTACTGTGATAAGTAATACAACTGTTCAAGGTTAAGATGGATATCATGAACTGCAATATAGCTGGTCCAGTTCTTGCTTGGGGACCTTATTGTTTGTCTTTCTCTCTCAATTCATTCATTTACCTCTTCACTGTCTGTAATGGAGGCCCGGAATAACTTTTCAAGGAAAACTGTTCACTCTACAGATGCAGTATGTCTCACCATCTATTGCTTCCAAGGGATTAATTCAAAGGAGAAATTTAGAGCTCACGTCAAAATTATCTGCCATCTACAAGCGATTATGTGCATCTGGTGTCAGTAGGTCAGTGCCATACCTTGTAGTTCATGGCTAAACTTAAATCTGAGACACTTTGGGCCCATTTATAGCAGATTGTTGTAGAGGTAGAGTTTGTGTAAGAAGAACGCTCTCTAGGGGAGTTCACCAAAAAATTCCAGCAGCAAGAAGGGTCAAATCAGTAAGTTTAATCACTAATATCAAACATTTAGTACGTACAGAGAAGACTGCAGTGGTGGGGGAAGCTCTGGCTGCAGCGTGGTGTATCAGCAGAGTGAAATTGTCAGACATTTAAATAAATAAAAATTCACTTATAATGGGGTGTGACTGTGTGGGTGTTACACTTGCAAACATGAACTGCAGGAGCAAAGCTAACTACAGCCACAATGCTGAAGTCCACGCAGATGTACGTGTAAATAAGTTCAGGTTTTACTGAACTCTATCACTGACCTTTCTCTCATCCTTCTTCTCTCCCGCTTGTATTTGCTCTGCATTTATGAAAAAAAAAAAGAGTACAAGATGTAACGACTTGGACATACACCCACATGAATGAGTGAGCTGGTTATTGTGAAGAAAGCAGCTGATGAGAGTTACTGTTAACATCTGTTTCAATATTATATCCATTGTAGCTGTTATTGTATTACATCACCAGGGGTTCTCCATTGCACTATGGAAGTAGGGGCAACAAGAGCCATAATAAGAAACTCACATAAAATGTAAAAAAAATAAAGAAATAAATTTAGTAGCATCTCCTACTGAGCCAAGAACAGTGTTAGTGAACCAATTCCCTTCTCTATTGCTCAAAAAGAAGGTTTACTTTGAATTACTGAGCATTTGCCTCAAAAGAAAAACTTTTGTGCTGCCTAGTGTTCATAATGATGTCGTTATATTTGGGGTACGGGTTCTGAATTAAAAATGATAGCACATCAACCTCCGTTAGATAAAATAATTCAATTTTTCTTCCATCGAGCATTCCACCGATTTGCCGTTGATTGACATTAAAGATTATTAGATTGTTAGTCTTCACAGATACTGCTTAGACCATCACATACCATGAAACAGCTATATAAATCATCTGATATTCCCTAATCCGTCATGTCTGTCAATGACAAAGCACCTGCGATGGTCCTGACAGCCCATCCAAGAAAAATCTGTGTGGACAAATCCAATTACATCAGTGCATTCACTATTTTTGGGAAAGTGTTATTTGAACCTCTCTTTGGCGAAGGCCTGTTAGCTGGAACATGTTGGATTTTGTAAATGTTCCAAAACATTTGAACAGTCTTCGTTCCTTTTCTTTTCTTTTTTGTCAGGCAAAGATAGCGCCGTGGTTAAAAATAGATTAAGATGCCTATCTTTCTATGAAAGCTATGAAAAAAATAAAACATGTTTCCTCGTAGTCTAATGCTAAATATCACACTCAATACTCATTCATGGTGGACAAAGTACACAGCTCCAGTACTTGAGTCAGAGATCTATGTCCAATAAAAGTGAAAGTAGCAAAGTTAAACGATAACTTGAGTAAAAGGGCAGGAGTACTTCATTGCAGCGCAGGGTGTCCATTCACTACATTCAAAGAATCTGACTCTAAGATAATGCAGTGAATGAATTGATTTGAAATGAATTGAAATTTTGAAAAAGAAGCAAATTCTATAGAAACAAACTTAAAATGACAAAAAGACCAACATTGCAATTATATTGTTTTTTATTAAAAGAAAACCACCCCTTCAAAATAAAAATGCCAGATAAAATAAGGTAGAATAAACTTCTTGGCTCAGTGATAAAATCTAAACTTAAACATTGCCTGCCGAAGACATGACTTGCAGTGCACAGCTGTAGCTGATCACTTTCACTTTCCCACTTGAATGTTACCTGCGAGTTCAACGGGGACAGCTACAGCAACACTGCTTGAACACAAGAGATGCGCATGAATGGAGTTTATGGAATTCTCTAATTCATAGATATACAGTGGCGTCAAAGTACGATATTTCCCTTTCCGATGGAGTGGAGTAAAAGTACAAAGTTTCCAAAATAAAGTGGGGGGAAAAAACAGTCACTCAAGTAAAATACAGATCCTCTAAAAGTGTACTTAAGTAAATTTACTTTGTTGACGTCTACCACTGATTTCAATGGAGGACATTAAAATTCATTTCATTTTAGCAATTTTCCTGAAATGGCAGCGAAAGAGAGACTGCAGTGTTAGTGGTCAGATACACCTGAGGTGATTCGTATCTGTACTCAAATCGAAAGTCATTCCAACTTTAGAAACTTCACATCGGTGAAGTCTTAAGTCTGACTTTGATTAGTAATGTAATTCTATTAAAAACTTCTTATTAATTAAACTTAATTAAAGGAGTAAGTCAATGCAAACTAAATGACACTGAAAAAATAATGGGCTGGCATCAGCACAGATGCTGGAAGCTTCACTTTATCTGCTGCTCACAGACAGATGTGAAACATTTGTGTTTGAGTGAACCGCAAAGAAGCTGGTGTTTATTTTTGCATAATGTTGCGTTTGCTGCAGTTTAAATGAGGAGAGTGAAAGAAAAACAAAGAGCGGCCAGCAGGGCTGTGAAAAGCTGCAGGCGGGGTAGACAACACAGGCGCAAACTCACTCACAGAAGTACTTAGAGAAACATTTGGAGCGATTGGAGCAGTAAGGAAGAACCTGGCAGTTTTGGTATCAAGAAAAAATACAAAAGACAAATATCACTTTTGAGCTTTTTTGGGCCTTTCTACTACCTGAGAATTGTCCTTACATATGTAGAAAAGTTTCTGGTAACAAGATGATGAAGAATGCAGTAGTTCTCTTGGTCTATATAAATACCACGCACATTTGAAAACACTAGTGCACTCTTTTTTTGTTTGTTTGTTTTATTTTGTTTTATCTAGCACAAGTCCACACCCAATCTAGTGTTCATACTTTCCATTTCATTTGTTTCATCATCAATAGTTTTAGCTACGTAGCTAGCTTTGACTATTTTTAATATTTTTACTAGTTCTTTTGAAGATTAGGATCAACCCCATATATAACCCTATAATTCATTGTTTACCCTGAAGAAATGACCATTTCTAGTAAAATTAATAGATCTTTCCACGTTCAACCTTTCCCCCGGAAACTGTAGGAGTATCCGCTGGAGTCATCTGTTTTACACAAACACGACCGGTCAAACTCAGTTGTGTTTGTAAAGATGGATAGTTCTCATCTTTTTTTCCACAGTGTCTCCGCCATGTCCAGAGATTTAGTGGAGATGGACTGTCTGTCCAGAAGTGTACTGAAAACACATTACAGTCAAATCACAAATGTTGATCGACTATTGCCTCCATTTATATCATTAATTCTCCTGTTCATTAGAATGTAAATAAATTGGCCCTTCATCTGATTTCAGCCCAATCTCTCCGCCTGCCTTGGCCGAGCTGCTGGACCTCCAGGAAGCAGGACACATTTCCTCCTCGGCTGCCAAGCAGGTCAGTCAACTGCACAGACCGTGCAATTATCCTCTTCTATCTGTCACTCACTACACACAACTCCGGCCAGCATTCATTTGTTTTCAAGATATCACCTGCGTCTAGTTCCTGGTTTCTCCCCACTCGCAGGTGTTCCAGGAGATGTGGAGGTCATCAAGCAAGACGGCCCTGCAGATCATCCAGGAGCAGGACTTGGGGCTTGTTAGTGACACTGCACAGCTGCACAGCATCTGCCAGAAGGTGGTGGACTCGCATCCTGATGAGGCGAGGGCTCACATGTGATTTCTCACTCACAATTATATTGTTTGTTTGTTTGAGATGCTCACTGTCTTCTGTGCCTCTCCATAGGTTCAAGCTATCAAAAATGGGAACAAGAAAGTTCTGAACAAACTCATGGGCATGGTTCAGAAGGAGACAAAAGGGAGAGCTGATCCTGTTCTGGTGAGGACAATTTTACAGGAGAAGACTTCATGAAGCCACATTATGCACTGAAGGTGTAGCTCTATATGGCAACACGCAGTACATGCAAATTATAAAAGTATCAACAGTCAAGCAGGAGATGAACCCCCAGTTCCTGTAAGGATGATATTATGTAAATATTGTACAATATTTTCACCAAGCAGCAGCCTGTATTTTCTGTATTTATGTGTCTGAAAATAATAAATCTTTTGAGACGAGACGTTCAACCGCTATTTGGTTGATTTAAAAAAAAAAAAACAGGATAAATTCATTCTAATATGGGGTATCTACATATGTTTTGATAAGATGACCAGAAGGATTTTATGAAACTATCACTCAACTTAATTAACAACAAACAAGACAATATGAAAATAAATGAAATTGTCCTGACCCAAAGAAAAGAAGGGTGACAATCCTGAATCATGCAAATCCATACAAACCTTTCAACACAGGACAATGTACCAAACGGAGGCTCACACAGGCATCAGATGAAACTGCTGACATATCAGATGGTCTCTTATCAAGAAGTAGCAGAGACCCTGCCCATCCCAAATATCCAGGCATGAGAATGATCAGGGAGCTCCCTCTTGTGGCCGAGCTCATGTTATTTTTCCTGTTATGCTTCCGGTACTTCTCCCTGACAGCAAGGTGCAGATCCTTTGTAGTTTATATTTGCCTCAGTGTTTAAAGATCCTTAAACCCCTCTAGCTCCTCTTCACTGGATTTCTTCTCCTCTGCAACTGTTATATATTTAACATTATCTAAAATAATTAATTAATAAAGTTTATCATCTGGCTGTTTGTAAAATCATCATACATCAACTGCAGTTTTCGTCATATGATTAGTTTCACAAGTGAAGCAGGCTCACACTGCGGGAGTCATATGGCGCCGGGAGCTGGTTGTGTTCCCTGGGTTTTAATGACTGTGCCCCCCTGCCCCTGTCCAAAATGAAGCTTTTTTTTTTTTTTGACCCACTTAAAAACATGTTTGTGTGCATAAAACGGTGCAATTTGGTGAGATGCTCTTCAAAAGGTTCTCCAGCACAGTTTACCTCGTCTCTGCAGTAATGCAGCCATTGCATGTAAATGGAGGCCGTAAGCTCCTCTGAGAACAAGAGCTCATTTTGAACGAAATCTCTCTGAAGGAAGGGCTGTTCATGAATTAAAGATCTTTAATCTGAATTAAAGAAGACATCGATAGCTACAGAATAAACTGACCCCCTCTGGCAAAAAGAAAATAATATATTGATGGGGATAGGCAAAACCTTTCAGGCAAAGCAGCTGGAGTTTTGCTTTGAAAACACTGCCTTTTTGTTGAAAGAGAGGGGGGAATGGTCAACACATGAGGTGCATTCAGTTTCATTGAGCAGAAGTTGCCTTTATTGAGAGATGCTTGTCTTTGTGTGTCAGCAACAAACAGCAACCTGATCACAACTGCTGACAGAACTAAGGCCAAACAGTATCAGAGAGGATGAATCTTTGGAACCTACTGAGAGAGATACTGGTCTATAACCTCGGTTATGATACCCGTTTTCATGCCACAATGCTGCCAAACACAGCGGCTGTACTGCAGCGCCACGTGTAACACAGCTGAACCTGTGCTGGTTGAAGGGCAGCGTGTCGGCAACGCAAAGTGACATCACATTGAAGGCTGATAAAGTGCTCTGCAACATTCATTTACCACAGAGAAAGACTTCTTCACCAGTTCAGAAAATGGTTTTGAAAGATTCAAATAGACATTTAAGTATGATTAAAAAAATAAAATCACACAGAGATCTGACTGCGTTGGTCGCTGCCTGCATAGCATGAAATCGAACCTGGATTTCAAAAGAACCAAAAATATACAATCCAGAGTTAAAACTTAACTAAAACTCTTTGGGGTGATGACATTGGTCAAATGAATGTAAATCACAACCCAACAATTAGTTTCTACAAATTATTTCCTCTGTTGTGTCAAATTTAATTGGATCTACACAGGGTCTGGATCCACGAGAAAAAATACCAGAATTAATCAATGTGAATTATCAGTCATATATTTCCGTCTTCATTATAGGATTTACTGTAGGCAGCTCCACAAGGCCAAAAGAGATGTCAGAAAAAATGTTTTTAAATGTCCACATTCAAAAACAGCTGCGCCTTCACATCAAGTTGTGTATGCACAGGGATGGTGTTTGATTTTTCGTTTGCTGACAGAAAATATTTATTCTCCAAACCATGTAAAAGCACTATATTGTATGAACACCATTAGTCCCTAAGGCTTTTCCTTGCAGCTTCAAGTTTCTCTATTTAAAAAAATGCATAATTTTAAATCAGGTAGTAATATGAACCAACATCACAATTTAAGTACCAATTTGAAATTATTCTAGTCCTGGTAAATTAATTTAATAGAGAAAGGCTTTGTAACAAAATACATCCCATTTTAATAACCATTTGAAACAGGTTCCTCTCAGGAGCTGTTATATCTGAGATGATTTTAAGTATATCAAAATTCTCCTCACAACTAAAAACAACAATCCCTACACAAAAAAAGTGGATACAAACCATAACTAAGAAGCCTCTTGTGCAATCTCGTTGAAAAAAATATGGCAATAGAAACCCGGAAAAACATCTTAAATACCCCATCCCATTGTGAAAATATCCCAAACTTAATTATACCCAAAATATCCTCAATTTGCATAGTGTTTTCTAACAATATGTACATTATAAAGCATCACTAAAGTAAGGCAAATTAAATATAACAAGAACAATCCTGGTTTTGGTGCTGTGGTGTGGAGAAGGTGGAACCCATTAATGTGAGAAATTAGTGCATCGTGGGAAAACAAAGACTTTTTAAGAACTGCGAAGAGACTCCTGAGGTACCATCACGACTCAACTGAAAAACAGCAAAGCAAACGTCCACCGAGGAAACAGTTGAAGCCATGTAACAGAGAAATCTGGATGCATTTCCTCGATGCCGCCAGTTACTTAAATTATAGTGTGACGCTGCTAATTCAGAGATGTGCAATGTTATAAATGAGTCACGCTCCACAGAGTAAGAAAACTGAGCAGCTGACATCAGGCACCTGCAGCTGGTCGAACAAGACATTCACAAGGAGTTCATATAAAGGCAGACGACTGATTGAACGAAAAAAATAAAGAGAGAAATGCTGGTTTTGTGTTTCTATGGTCTTTGGTTGGTGGACTTGGAGTTTGCCTTTATAAATATTATCAGCTGGTGCTGGTCAAATTTCCAGGCCACAGTTTGAACCTTCTCCTCCGCTGCTCAACACCTTACAGAACTAAAAAGAAGATATTAAAAAGCACGAGAGTGATTGTCTTTGCTCAGAAAATAAATACTCTACCATTTCTTAAAATAGTTGTATAAACTGAATCCAAGATTCTTTATCAAGTAGTGCCTGCAGAAAAATATATAGAAACCACCACAAAAGAGTCTTTTTAAATCGCTCAGTTATGTGAGACTTATCACGGAGACACACCGGGACACTGTTACTCTTCCATAGGAATGTAAGATAAGATGGAGTGCTCTTGTGCAATCGCAGCCAGTTCTTTGAGGAACTCTGTGAAGAGGACGGTAGCAAAGACTTCGGTCCGATCCAGAGAGATGGCTTTGGGTTTTGGTGGCGGTGAGCTCTTCAACATGCCCCCCCCCTCACCAGGCGTGGAGCTGCTGTTTTTGTCTGAGAGAAAAAGGATTAAATTAAGTTACAACGACAAAATGTCAGGTAGACTTTATTGCACATATCAGGTTAATTTGAGACTTGAAATAAACATAATGTTCCTGTTAATGAATTATTAATTCTTCAACCTAAAAAATCTGATTGTAAACAAAGTGAACATGGACAAGAAAGTCGATAAACTAAAGTCCCAGCAACAGGGTCCTACATTGCTTCCTGTTATTGCTTGTTTACAATGTATTAAATGTGATAATATAATAATCTGGGCAGAGCTGGCACAGAAATGGAAAAAAATAAATAAATAACACAAGGAAAAAAAATCCTGAATGTTTTGTCACCTGCTGCCATGAATAAAGTCTCTCGGGCCAGCAGCCAGTGCTGGGCAGCAGTTATCATCTCTGGAAAGTCCCTTCTGGTAGCAGCCAGCTCTTCGATCTGGTTCTTCACTGTGGCAAGTACCTGAGGAAGACCCAGAGAACTGCTTTCAGGTCTGTAGTATTTCCAGCTGTGTAATTAAAACAAAACCCAAACCCTTGCAAACAAACCTTGAAATCTCACTTCTAAAGCTGGATTGTCTAAATCACGGATCTCTTGTTTAGTCAGACGTGGAATAAAAACAGATGTTTTCAATTAATCTTAGTCGCAGGCTCAGACTATAAACCCTTCTTTATATTCCGATTTGATTCTTGTGGCGTTTAAACATCATTTAATGATGATAAAGAACCCAGCTCTGTAGCCTCGGGGGGGAAAAAGCACACACTGCCCACACACGCAAACACACATGCTTTTCTACCTGATAGAGAGAACGAACAGTCGGTTGAAAGACCAAGTTGGTGTTGAGCAGGAAAGAGCGCAGGAGAGGCTGAGGGTAGGCCGCCAGCTGAGCCAGGATCCCCGTCAACAACAGGTTGACATAAATGGAGTTGGAGAGCATGTTCTCCAAACGAGACAACAACACACTGACAAATGGACCTGCAGAGAGAATTGTTATTAATAATGCTGTCCAAATGTGACTCTTGTGAGCTTAACCGTCCCTCGGCTCACCTGTAAAAGGCACTGAATAGCTTCTGTTTGCACTTCTGCTAAGAAAGGTGCTCCCAAACGGTGAATTCATTTTCTCTGGTTCGGGTGTTTCAGCAGAAAAGGAAGTGAAATCTATCTCCTCCTCCTCCTCCTCCTCCTCCTCCAGAGGTGAAACAGGCTTCTTCAGCTCTCCATCAGCTTTAACTGGCTTCACACCTGCTTGTGTGTCCAGCGTACGAATGAGTTCCTCATACTGAGCCAAAAGGTCGTCACCCAGCTCAGCAGCAGTTCTGTTTTGGACGTTTGAATTACAATCTGTTTGGACTTTGGCTTTTGCGTCCAAGCTTTTATTAGTTTTATTGCCTTTATCAGCCGTCACAGTGGATGGAAGCGTCATACTTAGTCTATTTTTCAAGGGAACTGAGTCTGGGGACGTTTCTTCCGGTTTTGACCGGTTTGGTTTGTGCCTACAGCGCTCAACGTCCTGAGCGTCTTTCTTGGCAACAAGATCATACACCATGACGTCATCCTGGAACTCGTTTTCCTCAATGTATGAGCCTTTAGCCAGCATGATGGCCGTCCTTCTCATGTCATTGATATGGCGAGGAGGCTCGGCTGGAGGAAGCTGTGCAGGCTTACTCTCCACTGGGGTCTCTGCAGTCTGGACCGGGCATGCGTCGTAGCTATCGTCCCACTCCAGCTCCAGCTGGGTGACGGAGGGTGGCTCTGTGCTCGGCGGTGGGCGGGGTTGAGGGTGTGGTGCCAGAAGCTGGGGAACTCTCCTGATTCCCACCTGGGCTTGACGACTCTTTACACCATGCTCCTCCAGGACGCCAGGCTGGTATTTCTCAGGAGGGGGTTCCTCTCCGTCGTACGGGGCCGACCAAACCTGGCAGGCCTGAAGGCAGCTACGAATGCTCCGACGGGCTTCATCGAGGTAATGAAGGTAACTGACATCAAGGTAAATTTCTGACCCAATAGTGCAAGAATTATCATCAGCCATTTCTGCCAAGCTCCCTCTGTCCTCTGGGAAAAACAGAGAGGAAATGTTGATAAAAGCTGTCAGTCGATGCTTCACTGCAGCACTCTCACAGAGCAAAACTAATCACTTTGACAAGTAACTGCAGGGGGCAAAGTGATGTAATACAGCAAAACAACAGGAGATCTCAGGATCTGATGAATCATCAATCCTGTTAAAAGTTTGTCCCACTTATACACAGATCAACACTCCATTGTGCTTTGCATTCAAAACCATAAATCTCCATATATTTTGGAAACATTATGATAAAAAAATTTGACTTTTTATGATAATTATTTTGTTTATCCCTTATAACAGCCACAGTGAAATGGCTTTCCATTTTCCATTCCAAGTTTCTTTTGACTGCACACCATCATTACTGAGCTTCAAAGATCCACTCATTCATCTGAGTATTATGAAAAAGGAACATTTTCTGGATGATTTCACCTTTGAGTTGATTTGAAAGCAGCTAAAAAAAAAAAAAAAAACCCTAAAACAAAATCCATAAAAGCTGATTACAAGTATAGCTGAAATGCATCCATTTATTTTGACTAATTTGTGACAGATCGAGAACAAGAAATTTGAAAATAATTCAGGCTTCTCAAGAGGCATTACTAGAACTTCCATGCTCCAGCTGGGGGGCCTTTCAATGTGTGTGATAATTAGCTGTACCATTTACTCATGGGAGGGTAATTCTTGTTTATTCCAACTTGGACTGTGTTTGTGTTTCATGCCTGTCTGTAAAACATATCATCGTGCTAAATAATTAAGTGCTGAGATTAGTGAACGCAGCAGCATCACAAACATTTCAGATAGACCTCACTGGAATAAACTACGTGTGTTTTTCATGGCCTGTCCAGTTCACCTGTGGTGTCTGTGCTGTTGGCTGTCTCCCCACCCTTGGAAAACAGGATGGAGTCAAGTTGTCGGAGGGGCGGGGGGCTGTGATCAGGGGAGCAGCAGGATGGTGTTAAAGCCAGGATCTTGGCCGCTGAGACAGAGTAGTAGTCCCTCTCTCTCACCACCCACCTCTGACTCAACATCATGTGATTACAGGGGATCAGGTACCTGGGGAGACAGATGTGAGTGAATCCTGTTAGGAAAACCAACGGGGGGTCGTAGGAAGGAGAGGAAGCAGGGGGCGGTGAGGAGACAGATGGTAAAATAAACTCTGTGTGGTGGGAGGGAGGGACTAAAATCTCATCATATCATAAACCAATTCGACAAAGCAAGCTTTATAACTGCGATGAGGTGTGTGAGCCCCTCACCTCAGTACGAGCTGCAGCATCACATCTTCACAGTAAAGGCCAATCAGAGTGCGGAAGAGTGCGAGCGACACAGTGCCCAGCTGATGGAAGGACACAAAGAAACACATTACAACACAACTACTGACTTTTTGCATATGATTTGTGGAACTTCACTTGGCTTAATCTCCTAAATGTGAAAAGCAAACGTGCAGCTGTTGGAGAGAAGTCCTTGAGCCACTTACACAGTCAAACATCAATGTAAAGACATTTTTCATGTTAGTGATTCTGTTCTACCAAAACATTTGTAAAAGACATCCCGACTTATTGGACTATTTCAAAATGCAGATATCAGTGGCCTTTGCTGTGGGAACCTCTTGCAACTGAGCGTCACCGTGGAAACAATTTCTTAGCTTTGGACTGACATCTAACTTTTGCACATTCTCATTTCACAGTTGAAGAAAACCATCAAACATGATTCCTGCTCTAGCTAAGTGCAATAGGAGCATCTTCTAAAGAGAACTCATCAGTCTATTTTCCTGCGACGTCACCTGAAAAGGGGTGTTGATGCGGCTGACCAGAGTATCTAAGATGTGGACGCTCTCGTGTTGGTGGAGGAGGATGAAGGAGAGGAAAGTCTTAAGCAGTGCCGGCTCAGAAACACTCCTCAGAAAGAGGTCAAGGTACGCTGTTGTGGTCATCACCTCCTCCAGAGTGAGCTGCACAGAGACAAGGAATCATTAGTGAGGAATGAGTGTGAGCGTGTGTGTGGTGTTGACTTCCAGAGCAAATATAACCACCATAGAAGAATCTTCCAGTTTGTTTACAGTTTATTTCCTGATCTTGGCATGTTTGCGTACTCTACACTGTTTAACATGCCTTATTAATCTGTATTGTCCAATTCTTCAGCTCTGCACAGATAAAAGCAAACGGAGCAACGCTGAGTGTTGAACTACTGAGCTGACTTAAATGTTTTGACAGGATTTATTTCTCATCGGCCAGTGCTGATTTAAATTCTGCATGCTCTGGTTGGTGAGTTTAGATTTGCAGCAGTTGGACATTTTGCCCTCAAATGAGATTCTTTACATAGAATATGAAGAAGGCATCTATCTTAGCTCTGCAAAAAGACCAGAAACAACACACGGGGGATACCGGAAGCTTAGCTAATTACATTAGCGCGCTGTATCCCATTTGTTTACCAAGGTTTATTTCTACAGATTGTCAAATTATTTTCGTATTTGCAATCAGAGCTCATACATTTTTCTTTCCATAACAGAGTATGAATTATTTTCCAAATATATTGCTGCCCATTTGACATCTCTTCCATAACACACACTGTATTATGATATTTGTCATTTTCCATCAGTGCGGCCATCTCTTTTTACAAGGGTTAGGGTTAAGTAAGTTAAGTTGATCAAATTAAAATCGTATCACGATCTCCTCCCCTGAAATATCCTCTAGTACTCCAATACTGTATCTGTCCAGCATCAAAAGGAGCTCAAAGGGAAAACAAAGAATGAGTGCCAACCTTGTGGAGAGCTGGCGCAAGGACAGGCACGAGGAATCCATTGTAGATGTAACCAAGCAGCTGGTTTCTTATATCAGGGTGAGCCACCTGGGAACAGTCAGTTTTAAGCCAAATGTCAGTCAGGAATGCTCTGGAGCAGAGGGATGCACCCATGAACCATGTGTGAATGCATTTCAGACATGGAGGTGCCGCGTGCAGGAAATCTCTTCCAGTGTGTTCACCTGAATGACGGCATTGCAGAACTCCAGCGAATTAAGAAACTGGACGAGGGACGGCACCCGAAGCCAGTCGTCTCTGCGGAGGCAGTGCCACTCTTCATTGGGAACCTCCAGTTTGGTGGGAAGAGACGAGTACAGACCACTGAGCCCCGTGGCCAGAACCTGAGCGGAGAGAGGCATCAGTATCAAATGTTAGATTAATCAAGATTAGGTCACACACAGAGGTGTGCTACTTTTCATTACTATTGTTGATTGTAAATATTGTTGTATTGATACCTAAATGAGGTAATTTTACAGACAAGACATCAGAATTGTTTGTAATCGTTTTCATTTCTTTATAATACTATTGGATGTTCATCTGAACAACAAAACTGCACTGGCTTCCTGTAAAAGGTTTTGCCCATTTTTAGGAAGAGATTGTACTTTATATATGTGGTCTAAAGCAGAGTGAGCTACTGTAACGCAATTATATAAAGAACATTTTGTCTGTTGTCAGTTGTACCTTTGGCTTCACAGCAGGGTTTTATTACTCACTACGAAGAAACATACAATTGTAAATAATTCCTTCATTGCCATGTTTTGATAGCATTATGCCCTTGTAAGCACAGCGCTGCACCAGCCTCGCACAGCACAGCAGCACGCGCAAGGATTTATGCCTTTGTAAGGTCATCGCCAAGAGTGCTATAAATATTTGAACAGCAAAGTGTTTTACCGCCTATAATACTCCTAAAATATTAACTACGGTATGGTAATGAGGTCACTAATTAATGCATTAATGTCAACATCCTCTCCAGATTGCAAATATATAAGGAGGATTCTGCCTTTCCCTTCTGCAGATGGTGGGATTTCTAACAACAGCGGAGCCTATAGCAGCTCAGGCCAATTGAGCTGTAAAATGAGTGCATCATTAGTGTTGCACTGATGTATACCTCCTCTATAGGATTATCCTTGTGGCCTGCCAGTGGAACCAATTAAATATAGACTCCTGTTATTCAGCTGGCAGCACATCAAAAGCCAGTTTTAACTGCACCATACAGCTGTGGATAAGTGGCATTATTTTCCCAGGATTAGCTCACAACTGTGTTATAATCTTATGAATGCCAGACATTTGTAACAGCCATTGCCAGAGGTGTTCTTAACCTTGTTTTGAGTGGGTCTTTGAATTCATCTGCATATTTTGGCCAGTCTTTGATGCTCAGGGACGAGGAATAATAGCGGTGATACCGACTTGCTGACATGGATTATTAAAAGATAGAACAATTCCTCTTTTGAAAAGGGCTTGTTTTATATCAAAAAGGGAGTTAGTGAGTCTGGGGAGGGAGTTATTACCACCTAATGATTGAGAGCTAAAGAAAGAAGGGAACCTAATTAGTCACTCACGACTGACCGGGCAGAAGTAGGTGTTCTCTGCAATGTGTTTGGCCACTCGCTCGTTTTCAGCAGACAGTGACATAATGAGCAGCAGAGCATCTCTGGCCTGCTGCCCCACAGTGCCCTCCCTGTGGATGAAGGGGATGAGGAGGGAGAAGATGAGGAAGTTGGTGGCTCCCTGATCCTCGCTGGTGTGGAAAAAAAGCTCTAGAATTGAAGGGTCCTTCGCCAGAACGCAACACAGTTGGTTGAGCAGCAGCACCAGCTCAGTCTCGACCGCAGGCGCCGCCGTGCCTGAACAAGATGACAGCAGCATCATGAGCGGCCGCAGGATGGGCTTGTGATGCAGCAGAGGCTGGTGCGCCTGCCCCACCAGCATCTCATACATCTTCAGCTGCTCCAGTTTCATATCGTCCGTGAACTCCCTGCGTAGGCTCCATACAAAGAGTCGTTCCATCACATTCTCCATCACTACAAACTCCAGGATGGGGCCCATAGCGCCGGCCTGGCCAGTTTCTTCCTCCATCAGCAGGAAGAGCATGTGCTCCACATAGTTCTGCACGGCACTCGCCTCATCTCCGGGGATGGGGCCAAAACGAGTGCTGCCAGAAGCACCAGGACTGAGGTTGATCACACTCAGGGTGGGAAGGGCCGAATTGCTGCGCAGGGGATCATGCTTTTCTAGAATCTTCACCACCTGCAGCAGACACAATCACTACTTTAACAACAACCATACAATTTATTTTTACGCATGAACAGTTATCATGGTTTTTCCAAATCACAACTACATCCAAATATAAAGACTCAGAGCATTTTATTTAGACTTTCAAAGAAGTTTGGAGAAAAGTTTTCAGAGGATTCTTGGCCACACTTCCTTCAATGCATCAGATGCTGCAATGAGGATATTTTAAAAAGGAAAGTCATTTTTACAGTTCGTGTTGCTGCATTTGAATGTAATATCTGATTCTTTTTACTGCATTTCAAAGAAATGTACAAATTGATTGATCTTCATTAATAGGTCGCACAAAGCCTTGTATTTGAGAAACACTTATGCACATTCTTGATAGCACACTGACTGATATTAGCAAGAGCAGGTATAGCCGTCTCTTCAGAGACCCATTCTGTATCAAATATGAAAAGAAATTGTGAGTCCAGCCATATACCTGTTTAAATGGCCATTTTATATTTATATAATAATTCATATTTAAATTACTGATTGCTATTGAAATAGGTTCCTTGTTTCAGAGTGGTTAAGTATGAACAAATATGAAGAGTAAATAAACCAGCAGCACGGATAAAGTCAGTTTGGTTGGAGAGAGTGAAAAAGCCCTTTGTGTATCCAATCCCTCCCTTGTGTGTCTGCTGCATAGAAACCAGAGTCACAATAATGAAGCCAGTGTCCCCAACCTGCTGCTGCTGCCATGACAATAACTGGCTGTGCACAAGAGAACTGGGCATGGCTGATGGAAACATGAGAACAGGCTTTGTAATCCCGGCCCAAGCCCGATGGGGCCTGACCCAGAGACCTGAGCCGCAGGGATCCATCCACTTCAGAAACCTCCAGAAATGACTGAAGTGACAGGCAAGGGTCAGGTCTGACAACCAGTGAAGGATTTTACTATACGAACATATGGATTGAGGTCTTGGGCTGTGTACCGGCATAAAGCTGAAGGTCATCTGTACACACAGTTCAAGTTTATGAAGCTCTAATGCATACAGAGAATGTGTATCATTTGCACAGCAGCTGCTGCTGAGAGCGAATGTTTACTTTAGTTCAGTACAGATCTGGCAGTGCTGACAGGTCAGTCGATAGTCTGCATCATTACTCAGAATACGGGTCGTGGAGGAAATGTCAGCAGGCTTTAGCTTTGAAAAGTGTTCTGGGTTCAGGCTGGATAAACATCAAAAGGTCCAAGCTCAATTTTTTTTTTTTAAACCAGAACCAGCTATACAAAAGGCAGCAAGCAGGGTGAATAACGTGTGTGGACACAACAGTAAGGTGAGTTACAGGAGGCTGGTCAGATAGTAAATGTGACTCTGGACCAATTGAGAAGTTAGCTCCATAATGTTGCGCTGGTGCAGCACAGAGATAATATACTTCAGTAGCTATATATTGGATTATTTCATCCCTCAAGCTCAAGATTTATGGCAGCCATTGTGATTTAATTTTCTATTTTATTCTGTGCTTTTTAAATTGCTGTTTGAAGTTTGTTGGATTTCCTCTGATATGGTTCCCAGTTACAACGTTGTCAAACATCAGATCACTGAGTATTAAAGCTGACTAGATGGCAGCGTGTCTTGGACATTAGAAAGAGTAACCTGATCTTGCCTGCTGAAACATGGCACCACGAGGACAGCACGGACATCGGGGTTGATGGCTATACAGTCCTCAGGTCAGACCGCGATAAAATGGCACATCCATCAGTGGACTGAGTATCCTATTAGACACTACATGGGCCACTAAACTCAAAGTGCACCAAAAGGTGTGCAGGAGAGACTATGACCCGCTGTCGTTATCTTTCAGATCATTTCACTCAACTGAAACAAAATCAAGTGGATTCCTATCAGGCTACAGATTAACTAAGCATGGAAATAGACTCTGCAGGAGTGGAACTATGCTTCCAGTTTGCCTGAAAAAAAAAAAAAAAAGCTTTAATCGGCACCAGGGAGTTCTCATTTTTCTGCTCACAAACTGGAACTAGCCTGCCTCTTATTTTTTCATTACAACTGTCCTGATACATCACCCAGCCTGTTAAAATTCTTCGAGTTATAACTATTCCTTCGCCCTCTGAGAAAAATCCACAATCAATGAGTAGAAAATATTCACAACATCTGATTCATAAAATATTCAGTAATAATCAACCCCTTCAAATTTCAACATCAGACTTTGTTACTCACTGTTTAATAGACTGTGTTGCTGCCACAAATGCTTGTCGACTTCATGTTAAACTGATTTAAGGTGAGTGCAGAGAAACTTTCCCTCTTCAGCAGCTGAATGTGAAAACAGCTTTCCAGTGTCACACACATCAGTCTGGACAGTGAAGCTCAGACAGCCAAATAAAACACATGTTTTCTTGAGATTTCAGGGTAAAGCTCAACAAAGGCTTGTAGTTAAGTCTGCGCATGTGGATTAAACCTCACAGCTTCTGACCAAATAACACAGCTAATCTCAACAAACCTGTCATGTGTTGAATGTAATAACACTGTGGAATTCCTTTTAATTTAGCTGTTTTCACCACAAGGGGGTCAGACCTCACACTGACAGCCGACAGTTACCAACAAACATTTCTATCGCCTCATTGCCTGGACCGTGTCGCTCTTAAAGTATGTCAGAAAGCAGGACGTTTGTTCATCTCAGTGTGGGAGGAGTAAGACAAGCAGGCTGCCAGGTCCCACAGGGGCGTTAACAGGGACAAACGCTGCTGCAAAGAGCCAAGAATCCAAGACGAGCAGTTTGCGCTGCCAAGATTCCACCGGCCGTGACCACACTGAAGTTTATTCAGACTGCAGTTGGACAGTCGGCTCCTACTGTCAGAATTTGCAGTAGACATGAACAATCTTGCACTCAGTTTTTATAGCTGAATGTTTTTAAAACTCTGTTGTTCACAAGCTGAACTCCCTGAAGTGGTTGCAAGTATTAAAGTAAATATAATAAGTAAGTAATAATTTGAGGATCATCTGGATATAAAAAGATGAAATTAAGATACACAAGTGCTATTTTACAGGCTTTCCCTAATCATTGCTGAGTCATTGTTTATTACTATAGTTATAGCAGAAAGGTTTCGCTTATTAACGTGGTGCATCTCCTGTGCACCTTAAAATGTATGTAAAAATGACATTTGTACTTTTCTTATTTGCTCTTGATAAACGTTGTTCATCAGCGCTACAGGTTAAGTGCTGGTGCTCGGGTTTACCTGGGCCCAGTGGTTCTTGAATACGATCATGCAGGTCTCTGGATCCACCCCTTGCAAGGCCAGAGACTGTCCGTCTCGGTTTCCGTTGGCAACCATGGAGGCCATCTTGGTGACCGGATCATACATGAGATAAACCTTGTCATAGGCAGGAGAAGGAAGACATTCCCAACCACTTACTGAGTGCAACCACAATCACGGGAGGAGGAATAATCACAGATAACCTGGGGAGCCAGAAAAAGATATCATCATGCACAGAAACATACACAGCGTCTTCATAAAACAGCACATACGCAATGTTATGACTGGTGATTGCAGTGCACCCCCGCCCCCTTCCCTCTCTGGATGGCTAGACAGCAGCTATGACAGGCATGCAGGAAAGAGAACAATAACAGGCAAAGTCAGATGACTCAGTCGAGGAGAGACAGAGACATCTTGCCTGATTTCGGCTTGGAGGGTTGCCTGCTGCACTCTGGACTTCGGACAGAGCTGTCAAATTACTGCTGGAATACTTCAGACACCTGGAGAAGGCCTCCTGACATCGCCCTCATTACAGCTACATTTCAGAAGGCAAGCAGCAACTGGGTGTGAGCTTTATTGATAGTTGTGTTTATCACAAGTGATTTTGGTATGTGCTGCTCTCGTTTCTGGCTCAACCGTGTTACATTAAAAATGTATCCAAGAAAGCGAAGTCGGCAGCACACACCCTGTTTGGTTTAATGGGAAGTACATATATTATTTTGGGTGAAGATAACTTGCAGGCAGCTTTAGAGATCAGCTCCAAGATTTACACTGGCAGTATGGAAATTTGGAAAATGCCCACTTTTTCCCACAGAAAGGAACTAATTTGTTGTTTCCCTTGGAGAAGACTTCACTGGAGGACTGTTTGAACAAGACAAACTCTTTTTGTCAGAGCACTGGTGAGGGAGGCAGTGTAGTTCTTTTTAAACAGATAATATGAGATGACGTGGACCAAAAATAAATAAATCAAAAAGTCTGGCATAATCCAGTTCTCTGCCACAGCATGTTCAGGTACTCTGCTGCGCTTGGTGAGGAAGCATGTTGGGATGTGAAACCATGTTTCCTCTGCTCCCATAGTGATTATTGGTAACAAATATGGCAACAGTTTCAAAAAGCATTGTATATTAAAATAATCACGTTCATCTTATACTTTTGGTAACAGTTCATAGGAACAGTAGACAACAACACTACAGTCTCTGTTGGATTGTATGAACAATCAAATTAAAGAGAAAAACAGGCTGTAATTACTGTGAACTAATCAAACAAAGTACTTTGAATTGGAGAAACCATTTTCTTAAGTCACTAAAGCTGTAGAGTCCAACAGTCCGATCCTCTGAACACACAAATACCAGCATCAAAGTAAGCTTATTATTTTGAGTTGATATTTAACACGTTTACAATTTCTAATATTTTATTTGTGCATGTTAACACTGTTAGCATGCAAACATTTCCTAATTAGCACTAAACACAAAGCAGGCTAATTCTGAGGCTGATGTGAGAAGCACTCATTCGTGATGACGGTGCCTCAGAGAAAATCTGGATCACCCAAATCTTTTTAATTCCGGACCAACGGAAACCTCATGATGGTGCCAGAGGAAGAGCGTTGTCTGGATTCACTAAAGCCAGAAGGTTTCATCCTCTGGAGACAGTGAATGATGAGCTCACAGCCATAATCTTAGCATGGCCAGATGCAAACTTCCAAGCAACCCAACACAAAGTCAAACCATCAACTCATAACACAACGTCAAGAAGAAGTTTAACGCTCATACTACAGGATGGTATGGTCTCTCATCACAGGGGGGTTTAACTGTGGAACACACCGCAGCGTCTAACCCCAACCAATCACAGCAGCCCTCCCTTATTTTGAATAACTTTTCCCCAGCACCACAGAAACATCCACACCGACCACAGAGTTTAGGCAGAACAGTCAAACTTTCACCATCTGCTTTCAGTTAGCAGAGCACCGGCTGGTCGGATTCTTATGAAGAAATGTGAAAGCAGCATGGAGAGTGTCTCACACCGTGTGTGTGTGATATCTTACCTTCGCTGAACCATCTTTAACAGGGACGGGTTGCTAAGCAGACAAACACCTCATTCTTGTCCTGCCATCACAAAAAAAAAAAAAAAGAAAGATATATGACGAGACGTTGAGAGAGCAGCAGGAAGTGAGCGTCTGTGTGAGAGGCAAGGCATGGTGGGAAGTGACTGGACATGAGTAAGCTGCTCCAAACACCACTTGGAAGGAGATTTATGGGAGGAGGGAGTGAGGGACGGGAGAACAGTAGGGGGAGGGAATAAAAAAAAAAAGAAAAAGAAAAACAGGGTGAGAGAAAGTCAACGGAAAAGGACGTTCAGGAAAAGTGACAGCAAGACTGGCTGCATGTATAAAAAGTAAAGAATATTCCAAATCAGACACCAGCTCAATATTTTCAACATCAATATCACGTCCTCATGATGTCTCTCCCACAGCATAATAAAACTATTGTCTCTTCCAATTAGTGCTGCGATGGCGTCGGTATCCTTCTCAGCTTTGTGAGGCCCATTACTACCCAACATCACAACAGCCCCCCCGAATAAATCTGAACAATCGTGGGAATCATGTCACATGACAAAGCTGCCTCAAAACTCATAACTTAGCTTTTAATCACAAGCACAATGTTAAACACTGACCACATGCACAGCTGTTCAACCTGTGTGTAAAAAGTCAAACCTGCTGCTTTCTTCATCATCAGCGGATGATGAGGCGCAAAGTAGAAGGAGATTATGTGTGTGGGTGTGTGTGCTAAAGTCATCCAGTCATTCCTAGCTGGTTTCGTGCCCCGCGGAGAAAACTTCTCCCCGGCTGCACACAGGAAACACTGCATGGCTTTGGTGGACAACTTTGTTATCGTTTTGGTTTTTTTGGACATGCATTAGGACAATCATGAGTTCAGGACAAAACAGCACAGACAGCAGGAGCTCAGAATTTCCAGAACCAACTTTGTGATTAACAAACAACCTGCTCCACCAACTGAGTTACAGCTGCTGCTCAGCTTGGACTTACTTTCCTATTTAAAGGCCTACAGCGGGTTTTAAAAACGCAAACAGGCATCATCTGCTCAGCACTAAAGCTGACAGAACGGTTGACATGATGGATTCATTTATAGCTGGATTGATCATTTGTGATCAAACCCCGCCCCCGATGTCAGCAGCGAAAAACTGATATCAGGAACAATTCATTTAAAAGCATGCACCACTGTCTGCACCACTGTTTCCACCTCTCACGTAGAAATGACTTAATTATACCACTCAGCTTTAGTCAAAGGATCTGGGTTTCTTTAACCAACTCAACCCAACAGCAGCTGACAGTGTGGAAGGGCCAAACATGTTTTAGGTAATCATGCCATTTGATAGGATGCCCAGACAGCTGACATCTTTATTTTTCTGGTGTACAGTAAAGGTCTTTGCTCACTACATGTATCGATTCCCGTTTTGAAATATTAGTAAGCTTCATCAGAAAAAGCTAGTTTCTGTTTTGTCCTCATATTTTAAAGAGAGCCCTGTGTAAATGCTTTGCACTTTTTAGACATTTAGATTTTTATTGATCATGCATGAGTCATAAAGAACGACCTTCAGAAAGAAGTGGCGTAAGGAGTCCTGCAACAGACGGTCTGGGTTTCACAAAAACCTGAATTCAACATCGTGGAGTCAGTTTGGGAGCACACAAAGAGACGTAAAATACAGAAGACACGGGGGAACTTCTCTAAGACGCTTGGATCAACCTACTTGCAAAGCATTTTAGGGGCAAAGGGTCGTTACAACAAATGATTGACTGGATTCTCACTTGGAACGAGATTCAGATTTACTTTGAAAGCACCATACTTCTAACGTTTATACATTTTGGACAACAATCAGATAATTTCAAAAGTTCATTATTATTTGTTATGTTATTACTATTATATTAATAGTTAATAGTTAATTAAAAGATTACTAAATTAATATTCTTCTACCAAACAGGATTTTCCTCGAGGGCTAAATAAACTATTACCTCATTTACCTAAGACGTTACTTGGTGACATAATAGGAGGGAAAACATTTAACAGCTCCTTTTCTGACCTGGAGATACAGCAGACTATGAAATCCTGAACAGTTTTTTTTCATTTTAAAGAACCCATTAAATGCATGACCTTTTTCTGTCATTGACTGATTTACTGAATTGAAATTTCACAGCCCATCTGCCTTTATCTGTAATGCACTCACTTTTTTAATCTGCCACCATCCATTTTTTTATCATTGCTTTGATGCTTGCTTTAATTTTCTTTCACTTCAGAAGTTTCATGGTCACCCATTCTAATGTGGTATGGTCAAAAACTTTAAATTATTGGTTGTTATTATTTAGTTTGGTTTTCAGGTGGTTAGGATTAGGGTTAGTAGGATTAGGGTTATTATTATCCCTCTCAGACAGCAACACACTGTCAACAACTTTCCTCAAACATTCCTTCACTTTGTATATTTCTGTCTTGAATTACAGTCAAGACTTGGTTTGAGTGAATCAATATAACACAACTGAGACTGCCCACCAGCACCATTTAATACTCTTAACAATCTCAAGCAAAACAAAGAAAGCCACTTGTTTGTGTAGAATATAATGTTCTTCTCCAACTAATCTAGCAAAGACCTACTAATGAAAGTCATGACCTACATTGCGTTCTCATTTACAGTACCTGCTATCATGTTGTCAGCCAGCGGGAGAGCCAGCAGTTACCGAGAAGACTTTGCTCTACTTGCCCAAAATAACCTGACTTACAGTAGAGCTAAAGAGCAGAGCCAAAATAAAGGTTGTAGAAAATACATTGTTTGTGTGTGTGAATCAGAGTTGGTTCTGAAATAGTTTGTTTTAACGAGATAATATGAGAATGCAGTTCTGTGTTTACGTTTTGTTTGTTTACATTCTCAAACTGCAGGCATATGCAAGCCTGAATGGATTCCCCTGATGCAATCATTTCCAACTATCCAATTAAGGCACTTTGATAAGTATACGTATTCGGTGCCTCCTCGTCGCCATGGCCAGAAACACGATCAGCCAAAGTAGAGAAAAAGAGTCTGAAATGTTCCCTCAGTAAAGATATTGTTAGCTGCACCAATGGACCTGTCATTCACTTTATTTTTCAATAGTTCTTTCTTTACTCCGTGTTGCTCCAAAGGGATTCATTTCTATGTGTTTCTTCCAAATGTCCATAAACCTACAGAAACTGATGGGGAAATTGTTTACCAGGTTGAGTTTCGGCATTTTGTAAGTGCAGCTGATTGGCTGGGGGAAGAAGTATCAATACAGATCACGTCAGGGAGAAAGAAACTTGATTCCAGCGCACCATGAGCTAAGTTATATTACATGCTACAACGCACACTTTATTTAACGGACCAATAAGCTTTGATGTACTTTCATTCTTCTGTTCCACTCCTTGTTGCATTTTCTTTAACTCTTTCATTTATTCCTTGATATTGGGACAGGATTACAAGCAAAGTGCTCAGTCACACCAGCAACACTAATACCTGCAGGATTCTGCAACAGTCCAGCAATAAATCCTTCCATGACAAAGGTTACAGTGATCTGGTTCTTGTTCAGTTACTGTCTGAGGTGGTGACAGACGTTTATGTTTATCTCATTGAAACTGACATTCGTGCTCTGAGAGAGCTTCATTCTTGTGAGCTTTATGAAACTGACAGTTGACACAAGGACTGCAGATTAATCTTGCATCAGTGACGTTTGCCAGGTGTAAGACACCCTTTCCAGTCAGGACTGATCAGCTTGTGAGTTAATGATTGATCCACATTCATCTTGAATCTCACTGCACCTCTGATGGTTTCTTCCCTTGAGGTTTGTGGCTGAAGGAATGGCCTCGGCCAATTTGAATCACCAGCCGACCAAGCCGTGATAGCTGGAAAGATCTTGTGATTTTTCTCCTCTCTAGCATGACCATGACCTGACAGTCAGCTTAAGAAATTCTCCCCGCTGTCTGTTCAATGGTGTGGTTTTACTGGTGGCATTGAATGAAGAGGAACAGCCACTTGTCCCCTCCCTCCCAGGGTAAATTTGACAACAACATGAGAACATGGGGTTGTGTCTGTTTTTATCTAAAGTTTTTTAGCTTGTGTTTTTTATCTGATCTTGGTTCTGGTGACATCAGCTTTTTTTCATCCCGGAGTTTGTTAGACAGATGGGTGTGGTCTGGGCAAATAGCTCAGAGGTAAGACCCACCCTTCACCAAGAGTTAAGATCATCTTTCTTGCTAAACAGGAGTTTTAAATATCAGGTGCACATGCGGTTTTGAGCAACATTGAGCATCAAGGACACAATATTTCATTGTTTCTTTCTAAAATTACCTTGTATTTTCAAATATGAGGGGATTTTGGCTGCTAAAAGTTTCAGTTCTCTTAAAGCAGCTTCACAGCCTGTTTCACTCTGTCGAAGGCAACGCTCACAGGGGACAAATTTCCAGCGGCGTGGTGGCAGCCATGGTAACCCAGAGACAGATAGGCCCATTAAAGTCATAGCAGCTGCTGAAATATTCAGTGATGCAGGTAAGGCCATCGAAGAGCCAGATAACGCCAGGACTGAATATTTATAGCGGTCACCATCCCCATCCAATCAACAACACAGCAAGATGAAAAACCACTCATTTTCTAATCGCTGTCTATTATTCCCTTCAGCCTGCCGGGCGGTGACCACCGTGTTGGACCATAGAACTTCAGGAGTCAGACTCTACTTGTGTTCTCGGCTGATTATAAGGATGAAACAGACATGAAGATATTGGAAATGATTTGACAACCTCCAGCTCTCCACTTTTCACTGTTAAATGTTTACTGCAGAAATGTCACAGCAGCGTTAATTAAGAAGGAATGAAAATTAGCAGTGTAAAATATCTACCTGATATTTCACACGTTTCATTGATTGCTCACCAATATGTCAGTAATTTGGCAGCATTTCATTTGGGTTATTTGTACCTCTGGTCAGTGTAAAAGCTCTAAGTGACGGAGAGGTTCTCTGAACATTGACGTTACTTAGTTAAACCTGCTATAATCCCCAATCAAGGGAATTTAAACTGACATGGTGAACAAACAGCAGCCAATTTAGAAGAATTGAATCGATAAAATAATGAATTTTGTAGCTTGATCGTTAAAATAAGCCTGAAATAGACATCATAGTATCATAGATGGAGGAGGTGTTTCTATTTCTCCTTCCCACTTTTTCTATAAGACAGGAGAAAACGCACACACCAGGTGCTGGATAAAGATTGCACCCATCTTGTTAAATAATGCTGTGATTATGTAAGCAGATAGTGTTGCTCCATGCAGCACAACAGTGGATTTTCACATGCACACAAAAGCTACCAGGATGTTGGCAACCAGAAACTGGTTTCGGGGTTCGGGCTGTTTCAACCATCCTCCTCGGTGTGTACGAGATCACATTCATTAACATTGCCAAACAAACAGGTGCTCAGCTTAGCTCGGAGGGAGGAAGAGGAGTAAAGTCACAACTCAAAAAAGCTCAAAAAGCTTAGCAGCGGTACCATAGACCCTGAAAGGAAAAATACACCTTTCTGTATACTGGGCTCCAGATAAAGTAGATAAAAAGGCCAAACAGAGAACATGGGAGGCTCACACTGCGGTGAAGATCAAGGCTCGGTATAGTTTTCTACTTCACACAGGGACAGATGAGATATTGTCCAACTTCCTTCCACTGACATTGGTGAAAGGTGACGTCATCCTTCACCTCTGTATGAATGAGCCTCTGCAATTACAGTTCATACACTATCTGTATTGATTTTTCCACAATTCCTCCAACCTAAACAATCATATAGGATATTTGTTCCTACCAGACCCACATGAGCGTCTCCTGAAAAAGCCCTAATCCTTTACAGCAGCAGCCACGGTGGAACCTACTTGGCATTACATTAATAAATACACAGTTTTGTTTGTGGAACAATCACAGTGAAGGAAACAAACAGTGGTTTCTCATATCAAAGTTGTGTGCTTCGTCAACCCTCCATACATATGCCCTTTCAACAGACAACCTAGAGGGTTGTCTTTTAGCAACGACAGCCACGAATCAACTCCAAAAAACTTGGATATTTTGACAATCCAATGGCCCGCTAGGAAAACATATATACAGATGAAATCCAGAGACTGTCAATCTCATTGAAACACTTGAATTATGGTAATGACTTGAATCAAAACAGTTTCTGTACCACCTTTCATGTCAACACTCACAATAGCTGTGGGCCTCCTGACTGATCAGTTAATCAAACTGATAAACTCTTGAGCAACACCAATAACTATATTAGGATCAGCCTTAAAAAAAAAAAAGCTGTGTAGCTATGTCGTGCGAACTCTTCTTGGTATCATTACAATGGCATTTAAATTTCCAAACACCAAAAACCTCAGCATGATACTCCACCCTGAAACTTCAATCCACAGCTCAGCTACTCTTTTTCTCTCCCTCCTGTTTTCCACTGACCCTCGCAGGCTAAATTACCTCATTGTCAGTGCACAATGTAGCGCTAGTGACATCAGTCCCACTTTCATGTTGGTATGAGGAGCCTGTCCTCCTCTCCACAATAGGCTTCTGTCAGCGATAAGAACGTGTTTAGCGCAGCCATATCCTATCTCTGCTCCTGTCGCTTCCTCTTAAGCTCATTTGCATCACGTCTCAGTTGCTGATAAAAAAAAAGTCAAATTTGTATGTGGAGTGGGGGTGTTGGAAGAGCATAGAGCTCGTCTATGAAGTTCAGAGATCTTTATCAGAGAGATGAGAGCAAGCTGCAAAGCTGCACTGGTGCAGTTAGCCAGTTGGATGAAAAGAAAAGCTATGATATTCCGCTAACTAAAAACTTAAGACTTTGCTTTTTAAAGGGAAAACAGTTCTTACTAAAATGCCTTGTGGGCTCAACTTTATCAAATATTTGCCTGGGTGTGGATTAGCGTGTGCTTTCTCTCTCTCTCTGTCTCTACTATTCTGCTTTCACCCTTTTAAAACAAAATGTTCTTTGCATTTAAATTTTAGCTGAGGAAAAGAACATGTTTATTTCATATCAGCGATTTCTCCCTGCTGAGTTTTTCTCCTCATCATTTTTGAAATCAAACTCGTGTTCACACTGTTGTTGACCTGCAGTAAACACTGGCCTGTCCACCTGCACCATATTTCTCCACGTCAAAATTTCCAATGACAAACTGCAGGGTCCATAAAAACAGTTTACACCGTCATTCCAGGTCATTTAAAAGCTGCTTAACTATCTTTAGTTACAATCTTGCATCTTGTCACAGCACTTTAAGGCAAGTTTTCACGTTGGAATACAACCGAGTTAACAAATAGGCTTAAGATGCTCACAATGATAAACCGCCAGAAATTTGTACTTTTTAGGAAAGCACCGTTGGATGAGGATTTTAAAGCCGCTCTCCACAGAAGCTCAAGGTTGTTGTTTTCACTTTGCGACGAACCATCATTTTAATGCAAAGGTGTTATTTTAATTTGTGCTGAGCCTTTTAGAAACATGTTCAGGCTGCGTGTTATTCTCAGAGTTGGTGTCAGGGTGCACGAGGAGGGTGGGGCTAACCCCAAACACAGGACAAAACTGAGTGGGACTGTGGGAATAAGGCAAACATGTTAACATGCACAACCACCTGTCAACAAAGAGATCACAATGTTTTTGAGTGACACAGGAACTAATGGTTGTGTTTCCTTTTGTCATATCATCATGGACCTGCCACTTCAGATTTAAGGTCATCACATTTTCTGAATAAAAAACCTCTAATCTACATCTTAATCTAAATCGTATTTTATCCCATCAGTGTGTTAACATAGGTTTAACATAGGCCACCCCAATCACAAACTTGTGACCTGAACAAATACATCTAATCACATTAGTATGACGACTGATCACAGTCCAGGGACTGTGTGTGTGAATACTTCAGTTTTGGATCAGTTTACCAAACAGCCTTTTCAATGCACAAGATCTGAGTCTCATCGCTGGTACCTATAAATTTAACTGCAAAGCCACGCATTCCTCTCATTCCTCCTTAATGCATCATGAAGTTTTACATTCCTGCAGCATGTCAGCACTAACTCATTTATCTTCAGCCTACTTATATTTAGGGCACTGATATGAGAAGCTGCAAAAACAGCTGGGATTGCCATCTCTTCAAATCTATATGCAGAAAGGGATTATGAGGCAGAGCCCACGCTGCCTGTCACCAATTACATACAGCAGATAACTCTGTGTAAATTTAGATGACACAAGCTGAGATGTCGCTATAAAACTTTCCTGAATAAGTGAAAAACAAGTGCAACTGTGTTTAAAAAATGTAAAAATACAGAGAACTATTCTGTAATCCTCAAAACTTCATATGTGTTATTGATGTGTGTAGTAAAAACACTGCGGAGGATTTATGTGCCATCCTCTCAGAGCAGCCCATCTTTGAGCAGAGTGCAAGAGAGAGACAGCCACTGCTTGTGAGCTAATGAGCTTTAAGCAGAATCCGCATGAAGGAAACTTTTAGGAGCTGCTCAGTGACCGCAGCAGCCACATCTGATAATGGCATGTTTGTTTGATGCACTTGTGGAGGAGGAGACACTTGTTGTCAGCTTGATAGAGGAGGAGACGAGGCAATTTAGCAGCAGTCACATGTCCTTAGTATGAAACATTAGTCACGTGATAACACGTGGCTGTGAGGTGGTGTGTGTGTGTGTGTGTGTGAAAGCAATAGTGAGCAAAATGCAATACAGGCCACATGACAACAACTGGACCAAACTTCATTTGGAGGCCATGAGATCTGTTTAGGAGTGAGACTGACATGTATTCCAATCTTCCTTCTACTATCAGGCAAAAGATCCATCAAAACACACTAAGGAATCATGGGATACATGAGCCAGGTTTTTCTTTACCTGTTTCATTCATGTAAGGTCAAGAGTTCAAGAGGAAACTGCTGCTTAAAGACTTTTGTTAAATGATTGGAGTTAAAACACCTAGTCAGAGGTTTAGATGATGTGGCCACTGATTATCTACTCTATTACCATAAAATGAAGCTATTTTGATAATAATATAGCTCAAAAGTTAGATGTTTCACAATTTATATAAAGGTTAGCTTCTTCATTCACGTATTAGTTTAAAGAAATGTCTGTTGCAATGCTAAAATAAAAACAAACATCTGTTTAAAATATCCAGCTGACTCACAAACAAACAGGGTGGAGAACATAATCAGAGAGTGGCAGAACAAGTCATGAAAACTCAGGAGGATGAGCCAACTCCTCTGGCATTTTCCTCTGCAGAGAGGAGCTGAGCGGAAAGCCTCTCAGGCCAGACGACCGTGGGGGACATTGATTTAGCAGGTGGAAGGGGACAGGTAACTTTACACCACATCACGAAGGGGGAGGGGTCAGGACTGGACAGGTGGCTGGGTCCACCATGTGTCCACGGAGAAGACAGACAGAGACAGAGACCTCCTTAGCTGTAACTTTAGAAGCAGCGTTTCAGGTTGGAGACACCCACCTGTCAATCACCGAGCACAAACTGAAGAGGAATCCAGACACACCCGACGGTTCAACAGCGTATTTTCACTGACAAGCTCCGTGCTGAGTTTGGCTTCCTTCGCCTCTTACCGTCCGATCCGCCAACACACAGTAATCCAAAATAAAAAGTCTGAATAAAAGCCAGCAGGTCTCAGCTCGATCACCAACACCGTACCTGTGCTGCTGTGTGAAGCCTTCTCCTCATGTGGAGGCTCCTCCTTCTGAAGAGGAGTGTTTTCAGCTCTGACACAACCAAGAAGGCTGGCTGTAGTTCCCTCACAACTTCTTCTGTCTCATAAAAGTTTAATCCCGCTGCTTTCCTCCTGTCATTTCATCTGGCCTGATCCAGACTGTGGAGGAAAAAAGAATTAGATATGACATCTGCTGGACATGTCAGTTTGTGTTGGCGTTAAAGGGCAACTGCAACCCCTATAATTTACATGTTTCATATGTGGTTTATAGTTTTAGATTTCGTTTTCTCTGAATGTTTTCGTTCAACAAATCCACAGAAAGGTCGTGATCACCGAGGTGAGAGGTGGAAGAAAAACCTGCTGGACATCAGTTCATGAATGTCATGTTGTGTTTCAGGTCTGTGCTGACACCCAGAGGACACACTGATGAATGGCACCTGAGAAAGTGTCTGGTCAGTTGTCCTGTTGTCATCCCTTTAACAGTAGTGTGGATTTTGAGGATGAATTTAAAGCTTCAGATTGGGGAAATAAAATCACATCATCGGAGCACAACAGTTATACTGCCTGGTGTGTCAGCGCTGGGAAATGTCACGGTTTGTATATTTGTCTGCTGTGTGTTGTAGTGGAAAGTGTGTGGAGTCCACCCAGTGCAGCCAAAGAGAGAGAGAGAGAAAGAGAGAGAGAGACAGAGAGAAAGAGAGAGAGAGAGAGAAAGAGGGACAGAGAGAGAGAGAGAGAGAGAGAGAGAGAGAGAGAGAGAGAAAGAGGGACAGAGAGAGAGAGAGAGAGAGAGAGAAAGAGGGACAGAGAGAGAGAGAGAGAGAGAGAGAGAGAGAGAAAGAGAGAGCGAGAGAGAGAAAGAGGGACAGAGAGAGAGAGAGAGAGAGAGAGAGAGAGAGAAAGAGGCACAGAGAGAGAGAGAGAGAGAGAGAGAGAGAAAGAGGGACAGAGAGAGAGAGAGAGAAAGAGGCACAGAGAGAGAGAGAGAGAGAGAGAGAGAGAAAGAGGGACAGAGAGCGAGAGAGAGAAAGAGGGACAGAGAGAGAGAGAGAGAAAGAGGCACAGAGAGAGAGAGAGAGAGAGAGAGAGAGAAAGAGGGACAGAGAGAGAGAGAGAGAAAGAGGCACAGAAAGAGAGAGAGACAGAGAGAGAGAGAGAGAAAGAGGGACAGAGAGAGAGAGAGAGAGAGAGAGAGAGAGAGAGAGAGAAAGAGGCACAGAGAGAGAGAGAGAAAGGCACAGAGAGAGAGAGAGAGAGAAAGAGGGACAGAGAGAGAGACAGAGAGAGAAAGAGGCACAGAGAGAGAGAGAGACAGAGAGAGAGAGAGACAGAGAGAAACAGAGAGAGAGAGAGAAACAGAGAGAGCTGCTGGCAAAAAAACTGTGTTCAGTATTTCATGTCACTGACCGAGCAGACGGATGGAAGAGCGTTTTTAAAGGGTGTATCTGTATCTGTGCATTTCTTCTTATTTTCCACGCTGTTTGACTTCATGGAGGATGAGGCGGAGCTGCGCACCAGAAGCCGGCCAGCAGGACAGAGACCTAACGGTGTGTGATATGTGTGTGGAGTTCAGGTTAACAAAACTAAGTCTTGTTTTTGTGTTTTTTAAATGATAAAAAAAATAGACCACAGTTGAGATGAAATGTTGTCAGGAACATTATGAAGATGTTGAGATATGACTCATGTGCAGATTGAAGTGAGTGTGTTTCTGCATTCCTTTGGCTGACAATGTGAAGTCCCAGACATTGTAGTTAGTGAAGTAAAGCACCAGGAAAGGCCTGTCAACAACTTTCTTACAGTACAATCACAAGACGTGGAAGCCTGACATGAGTCTATTCAGCATCTTAAAACTCAGAAACTCTGAGTTGATCCTCTCACCCCGATCAGTGAGCTGACATCAGAATGAGCTAACTTCTGTTGACATGAAACACAAAACTGTTCACTTACTGTTTGCTACCAGACATGATGCTGACTCACAGTTTCCAGTCTCCTGGATGAAGGTGATGATTAATCCCAGAGAATTTTAATCATATTATAAGAGAGGAAAGGTAGATGATTACTGTTTTGAGTCAATTTCAATTGTGGGAAGAGTGCAGCGTGCACCTTCTATCATTGATACACAACAACCTGATCACTCTCTGCTGTTTTGACATTAATGTGCTGAAAAGTTCTCGGTGCCTCACGATGTGAACGTATCATTAACCAGTGGTCTGATTCTCATCATCACACACTGCTGATGAAACTCAGACAGTGTGAGTACTAACCATTTGATTTAATCAACAAATATTAGCGCTTGTTTTTGCTCATTTGCTTCACGTACAAGCATTAAGGTGCTCTTCCATTTTCCTCCGTGAAGGAACGAAGGGCTTCTCATCAGTGTAGCTCACTTTTCTTTGCTCCTTGTTTTTCTCAGCAACACCTGCTGTGAAAAAACTAATTCGTCAATCCCTCCTGTGCCCTGCCTTATTTTTTACCATTGGGCTAGATCTACTACCCAACCCACTCAGTATCCTCCACACCCCAGCTCCACCTGCTGTCTCAATCCAAATTCCTGTCAGTCTGTCTGTGTCGAGCGGCTGCTGTGTCATGAGCCAGCTGTTGTTTCTACTTGATGCAGTTTTTTCCCCACCCATTCAAAGATAATGTTATGATATGATGCATTCTGTTGTCATTGGTTTGTATCGGCCATATTTCGGGTAATTTCCACTGTGATTCTTTCATCTGCACTGACACCATCTAATTTTCCCCTGATAAAGGATCCACAACTGCTGATATTGTGTTAGAGACGTGACAGTACAGTCCATCAGCCTGGCTTGGTCTTGTTTTTCAAGCGAGGGCAAATCAATTCTAACTACTCATTTTTGAGCAACATTCACTTCTGGATACTAACTCCAGTGATGATTTGTAGATGACATTTTGGTTTTTCCCTCTGAAACCCCTAAATTCAAAATATCACTCTAAATACAAAGCACTATGATTAGCTTAGTCAGCAAACTTGTCTGTGCACGTTCCAGAAAAAAGCCAAAGTTGGAACCAGACCTAAGTTCAACCTTTGGTCAGACTTTATGTGACTGTGACCAGGATCTGCTCGCTCACTAGTGTCGGCTGGTGTAGTATGACACACAGAGGCAGATTGTTGTTTTTTCCCTGTCTTTTGTTGCCAGCCATTTCACCAGCTGCTCTGTGACTGCTGCTGCTGTGCTGAGTAATGTCAGCATGTGTTCGAGTGAGAGCACGGCTGTGAAGGGAAAGCAGTCCTGCTGCCTTCAGCAGCTTTATCGTGCATTTTCTGGGTGGTTTTAAGTGTCGGCGGCTAACAAACGCTGATTTGGAGTCTAATTCAGAACCAAAGTAGAGGGTTTGTCAAGTAACCTGAAAGTATTTTCCATCACCTCAAACATTCAACAAGAGTTTTAGTGTCAAATAATATATCATTGTAAGACCACCTAATTAGTGCCAGAGTATTATAAATATGTTTTCAGAAGCTGTCCGTCCACTGGACATCCACATGATAGGATAGCCAATGCTGGCATTAGCATTAAGCTATAAACTGCCAGCAGCAGAAGCTAAAAAATGTAAATCACTCTATAAAACAGTGACATTTCCTGATTTTTCTTCAGATGTGATGATCTCTGAATGCTTTTAATGGATGAAACACTCAACTAAGAGAAGTCTGTTTTAAGTGTCTAGCAATGTTTAAGCTGTTAAATTCATTCCAAGGATGACTCACATACTTTATTTCTTGTCCTTTCCTGGCTAATGTGAAACTTCCTTACATTGACTTTCAGTCATCTTGACAAATCTGACACAACCTGTCATCTCTGATTTTCCTACAGGTGATATTGTGACTGTGCATATTGCCCTTTAATCTGAAAACCATCGTACCTTCCACCATAACTTTTTCTTTTTTTCTTTTTTTTTTTGGGTTTACCAGATTTTATTTTCTTTGCTTACCTTTCTGATACCTTTTGTGAAATAAATATAAATTGATTTATACTTTTTCATCACCCACAAATAGACTTTGACTTCCTGGTATTAAAAACGTACAACATAATTGTAGAGATGACTTTTGGTATTGTGAAGGACTAGACTCACGTCAGTTACCAAAGGCACATAAAGCTGTCAGCACGTAGGAAAAATAAATAAGCCATGGCTCAGTGTCGTGTGGCACACATTTCCCTTCCTGATTGACCACATTCCAGCTCATCAGATTGGCCAAATAAACACAGACATGCTGGAATATTATAGGTCCCTCCTTCTCCTTCCTGTTGCCTGTGGGTGTGTGATTACAAGCTTCAAGATCACAAACACACACAGGCACTCGGTGAACCAGGAGGGAATATCCAAAGATCTTGTATTTAATTCATCAAAAGGTAGGAGTCTCACTGTATGGTAAAGAGAAAGAGGAGTCTTATTCAGGATTAAAAATCACATTTTCCTGACTAGCATACACAAATCTACAAGGAAGTGATGATCTTTTATTTAACAAACCTGAGGTTAAAACTTTGTCTGCTTTAGTAGTTTAAAAGATGTCTCTCTCATGAGGTGAAAGCACCAAAGCTCTTTTCTCACATACTGTGCAGCTGTAACCTTAAGCACAACAGATAACAAGTACCAGGTGTGACAGGTGTATCTCGACTCCTCGCGAGGTCATAGTTTCAGCCACAGCCAGTAGTATCCAACAATAACGCTGAAACCTGCCACTGCTGCCAATATTTCTTCCTTAGGACTCTTCAAACAAGCAGACTGACCTGTCGTCCATTTTCACCTATATGAAAATGACTTCTATGGTGATTAGATAATCTGCATTACTGATATTACCTCTTAGCTTACATGCTAGCTAATGTGCTGTTTCCCATTCACCACTTGTCATTTGTTAATGCATGAACTGTGGAGTGTGTTGAAAGCTCATTTTACCTGAGTATTTTGTTAGTGAGTTCCCTTTAAACCACTTACATTGCATGTTCTTGACAGCAGAACTTTCTCAGCCTGAAGCACATTGCTGTTCCAAAATCACATGGACAGTATCTCCTGTTCTTAGTCAGCTTTCAGTTTCAGGAATATTATTTTGTGTACATTATCTGTTGTTGTTGCTCTCCGTAGCTCTTCCAGCTACACATAACTTTATTTTATCTATTGACTGTTTATGGGACAAAAAAAAAATGTAAATAACATGCACTGTAATAATTGATATGAAAGGTTCGTCGGCATATTTCTTGTCCATAAATGTATTTGCTCATTTAGATTATAGACAAACTGGTCCTGCAGGTTAGGGTTTGGTTCTTGTATTTCTAGTTAATACAGTCTGGTTGGGAGGTACGAGCAATTAGTGTTAGGTGAAAATAAAATGATGGCGATGACTAAAAGTTAGATGGACCTTTTCAAAGAAGAACAAACACATTGTCTGGCTTACAAATGTAGGATGATTTGAACTCATAAGCAAAATGCACCCATCTGCTCCGTCTTGGTTATGGCTTGACTACCAGCTATCAGTAGATGTTGCTGTGTAGCTAATGTTGTTTGCTGTCTCTCTGCTGCTTCTCTCACGTGTCTCTGCAGTGTTTGTAAAAGTTTTGGTGTTTACAAATGATAAACATCTGAGTCTGCACAGGTGAAATAAATATTCGCCCACTTTTTGAAGCCCAAAATTTCTATGACTTAAGCTAATTTAGTTTTATGAAATATTTGGTTGCAGTTCCTTTTTGTAACAAACTTTTTTTTGTTTGCTTTAGAACCCAAACACAAAAGAAGTTTGATTTCATGCTACAATGACAACATCTACTCATTTACTCCTTTTCACATGGACAGGAGCCACAGAAAACGCCCTCAAAAAAATTACTGTTTGGCCTTCAGGACATTCCTGTTTGCTCAATCTTTTGGCTGAACAGATTTTCAGTTAGAGGTTCTATAAACTTCAAGCTCTGCGATTTATATTAATATCACAGGAAAATGTTTTTTATCTTGTTTTGCCACACATTATTTATGAAACAAGTTCTTCTCCTGTTTTTTTTCCCCTCCAGATCATCTTGAAAGAACCAAGCCAGAGCATTTACACTCCAGGTTAGTAGTTAATTCTATAAGTGAGGTTCTATAATATTTGGAGCTGCAGCAGGAAACGGGTCCCTTCCCCTTTAACAGCCAGAGTCAGATCTGCTGATGATGAGCCTTTGAATGAACCAAACAATGAACTGATCTGTCCCGTTGAATGCCATCCAACATGTTTTAGTTGTTCCCAGACATTATAAGCTGAGGTCAGGCAGTGCAGTTTAGAGAGGGCATTTCTGGCCTGAGATATGTATGTGTTTGTGCTTATAACTTCACTAATCAGTTTAATGAACCGTGTGGAACCAAGAGGAGGGTGAGGATTTTCAGTCTGCCCCCCAGATAGTTTATAGCACCCCCGTACACTCAATGGTTAATGAGCAGGATGTGTTTTAATGGTTAGCCGCCCTCCTGTGTTGACTGTTTTGGTGAGGAGGCTGCTGGCACAGATCAGAGCATCTGATCAGGGAAGCAGAGAAAAGACAGGACATCTTAATAAGATAATCATGCTGAAATGAACTGACAGTGTTGAGGGATTGTAGAAATTAATAAAGCTACACCTTTTGGAGGAAAACAGCTGAAGCATAACAAAGAAGAGATCAGTTACCGTGTGGAGGAAATGATGTGGTAGCATTTACTGACACCCTGGTTCTGGGAGTTTGGTTAAGTTTTCATGAATTCTCTTATGTACAGCTGTCACATTCGATTGACTAGTAAGTGAGCAAATATTTTCCTGACTTTGCGCTTAAAATCTCAATAATAAAGTCATTTCTGTTCTACTCTACCCATCTCTATACTCCTCTCACTGTTTTTACTGCCTTATGTTATGTGTGATTTTTAAACGTGCTTACATAAGCAAATTTAAAATGAAAATTTAGAGTAAAGCAGCTGCATGGAAAGAGTAGACTGTGTGAGAATTGTCTGGGGTCAGGAGAAAAAATTACTTTTTACTAGCTGAGTCATCACAAAGGTGTGAGCCACTCCAGACCGGCTCCCACACCTCAGTGATAAATGTGTTTCCTGTTTTGATCTGCTTTTCAGCCAAGGACCTCTGTCTTCAATACGAGCTGCCATCAAACGAAGTAAGTTTGCCAAAACGTACTTCATTTTAGTGCCACAAAATCGACAAAATAAAGGATGTTCCTAAAAGCGTCAGATTGAAAAGGGAGTCATATTGAATTAGCTTCAGGTGCTTCTCATTTTGGTCAATATTTTATTAAAATGAACATTCTCCTCTATAACTCTGGTGATAACACTATAGCATCACAGTGGTGTCTATATATTATCAAATGGGCATGCAGAAAAGCAATAAGGCAGTGTTTTATTGGGACCTTTTCCCCTTTTTATTCAGCAAGATCCAGCGTTCAGTGTGAACATACCAGAGAGAGAAGGTAATGTAAAGTTTGTTCATGCTTTCCTCTTCACTATATTATTATATACAATCACAATGATGAGAATAAGAAAAAAACAAGTGGATGTGAAGGTGGATTGTCTCTCAGGTCTTTATAGTGTCTCGATCTTTCAGGCGACCAGAGATCACCATTGTCTCAGCAGAACCTCTGGCCAGTAACAGCTGCTTCCCAGGATCCTCTGTGGTGTTCCCTCCTCCTCAGGCGGGCTGGCCTGCAGGCATCCAGGCCATCTCAGAGGTAGACTACATTTTACTCACCATGTTGATATTATTTTCATAACAGCTTAATTTAGATGTCAAGAGTATAAAGATCATGAAATAGGCCATAAAATGTGCTGACAATGTGCAAACTCCCTCCAGCTAAATAAACCCGATAAATAGTAAGGTGTTTCTAAAACATTCGTATAGTATCATCAGTGGATATATGTGAAAACAATGTGTGTCCGTGTGTGAACACCTTTCAGCCCCCACCCTCCTATGACCAGGTGATTCAAGAGAAGACCCAGGAGGAGAACATTTTCAAGCCCACTGCAGCTCCCCGGCGGATCAGCTGCTCTCCCTCGAGTGCAACACAGACTGACTCTGTGAGGGAAGATACTTCCACCAACACTGTCCCTTCCACGGCTGTGAAAAGATCTGCTGGTGAGGCATGAAGTGATTTTTATCAGCAGTGGTGTGACTTTGTCCAATTTCCCTGTTTCAAATCCAAAAATGATATTTCTTTACATTTGGTTCCAGGTAAAACACCACAAAAACCGCCAAGGCCAACCCCACCAAAGCCAGTGGACAGAAAGCTCACTGAAACTGTCACACCTAATAGGAACGTGGGAATAAACAATGTAGCAGCAAACCAAAGTGGCTCTAAATCTGATGTAGCAAAACAAAACCCAGCAGATCCCACTCATACATGCACCAGATCTGTTACTGTACACTGGGATATTCCTCCAAACCTCCCCTCTGTCCCTGCTGAAACTAGTCCCTCTTCTACAAACTCAGAACCCAGTCAACATCCTGTTCCACTTCCTCGTACAAAATCCAGAAAACAGTCAACTCCAGAGGAGGTCAAAGTTCAGTCCCTGGTCCATATCACTGACAACTGTGATAGTATCCATCTTGATGCAGCAGAGGTGTCCTCAAATAAGTATTTGAAAGAATTATTAGAGGTTTTCAGTCCAGAAGATCAGTGCGAAGAAAAAGGTGACATCACAACCAAATCACACGAAGCATCTCAAGGTGAAGATGCTGTTAGCGAGATGAGCAATAGTCATCGTGATATCCGGTCCAAGATCCAGGCCTTTGAGAACCAGGCCAAGGCCGAGGAGGGAAGTGTTACTGAACCAGGCAAACCAGAACCTCGACCAAGAAAGCCCACCATCAAACCTCCAGTGGCTGCGAAACCATCTGTGGCTGTTAAACCTCAGTCTAACCCCAGTGCAGAAGATCTGTATCAAAATGTCTCAACCTCCAACATGCCACCAAACCATACACCAGCCCAGAAACCTCAGCCCCCCGAAAAGCTTATGGGACTGTCTATCAAAGGGGAGTTGGAAATCTTACACAGCAAGGCAGCCAACCCAGACAGACCACGTCCCGTGCTGACCCGAGCTCAGAACATCAATGAGGAGGAATCTTTAACAGCTCCTGCTGTACCGCCAACAAAGCCTTTGAAGGAGCCTCTTAAACCTAACCTAAACTTAAACAACCACAACTCAGCCTCCATCATCAGTGAGAGTGAGTATGTGAACAGTCAGTCACATAAGTCTGTGGTCTAATTTAAAATGAATTAGTTTTATTTAAAGAGTGCATTTCAAAATAAACGAGTCGTTATCAATCAGAGAACTGAACAAAAAATTTTACTCTAACTAATATTCTGGATAAAATCCAGTCGGCTTTGTCTCGAAATCAGAAAAAAAAGAAGAAATAAATGAGTTGATTGGCTTATTATCTAAACCCAGTCTCTGTCTAACTAAGAGTAAAAGTAAAACCACTTGCAAATCAAATCTTTGAAACGATGATTTGATTTCTCCTCAGCAGACAGGATGGAGTGGTCGATGCCACTACAATGTTTGTGCAGTCAAGCATGAGGAAACGGAGACAGACTAGCTTTTACTCTGAGATGCCCAGATCGCTGTATTCAACTATTAAAGCACTGTTATGGAGTCAAGTGTGTCTTTTTACAGACCACTTCCCAGTCAAACCCCAGGGTAATGTGGACAGCAATGGAGGCTCCTTCCCAAAGCAAAGTGTAGCAAGGAGACCAACAACCATCAGAGTGCCCAGCAAGACTGGTTCATGTGAGTCCAGCAAAACTTTCCATTCATTGAAATTGTGTCTAATTTCTTGCTGTATGTTCATATGTTATTGATGACACACTTAATATTTCAGTACATTATGATAACGGCAGATCTCTTCTCAGCGGCAGATAATGTTCCAGACGGTCCTCCGCCTCTTCCAGTCCACAAGCCTGTTGGCTCCCTGAACACCTCAGTCTTCCGAAAACAAAACTCAACACCCGCCCTCCCCTTACAGGTAAGACCTCCATCACAGTCTCACAACTTCACAAACACAACCTCAACATTAACTTTGTATATAAATTATTTCAGCGTTTATACAAACATGCTTTTGTGTCCATGCGCGTCAACTGAGGACCTTAACCCCCCCGCCCCTCCTGCTACATTAATTTTTGTATCCCTTTCAACACACTGCCTTAATCTCTTTTACTGTTGAATCTATCTTGGTACTAATAAAAATCTTCTGCAGGACTCTCTCCAATCCTGGTCTGAGCCATCGCTGCCACCTCGGTGAGTGATTGGGGATTATAAAAATAAAATACTCAAGTTGTAAAATGTCTGTAAAGATGTTACTTTACTTATTTTGATGACGATGTTGCACTTCAGGAGGCAAAGTACCATGAAAGTCCTCCCACCTCGCCCACCTCCAGCCAAAGCAGGCCCAGGACGACCTCCTCCACCCAGCCTCAAGATCTCAGGCCGATCCCAGTCAGCACCATGGGACTCTTCACCCAAACCCCAAGCAAAGAGGCCCCCCCACAAAGGCCCTGTCTTACCTCCAAGGCCTAACCCAGGCCACCGTCTCTACAACAAATACATTGTAAGAAGAGTGATCCCACTTCACATCTGTGTGCAACAATTATGTGGCAGATGCAGAATATTACATTTCATTTATTTCTTCCACAAGCTGGAACTTCCCCATGGAATTGCAGCCTTGGACTATCATGGGAACGGTACAGGAGAGCTGTCATTTCAGGTGACTCAACTAATTTAATGACGACGTTGCCTCTACATGAACGTGGTTCCCATTGCTCTTAGAAGTACAACTTTGGTGTTACGGACTGGAATCTAAAACCTTTCTTGGGTTTTGATAATAGAAAAATGAAGTTCTTCTGCTGCTAAAGGAAATCGATAAGAACACTTTTGAGTGTCAAGTTGGAGACAGAAGAGGCCAAGTCCACAAGTCACGCATGAAGATTATAATGCCTCTCACCTCAGACAAGTCCGAACTACAGGTAACTCTTCCTTCTTTCATGAGTTATTTCACAAGACTTGAGCCTCACTTGTTCCTTCGTGTCCAGTGAGCTCCGAAGCCCCATCATTTTTATTCTCTTTCCACAGTTTTCTGAACCAAGTTATGGGCTGAAGGTGCAGACTGTACATGATTTCATCGCAGGTGACACCTCCATTTATTGTTCTCGCACTGACAGCAATTGTGCAATAACACTGAAATTAAAGGTTATATTAAAAGAACCATTTGGAATTAGGGGAAATGCCACTTTATTGCTTCTTGGATTGAATTAGATGAGAGGAAATATGCCACCGTCATGGCTGTACATCAAGTACAGAAATTGAGCCATGAGGCTTTTGGTGCAGAATACAGTCCAAGATATTATGAGCGCAATAGTAAACCTTAAAAGCGTTTTTCAGATATATTTTTGAACTAATAGAATCTTTCAATCAGCTTAGTTTTTCCAGACATGATGCTGAAAGGGTTAGAGTTTAGGGTTACACAACACATCAATGGAAACTGTGCTGTAATTTCAAAAGCACACATAGCTACTCCTCTAAGTATCACTTTGAATTCTAACACACAAAAGAATATTTGTTGAGTTTCATGTCTTTGGGAGAAGTCATGCTTTCCCTGCCTTCCCAACTTTGTGCTAGGCTAGGCTAACAACTTCCTCACTACATATGTCCCACCTCCCGTGTGACATTGAAGTTAATGCAGTCAATTTCTAAAAACAATCCAAATCAGCGTAGCAGTATCCAATGATTTGGAGGTTTTTATATATTTGTGGATAATTTTGATGCCAACAGAGAACTGATGTGTGTTTTTCTTTGAAAAAGAGGGCAGAGGAGAATTGAGTCTGAGAGCAGGAGATGTTGTGACAATGGTGGAGAAGGTGGACAGTGACTGGTACAGAGGCACTTGCAGAGGATCAACTGGTTTCTTTCCCATTAGTTATGTTAAAGTCCTGGTAAGTTTCAACAACTGACTCTCTGAGAAAGCACTCAGAAGGCAGTTTATTTGTAAAGGTATGTGATGAGTAAGGACCCCTTGAAATAAAGAAATTGTCAATTCTCTATATAGTCAGATTCTCCGAAAATCCTCCCCAAAAGGAAACCATCTCCAACAGTCAGGTAACTTTTCTATACCTTGAAATGTTGTAAATACTTTAACAGCCTAAACTTAACTCACCTGATGTTCTCAAATGTTGCTGTGTCCTGTGAAGTGGCCCGCACTGTGTGGCGAGATTTGACTTTGAGGGGGAGCACAGTGATGAGCTGTCATTCTCTGAGGGAGATGTGATCCTGCTGAAGGAGTATATTGGACAGGAATGGGCTCGGGGACAGCTCGGTGTCTCAGTCGGAATCTTCCCTCTTAACTTTGTGGAGGTGATAGAAGATCTACCTCCACCTGAGCAGCAGGTGCAGACCCAGCCCAGCAGAATTGCACTGCCTGGTACGACACTATTATTCTCTTCTTTTTGTGCCGATCTGGTCACAGAAAGCATGGGTGCTAAATTGTACTTGCATTTGTGTATGTCTTCAATGAGAATATTTACGTTATCCTTCTTGCTCTTCGAATGAACCAATAACCAACATGACCCAGTTGGCTGGGTGTTTCTTCTTTCTCTCAACAATGAAGTCAAGACCATGACACTCAAGTAACCACGTCTGTAGCCAGTTCAAAAATACAGCTTAGATTTCACGATTTGAAGGCCTCCTTGCTTCCTCTAAAATGATTCATTTCATTCATGTTGATAGGTGTTTACTTTAGAAATCAAGTGTTTATAAAATTAATTCGTCTTGTTTTCTCTATAAGGTCCCTCTAATTAGTGCCAGATTACAAATCTTATTTAAACTTGTCTAAAAATAGTCTAATTTCAATCTAATGAACTTCAGGATTGTTGATTGTAACTTTTTATACATTTATGTGTAGGGGACTTTTGCTTGCGTCATTAGCAGTGGCTATTACGCAGACTTTATAAACAACATTAAAGGTGAACCAAACACTCTTTTTCATTCTGCCTCTAATGGGATTTTGTATGCTGTCCATCTCCTCACCCACACAGGCATGGTGGCTTCTCCAAGTGCAAATGCTGAGGTGTCCAACCCCACTCAGGTAAACAATATTTTTATAAGTAGTGAAATTGACAGAAAAGCTTTCAGATATAACGTTCCCTTGCTCACTTTGCAGGGAACCCAGTCCAAAGAGGACTGGGCTGTGGCTCTCTACGACTATGCTGGAAATTCAGAAGGCGACCTGTCCTTTCAGCAGGGCGACTCCATCCTGATCACCCGGCATATTAATGATGAATGGAGCAGTGGCAGGCTCAATGGCAGAGAGGGCCTCTTCCCCAGTGTGTTTGTTGAGAGCACCACAGGTATCATTTTCTCCAAATGTCACTTTTTGGTATTATGAAGCAAGTGTCTCCTACAAAGACCAGGCTGCCACAGGACTGCCTGTTGGGTGGTGATGAAGACAAGTATTGTCAATGTGTAGCAGCTGTTTTTCACCTGTCATTAGTGTTACAGTAAACTACATAATCATTAATCCCTTTTATTGGCATTGTAGCAGCAACAGGCAGGTTTTATTCCGGATGCATCTGTGGACTTTTGATCATTTTGCCTGTAATATGGTATTTTATTCAATGGTCCTCCATTTTCATTGTTTCATAAGAAAAACATCTGAATTACTAACAGAACATGGGAATGAGTTTTGTCCAGCATCTGTGAACTAAACAATTGGTAGCTGTATTGTTCATGCTGCCTCATTATTGTTCTTGGTGTTCCTCTGTGACTTACTGTTTGGCTCCCTCAGCAGGTCAGCAGTCCCAGGCTGTTGGTGGTCACATAGCCAGAGCTCTATATAGTTTCACATCAGACTGTGATGAGGAGCTCTCGCTGCAGGTACTCATTGATTTGTTTGAAATAGTTCACATTTTCAGAGGGAAACACCACTATCCTCACAACCTGGTTTCTTCCTCTTCCACAGACTGGGGATACTATCACTAATCTGGAGTCCATTGATGAGGAGTGGTTCTTGGGTGATTTGAGGGGGAAACGGGGACTCGTCCCTAAAAGCTACGTACAAGTAGTGGCACAATAACATTCAGGACAAAAAGGGGAAACTACTGTATGGAAGTCCTACATAAACAGCCTTTAACTGGAATGTGGTATTGTCATCTCCAAGCAGTGCACAATTTTATAATCTACAGCAGTGTTAAAGCTGACTGACAACTAAGAACCAAACACCTTGTCTTTTGGTCTTCTCCTTACCATCGGCACCATCTAGTGGTTTGTCTTGTTTTTCTACATGCACAGCATCCCACTATATGTACAAAATGTCAATTTTGTCAATTAAATCTACTTATTAAATGGAAATGTAATTTCTTGATTTGATTCTTTTCTGTCTGCATTAAAAACAACACATTTAGTTGTCATTTACATTTTTTATTAAATCTGTCAGGGTGTTTTTTAGACTGTCTCCTGGATGGGGGGCTCATAGCCGTCAGCCCTCTCCACCTTGGCTCCAGTGTCGTCACCAGATGCCTTTGCTGCACTGCCGGCACCGCCCTCACCATGAAGCTCCATCAGCTTGCCCACTGCAATTGAAGACAAAAGGCTTTAAACTCAGACCAAGCATAAGAGCTAAGGTCACTGGGAACCAGGAAGCTAAATGAAAAAGCTAAAGGAAAAAAGCAATACTGAAGCCAACCTGAAAACCATTCATCTTAAGAGATAACTACAACTACAGTCTTATCACGAGAGGGAACTTCAGCTGATCTCAAATGATAGTAATCACGTGATCATATGGGACCGAAACAGTTTGTCATCATGTGTTCCCAAAGGTAGAAATAAAATAATAATAAAGGGCAGAAAACCCAAAATATTGCTATGAAAAAGCTACTTACACTCAAACTTGGGCTTCTTAAGCATCTTGACCTTGCGGACATAGACGTCGTGGAGAGGGTAGATGGACTGGCAGGCCTTCTCAATGTCCTTGCCAACGCTGTCAGGGATCCTGTAAAAGGAGAATACACAACACATCAATGGAAAAGCTTTTTTTCTTTCCCCCCCAAAGAGACAAGTTTCTAGGGCCTAGCGTTTTTTTTTTTTTATGCGCCAATCTCCACAGTACATTTATAGCCAACAACCAGAAGTAATGATTTGTAGCATTTGATGCTTTCCTCCAACATGCAATAAAAAATTACTCATTCAGGGACAAAAGAATTGTACATGACTTACAGCTTGTTGACAACTTCCTTCAGGTCATTGGTCTGAACCTCACGGGTCATGATCTCCATCATCTTCTTACGAATCTGACGGACCTGCTGGTGCTGGGCGTAGGAAGTCTTTCTGATCTGGTTGGTGCGCTTCTTTGTGAAACCCACGCAGAACAGACGCAGAAGGTATCCATCGGTGGTCTTCACGTCCACATGAGCTTCAATCATGGTCTGAACAGAAAGAAGACAGCCATTACAGTTAGGCTTCAAACTAAATCAAAAATATTTAAGCCTGCAATGATTTTCATTTGTAGTCACCATTTTAAACAACTATAGCAAACCATTGTTAGTAGTGCCCACTTTGTTCCAACCTGCTTTTTAATGTTCATAATTGGTAAAAACTATATTTTCGCCCTTTGGATGAAACCTTAGACATTATTTGAGCTAAAAAAGTATTTTCTATCCTTACTGTTCATCCATGTTCATTGACTATGCCAGGATTAGAAAAAGCCCAAACTCCAACAAATCCTTTGGCTATACATTTGATTAACCTGACCAGTTGATGCATGATGAAGAATGGAAATGCAGCACATCTATTCTACAGCATTGCTGAACACAGGGCCACAAAATGGGTTTTAACCAAAACACTTCAAATTTGGGTCTCAGGACCGTACATGAAACCTTGAAGTTTGTGTTTCCAAAAGATTGTTTTACTACAAGATAGAGCAATTCTACTCTAGTTCTTGAGACTCAAACAAGTCGTATTCTAAATTCCACTTCACACACTAGGAACAATGATTTATAATCCATGCTCTTTCCAAGCACTGTCCAAAAAGTTGCATTTAGAATTAAATTGGTCGCCATTGCACACTACAAGAAGGTACATTAGACCTTTAAACCAGATGTTCCCACACAGTGCAAAAATCCAAACCACTGAACTAGTCATAATACCACTATAATTGTGCAAACATTACTGTTGTCACATCGTGAATATTGCAACTGCCCCCCCGTGGATATTTCATGGTGGCTAAAGCAAACTGCAAGCAGTACTTGCTACCAAAAATGTTCAAACTAACATGATGATTTGGTAAACTCATTGAACAAAGTGACCACTGTAAAATATTCTCAGGGCTATCACTGATCACGATCATTACCTGCCACTTCTTGACCATTGAGCACATCTTGTCACGGGTCAGGTCCATGCCGTGGAAGTTGGTGAGGCAGTTCTTGCCCTGAACGTCCTCGGTGATGAGCTTGAATTTACGGAAGGCAACCTCATCGTTCTGCAGGTCAGCAAGGCTCACCTCAAACACACGTCCCTTAAGACCATCTGAGGCGATTCCTGGATGTTTGTAAAACAGAGTGGATAAGCACAAACAAAAGCAGACTGATGCTAATGGTAATCTGGCCCCAGTGGAAATGTGTTCATGGGAAAATCAGCTGATCTCATAAGTAATCAGTAACATCATTTGGGACCGAAACAGTTTGTCATCATTTATTCCCATGTAATCACTGCAAGTATACAGCAACACACAAAACATTAGATCATATAAAGTGTATCTGTTAATACAGATCGTCTTCACTTTGCTCAAAGACGGTCTGAATTACGTTAGACATCTGTTATCGTACACGGTCCAATATAAGCCTTTACACAATCGAAACTTACTTGTTCCCTGAGTCCTGGTGACCAAGGTCTTGCCAAGATTGCGGATATTGAACATAGCCGGTGCCTTGACATCATACCAGTCCTTCTTGGAGAAAGGGTCCACACTGCGGAACAGTGAAAAGCAAATCCAGTCAGCGGCCCGTCCGTAAGTGGGACGGTGGTGTGCAGGTCCGTCAGCTAAAATCTGAAGCAGCTACACGGTTCACCATGCTAACGATTTAGGCGAGCAGAGCATGGACGGTCTTTATTCTGCTACACCATAAAGCTTCATGCAGCCATTTCCTGAATGAATTTATCATGGGTTTTGGATAATTGTTTGTAGTATCACGTATCTCTTGCCCAAGTGGATAGTGACTTCCATGTTAATGGGCAAGATTAGCTAAATTCATGCTAACGCTAAGATAATAACGTTTCTTTTACTTTGCTGAGAGGCCAAAGTCTCACCGTTCTTGGAAACGTATTTGACCTCCCTCATAATATTTCAGACTAAACACACCAGTCTGCCCAAATCTGTATACTTCTGCCACATTTGAGACGGAGCGGTGGGTACACGGCATGGTACGGTCTGTCTGCCCGGCGCCACAGAGGCCGTCGGTGACGAGCCTAGCACCAGCCTGTAACATCCATCCATTATCAGCTTCATCCTTCACATTTCCTACACCAAAGTCACACAGGTGACAGACGCAAACCTTTTTTTGTGTAGCCACGTGTGAATTTTCTACTTACATCTTCTTTTTGGCACCTTTTTTGCCGCCTTTGGTCAGCCTCTTATTCTTGCCGACTGCCATGTTGGCTACAGGGAGTGAAAGAGGAGGAAATAGAAAATCGCGCGAGAATTAAAGAGACAGACCGAGTTCGTGAGATTTGTTTTATCTCGCGAGTCCTTGCTTTTTTTTTTTCTTTTTTTTTTTTTGCTGCCACCTGCTGGGAAAAAATACAATTATGATAATATCATATGCCTCTGTTTACTGTTTATATAGTAAATAAACAGTATTTGTTGTGTTGTGGAAACAAATAAATTCTATAATGGGTTTAATTATTTTATAAACAACTCAGTGCCCGTTTCTACATTTGTCCCAACTGAATGCATTGAATTTCGATAACACTGAATTATAAAGCACTTATTTATAAAAGTATGTGCAAATAGCACCGCTTGAACAGAGGAGATTCAAACACTAACATCCATAGCAGTAACAGTAATAATGTCAAATCTGACGTAGGAAAGGGAAAAAAATAACTTGTCATTCTATGAAAACAATAATTAAATGACATACTGGGAATTTCAAAGAGTTTAAATTTATAACATATATCATTCAATTGTGATTAAATCTGACAAGTACAGCAGGTACTCAGTTCAGCCTCATATTCAAATTGTTGCAGTTTTCTTTGGTCATGCTAACACACCCCACATATAGGCCTATGTTGTGATCAACTTGTTATTTACAATAAACTTTTTTAAATGTAAAATAACTGATATGTGTGCAATGTTATGCTTTGATTATAAGTGAAAACACACATTATCCTACCAAACACATCAGGACAAACCAGTCTGTAGGTGAGGTCAGTTGTCATATGGGTGTGGCTTTTATCATCCACCCATAGTGTTACTGTAACAAAAGGAGGAATTTTGTCTGTTGGTAGAATACAGGCAGATGGCAGTTTATTGCACTGATTGTACTGATGCAACAACAGTGCTTTCAATCCTCCTTCATCAAAGTTGTAATATTCAGATTTTGTTGGTTCAGGAGGATCCTGATGGAAAACATTATAAAAAGACCTGTTGATTGGACAGTTGCTAAAACAAACACATTCAATCTGCTCAAGAAACAAAAGTCTGATAGAGTCAATGTCTAACCCTAACCCTAACCCTATTTATATAAAACTCAAATAACATTTAAAAAATCTAGATTTAAAAGGTGAACTCTTAGTAGCTATTCAACAAACTCAGTGACATCTCATTTAAATCGCTGATGTGTTTGCAGCAAACAAACAAACAAAAAAAAAACAACCCAAACAAACAAACAAAAAAAAAAGACAAATTCTTCTGTTTTCAATTACAGACATTTTTTTTACTTTTTTTTTTTTGTCTTTTCAGTTCAGTGTCTCTTAAATTATTATTGGGGTTGGCAAGCTTCAGTCACCCCTTCTGAAAGTAAACATTCTGCAATTCCCAGTTTTTTCTGACAAAACTTATTCCCAAATACCCAAATTTTGCTTTGATGGTAAGACGTTTAAACAGATGACAGAAAGAGAACAAAAAATGATTGCAATGTGACTTTGACAGTGACTGGTGTCTCATTTTGTACGGCCTGTTTAGTAAAAAATTAAGGCAAGCTTTGTGTTCAGTTTAAATGTCAGTAAAAAAAGATGTATTTAAAGAAGCCTAGCTTTGGGGTGAGTGACCAATCTGCTCATTTCAAGTCATTACATCAGAGACACGACCTTCGTCTCATGAGTGATGCTGTTGGCTTCCATGACTCCCAAGGTCCCTACGGACTCAACTAAACTATATTGGGAGGTCACTGGTAATGGTGATGCCAGCTGCTTCGATGGCAACACTCATAGTTGCTGAGAAACCCTGCACAGCATGTATGAAGTCAGTAAAGGACGACAAAGGATAAGACAAATACGTTAAGATGTGGACATTATTTAATATATATCAGATGTAAATGACATTTCAGGTCTTATTTAATCTAGAATTTCCTCTGGTATTAGAAAAAATGGATGGCACTGCGGCCCATCATTCATTCAGCAAAGTGAATATCTCACTGGTTACTGGTGAATTGAAAAGGCAAGCAGTGCAGAGCTGTCACTTTGGTTTAATGTTTGGTTTCCAATGCTGCGGCAGGCAGAAATCTGTCAATGCCTGGGTGTGTTTCAGAAAACCAAGTTCTACATACATTTCAAACCCTTCCTTCTTGTTTTCACATAGCATGAAGTTGTTTGTTGTTTGACAGCTGTTCTTCACGCACATTACCTCAGGGAAAAGATACAACTTTCCCTTTGGGTGTTAATGATATGGTACAGTAATCAATTTGTATTTTGTTGTTTTTATGGTGTTTTCAAAATTTCTATTATCATTGTTGTATTCTGTTTGCATATAAGTAGTCATAGTGAAATTACACAAGGGTTATCTGTAAAAATTAAAGATATCACATAAAAAATTGTCATTGTGATCTGTGGGCTACTTGATGGGGACTTGGAGGTCACAGGGGCCCGCAGCGCATTTTGCCCCCGGGGCAGGGCGACGAGTCATTCCGGCTGTGCTGACTGACTGACTCAGTTGGTCGTCCATGTTTGTTGTCAGTGAATCCCGGAGTGTCGCGTTAGAGAGCCACCTGAGCGGCACACCTGCCCCCGAGCCGAATAAACACAGCCTCTCACTGCGCATGCGCCGCTCACTCCAGAGCTACACTGTCATGGCGGTGGAGAGCTGAGGCTGCCGGGGTGAATCAGGAAGAGAAAGCGGCGTAGCTCGGTCAACAGAGACGGTTGACTAAGTCTGCTGAGTTTGCTGGTGGGGGGGACCGAGCGGACCCGCGTCCTTGAACGACTTATCCGGGGCCTGCCGGCGGACTTGCCCCGCTGTTTTTTGTGAGTTTTTCTTTATTTTTTGCTCCTGCCAAGCGCGTTACCTGTCAAGTGTCAGTGACAATAGCAACTTCCCGGCTGTGCGGAGATATTAAAGTCCGTCTGAGGAGAAACCGGGGACGGAGAGCTCTGCTCCACCTGCCTGCCTTCCAGATACCTGCAGTTCACTTCCCGTCGGCTTTTCACGGCATTAATCCGTCCGTCTGATATCAAGTTACAGAGGAGCAGCTCGCAGTGACATTTCCAGGCGTTTGGACGACTGTTACATTTACAATTCGCGCTTTTTCGTTTGCACACTTTGGTGGCTTATTCGCCGAACATTTTTTTTGGATGGGGGAGGAAACGGATTGCTTGTTTGCCTGCAGACTGTCAACAACTCAACTGAAGGGGACATAGATTACTCTTTATCCGACATCGGCTGCCCTGTCGCCGTTGGAGGTGAACAGGTGCCTTACCTGTGAACGCCACCTGTCCCGTCCCCGCTTCCGTAGCCATGGCTAGCGAAGAGGCAGCGGGCGCCGCGCAGCCCGGTGATGGGAAGGGCGGGCGGCCGGGCGCCATGGCGTTAAACCCCGGAGTGCCTATCAGGGGGATAAGGATGAAATTCGCCGTCCTGGCCGGCCTGGTGGAAGTTGGAGAAGTTTCCAATCGAGACATTGTGGAGACTGTGTTCAACCTGGTAAGCTGATTACGGCAGCTCAGAATAGGCCTCGGATGGCACTGTCACGGTGTAGGACTGTCATGTAAAGGTTTGGACAAATCTGACATCATTCACATCTGCATGGAAAAGTGCTGGGGAAAAACACCAGTTTTAGGCCTGTTCTATATTAACTTAAAGGTGAAAGGCCCACATTGGAAACTGTGATGTCTATTAATCTCTGGTTCCCCTTATTATCCTCACAGGGCGCACTATTTTCTTTATTCATTGCTTACCCTGCAGAAATGTGCCACAGGATCTGTGCTGCTCAGATGAACCTGAAGTGCAGAAACTTTTTTTTCTCCACACAGTTTCTCATTTGGCACATTTCTTATTTCTGACTCACTACACCCAGGATAAGACACATTTTCTCAATTTTACATTGGATGAGCAGTAATGACCAATGTAAAGCTCATCATGGCAGCTACTGCTTTTTGGTCAGCAAAAGTGTCTGTGTTTCGGTCTGATTGCCTTCTCTGTCTACTACCTGTTGGCCTACCTATAACTTATCCAGCCTTGTATGTCACTGTAGCTGTTTGACTGTCACAGAAGTGAAATGATTGTGCTGCAAGTGAATGAATGAAAGTACTCGAACAAGGAAGTTTAGCCCGAAGAAGAGAGCATGCTCAGCTAGAGTTTGGCTGGTTGGGTGAGAGGGAGTCAGAGGAGGAGATGTAAGGGTGAAACCTGCAAAACTGCTTTGTCACACTGGCAACACAATGGTTTGTCCTTAGAGAGGGAGGCTCTCTCTCCATGTCAGTAGTTTAAATTAACTAGAACACAGCCCCCACAGTGGAGGGAGGTGAATACTGGTAGACACTTCACCTCTTGCTGTGAAATTGTAGCATTACTCTTAGATATAAAGCTGTTCTATTGTCCAATCAGTGTGATAGCTACTACACAAAGCTACAAAAAAGAAAACACAGGTGTAGATTTGAACTAGAGCTTCCACATCATATTCTTTTGTTTTAAAATCAAATATCTGTTTTTAATGTGGCAAACAGCAGATGTAGGTTTGCAACTAACAGTCCTATGTAATCATTTGGTTTATGAAATATTTAAAAATGTTAAATTATCAATCAAAATTTTGTTTCAGGGTTTCTTTTAAGTCCCACACGCTGAACCAAAGACATTGCGCTTATTAGCATTAGCATTTATTAGAAATTTTGTTTATTTTTACTTTTTTACAAAAATGTTTGACTGCTTTAATTTGATATCAGGATAGCTGTCTATTAATCTCCAGTCAAGTAACTATGTGATTATTAATTTCAGAGATGTTTCATAGTGACCTGGTTCCTCAGTAGTTTATTGCATAGTACTGAGCAAAATGGGTTTAATTAGAGAGTTTAATTATAGGTTTGTCCCTGGCTGCAGAGCAGTTTTATCTGTCTGTTGTTATAAATGAGCAAAACATGTGACTTACATAGCATAGGGTCAAATGATAAAAGAAATGTCACAGGGAAGTATTGTTTTCAGAGAGCTACCAGTCACTGCATGTTTCATTGCAGTTTTTTTACTCTTGAGAAAGTAATTAATATTTCACTGAAATGAGCTGGAGTGACAGGCAAGCACAGGTTTTGACAGAAATATCAAGAGTGCAGCTCTGCGTTTGTCCCTGGGATGCCCATGTTTAGCCTGGTCAGCGTCATTTTAGGCCTGTAAAAGATGGCACTGTGGCTTTCATTATGCTTAGCACGCAGAACATACATTCTGTCATGCCCTTCACATCTTCTGCTAGCCCTTCACTTGGGGGATAATCTCGTTTCTAGTGAAGGCCAGATTCTTCTCATTTACGGGCTCATAGCATGAGTCCCTTACTGTCCTGCAACATTGTTTTATCTGATTAATAAATTAATAAAAAATAGTAGGTGTGATGGCTTTTGACTCAGGCAGGGCTTATACATGCAAGATAAAATTTTTTGAATTCATTAATAAAGATATTTTCTTTTGTACCTGGAGTCAGGAAGTTATTCAAGAATGAAGAAAGGTGATCTCATATAGTCAAAGAAGTATTTTAGTTGACAATTGTTTTTTTTTTTAAGTTTGTAAACAGCAGTGAACAATACATTTTACATTCAATTGATGGACTGAAAATGCTGACAATGAGCACCCCACTACTCAGCCATAATTCACTTGCTATCACTCCTGCTATTCAGTTTGTGGCAGCAAAACAGAACAAACCCCAAAAACAACTCCAAAACCTATAGGTTCAGATAAAACACTTGGCAGCAGCTCCTAGCCCACAAACCTACGATGGGATATGCTTCTGGCTTGGCACATTAGGACTGGTGAAGAAAAGATACAGACCTATTTCTGGCTACTTGACAATTGCTAAGTCCAATGGTCGCTGGTCTTTTGGCCCTAGAGAGGTGTGCCAGCTAGTATTCAGTTATAGTTCTGGTAAATGTTTTACTTGATTCCCCAGTGGCTTGTTTACATCATCTTTTTAAGACAGGTTGCATACAGCTGGTATGTGCCAGTCTCTGTGCTCTAAGTGTTTGCCCACAGTGTTACAGGAAGCAGCATTGTTTTGGTTTTCTTGCTCTGCCTAACCTAAACAATATGCTTAAAACTGCAAGGAGCTAGAACGTGGGTTGTTATTTTTTAGTTGGCTTCTCTGCAACAAACGCGACTGACTGATGATACTCCACAGAACAGTAAGCAGGCATGACATGAAACCGCTTGTGTTTGCAAAGTTAATTTGCAGATTTCAAACACACAATTACATTTACATGCAATACAAATTGCTGAGATGGAAAAACACTACTTCTTCAGTTTATGATCCTTTTTTTTTTTTTTTAGGACTCCTTAGAGAGCAATATCACTGTTAAACATGGCCACTTGGTTAAGAAACAAACAGATATCACTATGTGACTTAAAGGTCACTTATGGGACCAGAAAAGTCTGACTTAATGGACCCTACAATATTATAGGCCCAGCTCAGATCTGTTTCTGTGTATTTGTGCAATATAGGCTTCAGAAACAATTAAGCCATCTTGTACTGATGTATCTAACAAACCAATATGGTCTCCATGAAATAGATTGTACAATTGAACCCCTCTTTCCATAGAGTGCAGCACAGGCTTTTCTTGAGCTTTGTAAATGAATGGAAAGGTCTATGAAGAAGTAGTGGTCTAAACCTGGTCAACAGTTAAGTGACAGAAGATGGATGTGATGTGGTTGTTAGCTTTGTGGACAGCAGTGGAAAACATTTGGTGCACAAGGTTGTTGATGTTATGCTTGATTTTTTTTGACATGTTTGAAATTATAGGTCAAGGTACTCTGACTTGGTTTCCTTATGATGTCAACTGTAAGGAGTACCAGAGACAGAGAATGTGGCTAAAGGCAACCATGACTTTAACTTAGTGATATGTATTTTGTTAGGATCTCTCTCCATTGTGGATAGTAACAATTCACTAGTCCTCCTCATAGTACACAGAACAAAGTGATTCTGCTCTTGTTCAAGTCTTTTGGATGAAGAAGTCATATAATTATTTTAAATGTAAATAATCATGGAAATTCAATCCCTGAAATAATTTAGTAAGAACATCATCATATTTTTAATTGTAAAACGCCTAAACTTGGAAAGCATCTCTTGGTATTCTATTTGTATTTATTTTTTTTCCGCTGATTTTTTTGGGCACTAATGCCCGCCTTAAGAAAATGTATTACTATATTAGCTTCCAGCTCTGATTTGAAGTACCACTTTTTCAACATTTCATGTTATGCCTATGTGGGTCAGAGTGCTTTACAAAGTTAACAAAGATTAAAATGTATTTAGTTTTCTTTGGATGACAAAGTTGCAGAAAAAGTTGACAACTTGTTTTCTTCTGTTTTTTCTTTCGCTTGCCATAGTTCTATTTTTGTCAATGAGAAAATTTATTTGAATTCTTTTTGTTCAGTTTTATTTTAAGATGTCATACTTTGTCTTTGTGTGTCTGAACATCCTCAGCATCTATTTGATGGCACGTTGTTGCCCACTTTATCATTTGTTGTACTGGATTTGACACACAGAATCCTCCTGTGAGAGCGGCTGTCATGAGTGAATTAATTGTTCTAAGCTGAATCTTCACCATCTTTAGAAAAAATAAATTTAATAAAAATAGTTTGTATTTTCACTTCCCTCGCTGCTGCAGGCAGGAGTCATTGCCTTGACTAAGATTTAAGGTTGGCTACAAATTATGAGCTCATTTATAAACCTGGAGCCATGGGATATGGGTTAATGCAGCCATGTTTTGGAAAATCATACAGGTCATATTTTCCACAAAAAATTTTGCATTAACCTTTAAATCTTTCATCAATGCTGTACATTTCCTGCATCCATTCTTCTACAAAAATAAAGCAGAAAAGAGAACCAGTTCAAATGTGGTGCATTTCCTGAGCGTGAAGCTCAACATGTCAGCTTTAATTCCTAGCTTTATTATTTTTGTTTTTATTTACTATAACGTAAGTAGGAATGCAGGAAACGTAAAACTCCCCTTTCAGTTGTACACGTTCTACCATGGATGCCGGGGGAGAGAGGGTCCGATCCTTGTCCTCACTCCAGGCATGCTTTACCCTCTCTGGCAGTAACAAAGAGCCCTCTAATCTGTCATATGAATGAAACTTTATCTGTTTTTCTGTGGTATCTGTCGCATCAGCCAATTCCATGGTCACACCTTTTTCTTCCTTCTCCACCGTGGTTAAAAGCAATTTGAAACACTTGAGGGCTGATGTCTATATAAGCGTGACTGGGCTCTGTTTATAGTCCTGGGTGAAGGTATTATTTACCTTTCTCCATCACCCTCGTGGCTTTATTTCCCTAAACAAAAGAGGGTTTTTGTGGATTATGCTCTATTCTGGCCGTGCCATGTTGTTCACGGTTGTAGCGGTGAAATTGACATAATGACCATCTTGAGGCTGAGCAAACATGTTTGACCAGCAAACATGTTTATGATTCTGAAATATCAACTGCGATGTCTGTTTTTTGTTCATCCATCTAGTCTCATTATTAGCCCCATAGCAATGCAGCAATCATACCTCATTTCCTGCTTCCTGCTGATCAACTGTCCTTTTAATTCAGTGGTGTTCAATGAGATACTTGCATTAAAATACCATGAGTGTTACTGTAATGTACTGTGATGTCGTTGAAAATTAAAATATCTCATGGACAGAGTTTTCCTTGTTCAATTAAAAATGTTGATGTGATTTCTTAGCCTAAGCTGCTGGGTAAACTTCTTCCATATGACAATTCAATGCACACATTGAATGCACACATATGGACAGCTCAGTTAATGTTGGTTTGAGGTTATTTTTTGCTGACTGTCAAATCAATTACTGACATTGTTTACACATGTTTCAGCTGAGTGAGCATGATTGTAATTGTAAATTCTCTAGAATTTTGAGAACTTATTTTTAGACTAATTAGTTTTTGTATCCAGTTATTAAATGTGAATAGAAAACATTTTCCATCAGAGGTGATGCTTATATGGGTCCTGTTAGTTGTTGGTAGATGCTGGAATAAATCCCGTTATTCTCAGAGCATTTACTTTGAGAGACATTATTTTCTCATTGTTTTGTAGCTGATGAGGAGTTTTTTAGAACTCTTCATAAGCTTTTGAATAAAGCGTTGAAAGCTTTAAGTCTTTGAGTGGAAACTACTCTCCATTCAAGCCAGTAAACTTCAAGTTTACTTTTAAACGTGGTTAAATAATGAGAGTTTAGTCACATATTAACCAACTTTTTCCCTATCCATCAACAATTGCTGCATACCACTTTTAGGAAGCAAAATCATTATGTAGTATGCTTTTGGCTCACTTCTCTACCGTTATTGAGTCTTCTATAAACAATTCCAGCTCTCAAAGGCATTTTAACAGAATGCTGCTGTTGGGAGGAAATTGGGAACAGGAACTGTTGGTTGGAGACCGTCAAAGACCAAAAGCCTGATAATTAAACTCTGCCCCCAATTCATGGCCGTAAAGAAAACCTGCATTTCCCTGTCTGTTCTGGATGAGAATCAGTGGCGTGCAAGGACTTACTGAGCTGCACGCTTCACTATGCTATCTAAATCTTTAACCTTGATTTATAGAAAGGAAAAGATATTCATATGAAAATTGAATTGAAAGGTTTGTGTTTTAAGTTACATGACTACCTGTATGTGGTAAATTTATGTAATCCAAAAAAAAAAACCCAAAAACATAATTCTTAATTTTTACTCATGGTGGCCAAAACGATTAATATGGCAACTTAGAATATGAGTTCTGATGATCACATTCTAATTTGGTCTTTTGGCCCTTAAAAGTAGTTGTGTAATGTTGAAGTACAGTCTCCAGGCATGTGTTCATGTACATGTGAACAATATCATAACTGATCTCAGAACAATGGAAGCTGATTCAATGGCAGCTGAATAAGCACACTTGAAAGATACCATGATTGTCGACAATGTTCCTGCGTCAATCTCCAAAAAATGCAGCTTAATTGGCTGCTTGACAAGCCGCAGACTTTGTCAAGCTTTAAAAATGAAAGGAAATGGTAAATGTAATGGCAGGGGTTGTCACCATGGCTCCTGCCGACAACAGCCTGGTTTGGCTACAAAAGGGCAGTACATTAACAGTCCTGTCCTAAGATACAAGGGGAGATGCGGGAACTATTGCTTCCAGTTCACTCTAGTTTTAATTGTCTGTTTTTAGCTTTAACTGATCCATCACTGTCGAGATTACTGTACCATTCAGGGAATACGGTCAGATCACCAAAGTAATTGAAAATATATCTCAGCAACCCATAACCTGGACACCTGGGAAAATACAATTAAAACATTGTGGGCAGTAATATACTATTATTACTCATTATAATGGTATTTTCTGCTTCCTGTTATCTTCCATGAAATACGTTTGGAAAAAAGTATGTATAGGTGGTCCTTGACACAAAATCAATTTTTGACTGCACTGAAAAGATGTCCATTGTTGGCATCACAATAGTCAGTAAGAGCTCCATTTCTTGCTCTTGCTGGCTGTTGGTAGACGGGCTGGGGGGGAGTCATTTGGGGCTCTTTTTTGTTTTTAGTGCTATCTTATTGAATACTGTTTTTACATTTGGATTTTTCACCTGCTTTGTACTGAGAAAAAACGAAATATTGTGTTAAGCTGGATGACCTTCATAGATTGAATGTTCTTTTCTGCAGCAGCTCTTTTTCTCTTTTAGCTTTGAATGAATCTTGTTCCGCTTTAGTTGTTACTTACACAAATTTGAGGAAAGTACACTTAAAAAAACAAAACAAAACAAAACAAAAAAAAAACAAAAAACTTTTAGGTGATCCCCGTAACCTTATCCGGAAGGTGATTGTTATTGCTGCAGTTGTCTGCATTGAGTTGATTTCAGATGCAACGTAAAACGCAGACTTGCTGGTTATACACGCGCACACACACGCACACGTAGTCATAGTGTTGACATTGAGACATTACAGCAGAGTGTGCGGCTAAAAAGGAAGTGGTATTAACCTCCTGCCCCACTGTATTTTCTTCACAGTAGGGGGTGTAATGATGTGCTAATACAGCTTACCTCTGAGCCAGGTTTCAGAGGTAGATGCTTAAAAATATGTGTGGTTATTAAAACACCATTAAATATGCTGCTTCTTTTGTGAAAGAAATATCATGTCGAAGCCTTTAAGCTGTTGCTCCACTTTCATCCCTGTCGTGGATATTTCTCAAGGGGAAAATACAAAGTGCCAACAATCCCAACACATGCTTTTTCTCTTCTGTGTTTTGTAGCACCATATGCTGCTTCTCTTTTGATTTTATGCTGATTTTTTTTTTTTTTATTAGTGTTTAAAGTTTATTAGTTTATTAATCTTGTTGTGTCACATAAGGGGGCAGCATGGTGGCGTAGTGGTTAGCACTGTTGCCCCACAATAAGAAGGTGGCAAGTCCAGGTCCAGGTCCAGGTCCAGGTCCAGATTCAGGTTCAGTTCCCGGCCTGGGTCCTTTCTGTGCGGAGTTTGCATGTTGTCCCCGTGTCTGTGTGGATTTCCTCCCACCACCAAAGACATGCATGTATAGATTAACATTAAATTGCCCAATCAATTGAGCGCAAGGGTGGGGTGGGGTACACCTAGAACAGGGCAGAGCCAACAAACAGAGAAAGACAGAGACCAACAACCACCAATGAACCTAAACATGATGTCTTTGGACCGTGGGAGGAAAACCACACAGGTACGGGGAGAACATGCAAACTCCACACAAAAAGGCCTGGGAACCAAATGTGCGACCTTCTTGTTGTGGGGCCACAGCACTAACCAACATGCTCCCTTTTTAGATGTCTTGTGAGGATTACATTTTTATTTTATAGCTTTTAGGTGACTTGCAAACAGCATTATCATTCATTGTTCCTGAATACTGACACAATGGTGACCATTGACACATTTTTTTTTTTTTCCCCCTCATCTTTCCGCTTGTAACCAAATGCTGTAGTTGCAACCCTGCCTGTAGCATATTCCTCTGGATTAGTCATGGGATAGACTGCATGATTTTGCACTTCTTAAGGAATCATCTGCTTTCCCCCAGCCTGAGTTCTTTGGCTATTCTGTTTGTCAGAAAATTTGGCTTTCATATTACTTGCCTATGTTTGTGCAGTAGAAGTAGCGTGGTCTTTTGAAGTGAACCCACTTTGGCAAAGAAACTGAACCTTTTTTAATTTTTTTGATGTTGGATGTCTTTAATAGGCAGTGTGTGCGTCTAAGACCATAAAGACATGAAGTTTTTTGCAGAAACTGGAATTTTAGAAATGTGACTGCCCGGGTTTCCAGGAGTGTCAATTTTAAGGACAATACTGAGCCCATTGAATGATCCCTTTAATTAGAGGTTTGCTGATAGAGGACCATGGGAAAAATCAGGCCCTTTAACCAAAGTGTTTGGCTTCTTTGTATCTGAAAAAACCTTTCAGATGTTTTTTCAGAAAACCATTGGGGTATTACTTTAATACAAACATGGTTTAATCTCTGAATTTTCAAAGATAGCATCTCTATATCACTATTACAAATAATGAAAACATTTTATTGTTTCATAACAACAATTTTACTTTGAAAGACACAAGTATTCTTCAGATGAAGAACTGTCCACACAATTTTTTATGGTTTGCCCTGATGTCTTTTATACGGAGCTGCTGGCAATCTAAACTGGTTGCTTAGCTTAACTGAAAACAGTAGACCTAACCTGAAATACTTCACGGACCCACTTTGGCACTGATACTCAGGCATGAAGAATTGTAATTTTTTAACACCTTTTCAAATGGAACATTATTGCCAAAAAATAAAGTTTTAAAATAATATTTAAACATAGAGGCCTGGATTCCCTTTGCATTTCCAAATCTGTGTTGGCTCTCCAGTGAGCAAAGCTGACAGAGCTGGCCCTTGGCCCAACCTGACTGCCGACCCCTAGATGGTTCATCTACCCTTGACCTGTTTTCACACTCTCTGCATTAGCAACTCATCTGTTGCCAAGGTCTGGCATGCATCCCCAATGGAATATAAGGAAACATACATAAGAAATGCAGCCCATAAACAACAGCTGCAAAATCAATTGTAACACAGAATTTACAATTCAAATTTTTAGTAAAAGTTACGTGGTAGTCTCCTGCTCCTCTTTGTTAAATTATGTAGTATTTTTATTTCTGTGGTCATAGCTGTTTGAGAGCTTTCATCTAAAACATCACTGCTTGAAGGCATTTAGGTTTTCATTGTTAAGATTGTTAAGATTACACATTTACATGTGTACAATGATCTGAGTATATTTCATATACAAATAGAAATATGGTTCAGTAATATTTTCTTCGAGTACAGCTCTACGTCATGAGCAGGGGGAAGATAAGAAAATGTTGTGGAGCACAAAGTAATTAACTTGTGCAACCCACACCCAGATATTGTACTAAACAGGCAGGGAATTGCAGACAGGAATGTTTCAAAATGTGTTTATCTAATATGTGTGGGATTTAAGGTATGCTCTTGAGTTAGAAAAAAGTATTATGTCAGTTTGTGGTATAAAAAAAAGTTGATTTACATTCAGTAAATATAGAGCTGAGGATAATTGGCTTTCTTCACGATTACTCTACTTTGTCTATTTCCTTTTTAACTTTATCTATGTCTAATAGGTTTTTTTGGGGGGAAATAATTGTTTATAGCACTATACAGTAGTACTGTGTCAGCTTGGTTTAATTGTATGATGTTATATTGATGTTAAGATCAAACATGAAATTGTTATCTTGGCACTTACCAGTATGGCAGATTATGTTGAAACCTTTTTTCAAAGTGTTAGTTTGTTCTGATCTTTCTCTTTAATGTTCTTGCTGAGTAATTTTTAGTCGTATGTTCTTGCATTGTGCAGTAGGCAGCGACGTAGCTTATCTTCGGTGCGCTGATCTGTGAGTAATTTGTAGGGTAAGGAACAGCTGTCTGTTTCTGATTAAAAGCACAATTTTCCCCACAGAGGTTTCCTCAAGGCCATTTGCATTTAACTCAACTTTTTTAATCACATCTAGCGATCAATGTCTAAGACACTAGAAACTGATATGGATCAGACAGTATTTAATATGACAAAAGAGATTTCCTTAAGTAATCAGTCATTAAAAATAAATGTATTAATTTTGTCATATTGCAGTTATTTTCTTTGAGTTGTCTCAATAAATTATGTATCATTTATGGATAAAATATTAAGAAGTATAACAAACATCCATTGCAATCCACAACCAGAAGCTTTTTATTTTAAAGACAGATTTACTCAACTATAGTCTGTATGAAATAGCCAACCACTAGCATCCTAATACACAAGGATTGGATGTGTGTATTTCTGCCATAATCTACGTCAAAAATATATCCAGGAGTGCTTTTGAGATGTCAAAATAATGATGCAGTAACCCATAAATGACAACTGTTGGAAAATCTGGCCATGCCATCAAACGTCTACAACACCATCAGACTGGCAGAACCTGGTCACAAGTCACTCAAAGTCAATGTTAAAAGGTCAGAGATGTTCATGTTGTTCATGGTGGTAAATCACTTAAGTTATTAAGTTGGCATCTCACATCATGAATGTTTCATTGAATTACACAGAAGTCACCGAGGCTCAACAGTTACTTTTGATGTCTCAGAGGACTCTTTCTCTCTATAGTAAACATCCTACATCACAGCCATGGCTTTGTTTCCTGCTTCTTTTTAAAATGATCTACAAAGCATACTATACAGTGTATACACTGTGTGGTACACTGCCGTGTAGCAGTGTATACTTGTGTACGTGTTCTCATTCAGAGCTGTGGCTATCAAGAACTGCCTTCGTTGACCTCTATTTTTGGATGGACTGAGAGGGCTGTGTTACAGTCAGCCAAAGGAAGCAGAGAGAAGTGGACCTACTGTGATGGGATATGATGCGTACAGTTTCCTGGTTCTCCACTCAGGGTTTCCCTCAGGAAATAGTTTTAGTTGGTGTACCAAACCAAAGACATCCTGAAAATGTTTGCAAAAACTGGCTTAGACAAGCTTCCCTTGGTATATGTGTGTTGTATGAAAAAGTCAAATTATCCCTGAAGTTCTAAATATTTCATGATCACACTGAAAGTAGTTCAGACTGTTAGAAACCATGTCACCTCTTCGGTGAACTCATGAGTTCATGAAAGTTTATTATCTTGCCTTGTTGCCTTTGTTATTTTCATACACCTCGACATATGAGCATCTTACATATCCTGTCCTGAACCTTCATTATCCTTGTCTTACTATCATCATAACATAGTGTACAGGTGTCTATATATATATATATATATATATATATATATATATATATATATATATATATATATATATATATATATATATATATATATATATATATATGTAACAACAGGTCACATTAAGGAACTTTTCCTGTTGACTATCAGCTTGATTTATCTTTTTTATCAATCAATATCAATCAATCAATCAATCAGTCGATCAGACTTTATTTGTATAGCACTTTTCATGCCAGTGGCAGCTCATGGTGCCTTACAAGATTAAAAAAAAAAAAAAAAGAACAAAGGATCCATAGTAGACAAATATACATTCACATACTCATTCACACAAGAATTTTAAAGCATTGGAAATCAGAGGCATTGGGGAAATGCTATCTTGCACTCAGTTGTTTGCAGTGGGGGAAAACACTAGAGCAAGTAGAAGTAAGTAAATTAAATAAGAAAGAGTTGGTTAAAAGTAGGTAAAATTGATAAATGCAGTAAAATAGAGCAAGGAGTAGTTAGTTAAAAGAGTTAAAATAAAATAAATAAAAAAAAAAAGCAAAATAGATTAAGAATAATAAGATTTTGCTAAAGAGATAGGTCTTCAGTTTGCATTTTCTTTTTAGCACTCTGATTTGGCTTACAATAAGGGTTTGCGGTTATCAGGATCATGTAGACTAACTAAAATGCCCTGACCACATCTGAAGCACTAGAGCTATGCTTTGATTAACTGGTTCCCCATGTTGCTTGATATATTTTGCATTCCGGTAGTATAAAGATGCATATGCATGTAGTGCAGGGACAAATGGTTTTGGGGTTTGAATGCTGAATTTTGTTACAAGTTACTGAATGTGCTCACAATTTGTTTTCATTGAAGGTTTCACAGGGTACCACTGTGTGTAAGAGGCAAAGGGAGGGTGGGTCCTTCATTTCAAAATAAGAATTTCACTCCCTCATTGATCAAGGAAGGATGAAATTCCTGACTGTTTATCTCCTTTCCTTTCACCTCCCTGATCTAGCCACTATTTTTAACATGTTGCAGCTGAGCCAACCTTCCCATTTACTGCATGCAGTAAATTGAACAATAAAGTTATTTGTTTGCCCCCACTATCACATCACTCCCTGTATTTCTATATTTCTCTGGAACCTCAAAGTAACAGAGAAAACATATTCTTCAAATAATTTTGTTAATGGTGAATAACTAATTCCACACAGATGGCCCATAAAGATTTTTTTCTCATGATGTCAATAGATCATATTGGAGTATTATGTTAATTTTGAACATTTCATTCTGAGAGCAAACCGCTTTAGCGACTCAAAAGTTCTGAAAAACTAAAATATTTCCCTAAAGACTGAGCTCTGAAGTCTAATGAGGATAATTTCCTGTCAAGCCTTTTCCTTCTGTTAAGAATAGCAGCCACTCTGCAGCCTTAGCAAGATTGGCAGATAGACGGTGCATGTCTTAGTGAGCTTTATGATGCTCCTCCATATGTACTGGGTTTGCAGCAGTTTATTTGCTCAGTGTGTTGTAGTTAGGCCCTTTTACCCCTTATTATGGTTCTATATGTCCACTCACGTCTGGTGAATATTTCACACTGTTGAAATTGTGGAAAACAATTTTATAAATGATATAAATTATTTCTCCCACATTCACAATAATTCAGGATAAATGATATTACCAGTGCATGAGAGAAGTCACCTGCTAGTTAAATCCACTTGTTTCATGTACGTTTTTTCCAAACCTGTCTCGTTCTTAGCCAACAAATGGACTAGCAAGGGAAATTATGTGCTGAGCAGACTGCTGCATAAGAGTCATTACGTTTAATGTAGTGTAAAAATGACTGCCAGCCAAAGTTAAAAAAAAAGCACCATAGCTGATCTTTCTGAAGATATTCTTAGAAATACAGCTATTTAAAGCTCTCTCCAACCACTGTACCTCTCTGTCATGGTCTCACATTGTCAACACGCCAACATTGTGACACTGCTGAGAGAATATCGACTCAGGAGTGTCAAATGATTAATGTTTGAATTTAAAACTTTGTAATTTAACAATGTGTAAAAAATCCAAGAACAATGAGACAAAGAGTTGAATAAACTTCAATCGTTCATTAATCCCCCTCACTGCCCCGCAAGAGTATGTGGTTGCACCATGAAACATTCGTAATTTGGATTTGCAATAGCAACTTGTTATATCTGAAGTGAGTGAGTTGAAAAGGTTCTTGTGAGCTGTGATCACTGACCCAGTGTTTTCCATGGCCACTTCATGCATAATTGTCACCACTTTACCTTCCACTCCCACTTAGATAAATGTGGAGTGGCAGGCTTGTCCAGGATATAGGTAGGCTGTTCTCGGAATATGATATACAATGGCTTATTTTACTGAAAAAATACAGCAAAATAAAATATAGTTGACCAAAAAAACAAACAAACAAGAAAAACCCATGAAAAACACATGATGTCAGGAATATGTATGTCCAATGTTTTATAGCTAACCTCTGATTGCAGACTTTCTTTAGTCTTTAAAAGAAAAAAAAAAAAAGGTACTTCTCGCATTTGTTTGAAGGCTCCTCTGATCTCATGAGGTATCACAAATTAAAATATTTCCCACTGTCACTGTAACATGTACTGTTGGTGGGAGATGGTTTTATTTCTTAGTTTGACTCTTCTTATTTAAAAGCTAACCCTAACCCACTTTCAGGTAATCTAGTTTAAATATGTTGAGAAAGATGTTATTCATGTTTGTGAAGTCTTCTGACAACCTGATCTTTTCACGGTTCAGAATTCTCCACCGAGTTAGATAAATTATCTTTCATTTGACAGAGATAAAAATAGAAAATGCCTTAAACCGTGGTGCTTTGAAATTAATTTGTACAAAACTGGTTGCACAATTGGTCCTTCATATCATTAAACAGAAATGATTTCTCTTGCTTATTAATTTTAACAACATATTAGTTGAACTCTCCACAGTGTGAATTGGCATTATATATTTTGCCAAACGAAGACATAGTTTCGATGATGTCTTTCCACCATTTGCTTTTCCGGTTTTACTCAGCTTGTCTTGTTGTACCCGTGTTGAATCAACTTACTGTTTATTTTGGTTTAAAGTTGCTGCTGCTGAGGTTTCTTCTTTGAGTTTTAGGCACTCTTCGTTAGAATGGATGAATGAATTAATATTTTTATTGTCATGCAAACAGTTGTAAACCCAGTCAATATGGGCTAACACCAAACAATCCAAAAATCCAGTATCAGTTCAATACATGACCATATTAAATGTGGTGATTAAATAAATTACAAATGGCCTAAATTACACAGCAGAATTCTTGAGACAAAATGGAAAATGATTTGTTAAAATGAATTTAAAACACTAAGCAAATCTAAGCACACTCATTGACCATCACTGCCAATACATTTAGACAGATATCCAATCATTTGATGTCTCTCTTGTTTTATACATGTATCAGAATCAAATATAAATCTGTAAAATGTATACATATTTTATAGCGCTAAAAATAAGCTCACTGTGAGCCCCTTCAACTGAAGTCCCTCATTTGCACTACAAAGTCTCGCCTCACCATTTCGCCTCATCTTCTCCATCAGAAGCTCATTCCTCCATGCTGCTAGCACTGGAGGGATTTGAGTGGGACTGACTATTTGGTTGACCGCCCTATGTGCTTGAGCCACTGCATCTCGCGTCAGCTGTTGAAAAAGTGAGTGTTCATCAGGAGTGAGAAGCGAAGGATTAAAAATGTTGTCATATCACGATTCATGTTTTGAGCTGCAGTGATGGATGTATCAGTTTGGATGTTGTGAGGAGAAAGGGGGAAAAATAAGCTAATCTGCTTTGGTTTAACAAGATAGCTTGTTAAAAGAGATCCAGTTGAAAGAGCTGTTGAAAAAGTAGGCCAGTGATGTGTGTTGAAAGCATGGTTACCCTGACAGCCTGTTTATGGAATATTTTGCTGCCTTGATTTATATTGGGTTGGATTGAAAAGCCGAGTCAAGCTGGGTTGTTATTACACACAAATTGGTATTTAGAGTCCTTTTGTAGGCAAATTGATCCAAGCCTTGCAAATGGCATTTATTTCAACCCTGAATTATAGCAGCGCACCATTTTATTCTCAAGCTGAAACTGAAGACAGTTTAGAGCTATCTGAACTGCCCCCATGTCTTCTACATCCAAACTGAGAGATTATATTCAATGATATATCTAATTTATCCCCACTGTTTAAAAAATTCAAGCTCTGATACAAGCCTTCTGACAAACTAGAGACATGCTAAAAATGGGCACAGATTTGTCTTTCGCTATTGTTGCTCTCTGCTCAAGTCTCATTCAGGCAAATGACTTTGTATTTAAATCGTTTCCCATTCAATTAATTGCAGCTTCATTAGGGTGAGAACTGATGAACTTCAATGTAGATATGTATGCTCACACAATGGACAGACAGGCACGCCACCTTGTAGCCATGGCTTGACAGCATCAGTGTTTCAGCCTATTAATTTTAGCAGAGTAATTTCCTCCCCCTTGGTACAAAATGACCATAATTTGTTGCTTTCACTCATCTCCAGAATCACATGGCTGGCTGTAATGCTTTAGAGGGCAGCTTACTCAGTCCTCAAATAGCTCTGCTCTTTTAGTAAATCTTTCTTTTGCTCTATTCTCTGTTTCACTTCCATGCTTACTGTCAGAAAATGTAATCTCTGCAGTTTGTAATAAGAGAAGAGATATTTTAAAATAAAAAAATAAAAATGTAGTTAGGACATCACAAAAGCAAAAATTCATATAGCAGTTGTCAAGATATTTCACTCAAATCCACAAATACCAACTTGCTTGTGGCAGTTTTCAGAAGTCAAGAGTTCCCCAAAGTCAAAAGGCTTTATCCTCCATGGACCAATGATTTGTGTTCAAAATTTTTTAGCAAGCTGTTTTAGAAAACATCTTTGTGCTGTCTTTTCAGCATACCAACTTTTCCTCAAGCATAAAACATTAATATTCCATTTTGTGTTTAATATTTTGAATCTCCTCTCCAAATCAGTTAAACATGTGCATAGCAATGGATTACATTGCTTGTGACGTGGCTCCATCATGCAGCCCATGCATGTTTGGCACTTTTGGTTCTTATTAGGGTGGATTTGGTAGAAATAGTAAAGTCATGTCAGTTGTTGTCATCGTTGACATTGTTGGGTTTCATGTCTCAGTTTTCCCAGAATCCATAAAGTAAACTGAAATACAAGCTTAACACAGGCAGCAGATTTGAATACTGTTTTTGGCATACTACGTAGCCCTGCTATCCCCACATGTTTTTCTCCATTGAGACCATAGAAGCCTTTTTGACTTTGTGTTATGGCCCAGTGGCTGCTCAGCTGCTTGGCCATGATTAATTCACGCAGCCCTCAGGGGAGAACGGCCAGGCTGGGTTTCCCCACCAGGGATCTGGTGTCTAGCTGCCATAAAGACCGATGCTGAGGCTGAGGCTGGAGCTGGCAGTCCTCTACGTCTGTTCCAAAAATCGAGCAATGTAAATAGTTGAATTGAACAATTTAAGAAAAATGAAATATTGTACATCTGTTTTCTGTGCACCGATAGACACATCAAACATTCTGACACGGTTATGAAAAACTGTGTTGGTTCATTCTTATTTTAAAGGTACAACTATCCCATATGATTAATTGCAGCATTAATCAATGCCATCAATTATTACCATATTTTGTACTTTCATACCAAATGTTGTGGTTTGCTTAAATTCAGTTGGCACAATTAGTGAACGTGACAGTCCTACATTGTTCCAGGCTCACAACAGTGTCTTGCCAAGAGATAAAGTGCATTTGAATATGACATTTCATTTTTAATGCCACCAAGTGTTTTCCTATTGTAAAATACACCACTGAAAAAACTAGCAGAAGAAATCATACTGTAGATCGGTGTCTTGGCTATCTGCATTCTACCTTTTTAAATATAGCTGTCAGTTGCAGCATTCACCTCTGGGGATGAATTTACAAAAAATCATTGTTAGCCATTACAAACGGACTCTTTTCGATGCAGAATGGTTAGAATGTTCTCCTTGTATAGGTCATAATACCTGATAAGACATTTGTATATCCTGTTAGACTTCATAGATGTCATAAACTTCAGAACAAGGAATATTGCCCATCAATATTTCCTGCAGGTTAAAATCAGTTTGACCAATCACGAAACTCAGCAAATCACCAAATTTTACTTTTTAAGATGTTGGAGCCATGTATGTCAGAGAAAAGTACAAAGTTGAAATCTTACACCTCTATTCACACATAATGTCTAAATTCATTCATTAATCTCCCGTCTACCACTCATCCGTTTCTGGATCGTGGGGGGCGCTGGAGCCAATCCCAGCTCACACTGGGCGAGGGTGGGGTACACCCTGGACAGGTCAGCAGTCCATCACAGGGCCAACACACAGAGACAGACAGGGACCAACAACCACTCACACTCAGACCTACAGACAATTTAGAGTCACCAATTAACCCAAACATGATGTCTTTGGACAGTGGGAGGAAACCGGGGTACCTGGGGGAAACCCACGCAGGCACAGAGAGAACACGCAAACTCCATCCAGAAAGGGCCCAGGCCCGGGAACTGAACCCACAACCTTCTTATTGTGGCGCAACAGCACTAACCTCTATGCTGCTGTGCTGCCTTTAATGTCAAAATTAAGAACTTTAATTTTCCATCTCACTGCCCTACATTTTTAATCATTAATGCTTGCAGCTAATCATTTGTTCCAAGAGCCATCTGTAATTTTCAAACTGCTGTATCTTATGTTTTTTATTTTATATTTTGATCAGTTCCAATAATAAGGTCCAATTTCAAGGACGCCAAGTGAAAAGCTTGAGATTATGTAATTACCTATTTTTATAACTAGATTTTAAAACTACCCTGTATTATTCGTGAATGCAAGTGACTCATAATTTGGCTTATAAACATGTGTATGTTTATTTTAGACCTCACAGGAGGACAAATCAGGTCCAGTATCAGCGCTTTTATCCTTGTATGTGTGTGTCGTCATGGTGTGGTACTCTGTCTCCATCCTCATCTTTGTTCTCGGCCCCCCTGTTCCACTCACTGATGGATGGATGGCTCCTGTACGATGTCAGCCTCATAAATCAGCTGTTACTTTTGTAAAATGACATCCAATATCCATTAATGGCAGACCCGGCCACAGTCCACAGCGTCCACTCCGAAGTTAGTCCTTCACTCTGTAAGCCGCTGTCTGATTTGTCACTGACACTGAAAGAGACAGAAAGCAAAGGAGACAGCTTGCCAGTGGGGGATTAACAACATGCATGTTATCACAGATATTTTAATTGAATACTGGCTTGTATCACCGCTTGATAGGTGACTACAGGTTATTGTAACTGAAACTATCTCCCTCATGGAAATCCTTTGCATTTGGTTGACCCATAATTCACTCTTTTTGCTGCATAAATCAGCTATCATGACCTCCCAATGACAATAATACCCCTATTGTTTTAACTTCCTGATCTCACAAATGCCAACAGTTTTATTTTAAATTCAAGGTTTGAGGTATCTGTATCACAGTTTTCTGTCCTCTCTCCCCCAGTACAACAACATGCTTTTTGTGCTAATCATAGCAGCAAAAGCACTCATTGGAACTACTTTCTGCTAAATAAATCCATTGTGTGGATTAGCCAGGAGATTGTTTTTGGTAACATAATGCTCTTGAATTTCTGTTGAAATGCAGTTTTGATGGGATATGAGCACCAGAGCACTACATTTAGAAATTCCCAACAACTCCATTGTTGAGGGATGGCCCCAGTAACAGCAGATAAGGATTTCTCAAAACATCCATGTGAAAGAAAAACTGTTTACATGGCAAGACAGCAGTGGGTTGAGAGAGGAAATATGTTTACTTAACTTAAGCCAACCCACTAAATCATTTCTAATCAAGTAAATAAGTTTATTTTTTCTAAATCTTTCTAAAACAAGAGAAGTGTTAACCAACTTGTTGTCGGTGCAAAAATGGTAAAATAATCATTTATTGAGTAAAAATAGCCAATCACGTTCCTTTGTCATGGCTTCTCTTCTCTGAGTAATTTTCTCTTTCCTTGTTAAAGAAATATCTTTTGGCACTGGAGTTATTGGGCTGTCATAGAGTTAAGTTTGGCTCTGGGCATTAATTTTTCCCATTGTTAAATGTGTAGACAAAACATTCATTGCATTTATTGAAATAATAAGAGAGTAATACATAAATTAAGTTCCTGAGTTAACAGCTGACACAGAGACGGAACAATAGGTGAATATGACAAATGAATAAATCGTGCCCTTTACAAGGACAATAGTGTAATCTATGAAATATTTTTCTATTGCAACTTAAATCATAAGCTTTACATTGATGAAGGATAAAGGAAATGAGACTTCTGTGTTTTGTGATTTTTACTTTTTTTTTTTTGTGGACATGATAAATAACATCATTACTCTAACGCTGATATTGGACATGAAAGAATAAATAGATACCTGTGAGATGAGGGTGAAGGGACAATAGATGAGGGATATGTCAGTGTTATTGTCACTTTATCCCCTGTCTTAAAGGATGTTGTGGCAGCAATGTGACTCCAGTGCCCCCCTCCTTTCCTATCTTGTACCCAGCATTCACACACCCAGTTAATCCCATCTCACTCATTTTAATGGGACAGTTTCCATTCCATGGACCAAATCGTATTGTTTTCACACGTAGCCTGTCTGTGGGCCAAGTATGGCTATCATGCTTTCATTTTTTCTTCTCTAGTCACACGTCCTTGATTCTAAACATGACAGTCTTACTCACAATATTAATTTGACATCAGCATTGTTATTTTCCTTATCTTTTTCTATTAGGCAGGGTTCAATAATAAAAATGTCATCACAACTATTAAGATGTGACAAATTATGACATTTATGGCTCGTACAATTTATTTTCACACACAAACAACATTCGTCCTCACTGCCCCCCCAACCCCCTCCCTGAACAAGCCTAAACTGAAGATCATTGCTAAGGCTCACTAACATAGTGGGATGCATTTCTTTCTTTTTGTTTGTGGCAATAAATAGAAATTTGTGGCTTAGATGCAAAATACAGGTTTGTGTCTGTGGCTGGAAAGGAAAAGTGTTGATTCCTCTCCCACAACATATAGTGACACACATCCATTAGTAAATATGATGCAAATAAAATGGAAAAACAGTACTTGGGTTTAAAACTGTGCCTGCTGGTAGCCGTAGATATTGAATAGGGATTTACGTCACTCTATCTGTATAACTGTATGCTCTGATAACTGAAAATTTATTTCAGCCTCTGACTATGGCTGCCAGGCTCACATGCTGTCAGTATTTCAGGGCGTCCTGCAGGAACAAAAGACCTCTGAATGCACTTGTCAGCGTTTGTGTTTGTCTCCATCTCTAGCTTGGTTTCACTGATGTGGCTACTTGTTTGATATTTTCTTTTGATTTTTTTTTTTTTAAACACAATGTCCTCAGGCTCACTGTAAAAAGCACAGTGAACTGACAGACATACAGATAGACTGACAGCGGCCCGCGTTTCTCCGCTGACCTTTAATCCACTTGGCCAGCAGTCAGTCTGATGCATGATTAATCATCTGGTGTACAAACAAAATAATGCACTGTGCATATATATATGGCCTTGGATATTTTTTGCTGGTGATAAGAGGCAAATTCATTGCTCTGCTGAGGGTTTTTAGTCTTTTATTGCTCAGATCTATCTACATGATGGGTTATGGCTGACTAACTGCTGAATATTTTCCATCCATTTATACCCCCCACTTCTCTCTTCTTTTTCCTCTTCTTTGTATCTCTTCTCCAGCTGGTTGGTGGCCAGTTTGACCTGGAGATGAACTTTATCATTCAGGAACCAGAGAGCATCGTGTGCATGGTTGAGCTGCTGGACAAGTGTGAGCCCACCTGTCAAGCTGAGGTCTGGAGCATCTTCACTGCTATACTCAAGAAAAGTGTCCGCAACCTGCAAGCATGCACTGATGTAGAGCTCATCAAGCTGGTGCTGCAGCGTATATCTACCACTGACAGCATGATTGCAGGTACTGACAAGCACACACTTATTTAAATGTCTTTTTTAAAACATTTAATTTTCATTTGTGCCGTGGAGTAAACTGCATTTTTTTTCACGACAGAAAGTACTACTTAATTTTGCTTGACAAAGACAAGCCATTGAATCCCTATCACCTTTTGATATTTCACGTGATTTGCTACTTCATGGATCAGTGTAGTTTAACAAGTAACATAAGTTTTCCTTTTGATGCTTCACTCTTCTTTTCATAGCAATAACATTATGGTTCATTCTCCAGTGTTGCATACACTGATGTATTGCACTGAGTGAGGACAGAATCATCCCATACAGTCTCCCCTGAGTCTCAGTCTAGTCCATCACCCATCTGCAAATTACTACAAATTAATTCAACAGTGTTTGGCTCAGTGAACTTTTGCCAGGCAGAACAGTGTTGGCCTAGGGGGTTTGAGCAGTCAAGCAAGGATGATATAGCCCAGCAGTAACGAGGCAGCTGAAAGTAATGGTTACATTAATGTTCACCATGTTTCCCCACAGTTTTAAGCCATGATCGAGTTGGTGCCCATTAACTTGTCTATATAGTCTTTTATAAGGACCTTCTTTTTATTGACGTAAACAGGCCAAGATACTTCATACATGACCATTTTCTACTAGTTAGGATGAATGATTTCCTGAGTTTTAATAAATCCAAAGGCTCCTGTTACATAGAACTGTCATGTATCCATATATTTGGAGGATTAAGTCAGGAGTAGTGCATGCACACTCAAGTTGCAGATCTGTCCTTCTAAGCCTTACCATTAGTTAGTAATAACTCATGAAAGAAAGTTCACAGTAGCTGGACTCCCAGGGTGTCCACTCTATAAGTCCTGTTTTGTTTTTTTTTTTTTTAAGCTTGGGCCCTGCTCACCCTACTTTTCTTTTAAATCCAGAGAAATGCTAACTAAGATCAGGCACCACCTAATCCCTAAAGTTTGGCTAGTTCCATCCTTTCTGAAGCTTTCACTTTCCTTCACTTCCTTTCACCACAGTAGAGATAATTGTAATCATCTCAGCCTGTTAAACCCTGTATCTGCCTGTGTTTAATCCATGCCCCCTGCTATGTGTCTATTTTACAGATCTCCTTGTGGACATGCTAGGTGTGCTTGCCAGCTACAGCATCACAGTAAAAGAGCTAAAGCTTTTCTTCAGCAAGCTGCAAGGGGAGGAAGGCCAGTGGGTGAGACAGAGTTAAGCCATTGTGATCTGTCTTTGTCATTTGGGACATGCATGAGGAATGTGCTAGCAACACTTCAACTGCTGCCATCCTGCAGGCCAATGCCCTTCATCGTAGACAAGAAAAATGACATGAAACCAGACTTTTACCCTCCAGTGGTTGTGCATCCTCCCAGGCAGCAGTACATTACTGATGTGAGGTGGTTTACGACATAACATATCAGTTCTAAATTTACATCAGTTTTTGACATTATATTAGTGTGAGCCAAAAGGCTTAGAATTTACACAATCATTAAAGCATTAAAGTATCCTTCCTAAGCTGAACGCTGCTATTGGAGGTTAGCCAACAGGAACTTAAGATGTATGATACCTTAACAGAAAATAAGTTACTATATCCAGGCCCAACCAGTGGCACAGAAGCAGAGATGGATGATGTGAGAAAGAGAAAGGAGAGTAGCCCATTGATCACTGACACTAATCAAGTTGTCAGGGAAGTAGGCCAAGTTGATTTTATGCTGCAGAAATTCACCTTACCCTCCCACTTTCAAGCAGCTCTTGCCACTATTATGCGTTTCGTGTTTGTGAAATATCAGGCAAGACGAGATGGATGTGATGGGTGAAAAACTTAAAAGATTTTTTTCAGTGATTCCCATAGTTTATCATTCACATGGATCTGACTTCAGTTATCTAAATTCTAGGTGTACTTTGCAGTACACAGTGCCTGCATGTGAACATAGACTATGAATAGTGCTTAAACGTCTTTGGATATCTGAGAGGTAAATTTAACACAAGCAGAAACAAATTACAGCTGCTTTTAATCATTTGTGGCTGCATGTTTGAACAGATTGTGTAACCATGGTTTGACTGTGAGTGTATATGTTTGGACATTAATACCTACCTAATATGATCGCTTCCTGTCTGTGTTTCCTCCTCAGCCTCATCATGCAGTGAAGCTTCTGTCAGTGTTGAAGTACATGGCTCACAGAAGTGGTCCTGACTCCTTTTTCAGCTTTCCTGGGAAAAACGCAGCCGTGAGTAGAGTACCACAATGAATGGCTCTTTTTTTTTTCAGTGTTTTCACAACGTGGCAAGAAAAATTTTTTCTTTCTTCCTATAACAGATATTTTGTTTAGAAATACCAGTTGGGGAGAATGACAGGACCTCTGTTCCTGCATGGTGATTTCTCCTGAATCCCTTTCATAATAGGTGCTTCTTAGCTGCTGTCCACTGAGCCAGCCATTCACTGACCCATATACTGTGTCATTGATAATCCTTACACATTCTCTTAGTTATTTTCTAGTATGCAATTCTAAATCAGACCCTCTTCACTCCTCAAAGGCTTTTGCCATCTTTGTGAAGTCTTGTGACGTATGTAGAAATGGAGCTGTTTCAAACTGCATGCTTTCTGATGGAACTATGTGCTCTTTACGTTTGCATAGTTAATGTGAGTTTGACTAAATGACTCCTGGTGGGCAGTTCAGCTATGGACTATTGAAATCATGCTTTGAATGACTTTGGCTGCACCTTCCCTTTTGATTAATTCATTCAAAACCACTGCCGCCTTCTTTTTTGCTTGTCATAAATATCATGATGAATTTGGCTGTACTTTTTGTTTTCTTTTCGTTTTATAGGTGCACAAAATATTCACCACATGACCTTTTTCTTTGTATTTTACTTTACACCTTACCAAAAACAGACTCATTACAGAATAAGAATTTATTTGAATAATTTTCAAAGCTCAAAAACAAGCTTGAATTACAATTTTATGCTTCTTTGGAACTAACTCTTATTTCTTAGTTTTAGTGTTTGGACTAAAACTTTTCAAAAGCATTTTGCTCATGCATGCATGATTTACCACATTTGTACTTGCTTTTCCCATTCCTGCCACAAAGCATGGTGTAGCATGCCATTATGTTAATATCTGGAACATTTATACGACAACTAGGATCAGTCGTTAATTCGACACAGTACCTTAATAAAAAACAAATTGCAATTGGACAATTTTTACATTAAGATGATGGAAATTTTTAATACATCAAGCGTGCATCTGACAGGAAGTTTCTCCCTCTAAATAAATATGCCACATTTCATGTTCCACTAGGTGTTTATGTTATTGTGTGCTAGTTTCTGTGTGTAGCCCTCTGTTGTTGTGATGACAGTGTTTTTGTGATTGCAGAAATATATTTTGTAGGTTTGGATCTAGTTCTGTACATATGAACTCTACTAGTACTTGCCTCTGTTTGTCAAGATAGTGTATATGCATCTTTCTCTTCCTGTGTTTTCCAGCTGATGAGATGGAAAGGACGTATATATACACATACAAACCCACATAAATGTTATTTACAGCGGTGGTTTTCTAACTTGTACTCAGTGGCTATGTTTGCTTCATAATTATTTGCTTAAAACCGTGTTATGAGCTGTGGCCTTACTGTGACTGACTTGTTACTAGTTAATTGGTGAAAGAGGCACATCTTTGTGATAGACTTTTTTCTTCTGTCACCTTTTTCTGAACAGGCAATAGCTCTTCCTCCTATAGCAAAATGGCCCTACCAGAATGGATTTACATTCCACACGTGGGTCCGCATGGATCCACTCAACAACATCAATGTAGACAAAGACAAGCCTTACCTGTACTGGTAGGTAAAATAACAGCACTTGTTTATGTTTTTTTTTTTTTTTTTTTTTTTAAATGTTACATTTATTTTAACATGCTTTATATGTAAGAAAATGCTCGAGGAGTGCACTTTATGTAAAAAAAACCCACAAAACCAAACTCTTGTCCTTCCCCCCTCTGTCTTTCCTGTCTCCTTATCCTCTGCCTCCTCTCTGAGGAGTAAGTAAATTGAGTCTTCTGTCTATTTTACTTTATTTTATTTTGTTTGGGTTTCTGTGAAGACAATAACCGAGACAAGTAGCCAACGGGCTGCTTGAAAGAATCTGGAATAAAAGCTCCTCTGCCTCTTTAAAAAGAGATTAATTCACTAAATCACATTCAGAGACCTCTCTAGGATACAGGGAATGATGGGAAGTGTCTGTGAAGTTGAGAAATTATTGTTTGCTACATTTATCCTTTTGAGACCCCTTTTAATGTGTTTACATGATATATTAAAGACTATAACCCATGTTGCCCTTCGCTGCAGTCTGCATGAAAGTGAGCAGTCTCAAGCAGATACTAAAGCTTTGTGTTTTGTTGTTTCCCTTCATTTCCTTCTTTCCAGTTTCCGCACCAGCAAAGGCCTAGGTTACTCTGCACACTTCGTGGGTGGGTGTTTGATAGTGACCTCATTAAAAACCAAGGGAAAAGGATTCCAGCACTGTGTAAAGTACGACTTCAAACCACAGAAGGTAAAAAGAACGAAAATGAAAATGAAGAAGAATGCAGCATATACTAACTGGTTTGGTAACCTGGGCAAACCAAAGATTCATGGTCATAAGGCAACGTCTCTAAATAGATCACTGAAATCATGGATCAGTACGCTCATAATCAGTCTGACACACATGCACACAAATGCATGTGCAGTAAATCTAGACCTTGTTCTGTGAAACAACCGTCATATCTCACATGACTCTCAGGAAAAGCAAAATAAGAAGATGCAGGAATGAGGGCACTGGTAGAGTGGGATTATCCAGCACTCTCAGCCCATTCACAGTACGCAGGGACAACCATTGCAGTCAGCAAGAGCCTTTGCCTGTGGACAATTTGGAACTTTCTCTTTCCCCCGGGCATAAAGGCACCATCTTACCTCAACAACCCTCATGAGGACCCAGAGAACTCCTTTCAGGAGATTTTTTTCACTCTATTTTTAAGGCTTATTCCGCCATGACCGGAGGTAACCATAATAACCCATTTCACTGTGGTGGCAGTAGTCTTATGTGATTAGAAAACTAGAAACCAAAGTGGGTGGGATTGTAGCTTGAGGGCACAGAATCTTAAAATGTGCTGGAATGTGGCTCATTGAACAGCCTATGACTGAATGATAATAATAACAATAACAATAATGTTACATTTTATTTATAAGCGCCTTTCAAGACACTCAAAGGCCACAACAATGAATAAAGGCAACAGTAAATACAATCAACATACATAAAATAAACAATGGAGAGCAATAGAAGTTAAAGTCATTGAACAATCTTAAACAGGTGAGTTTTGAGTTTGGAATTGAAGATGGGGAGAGAGTCAGATAACTTCCAGAGGTGCGACTTATTGACAAATTGATTTGTGTTTGTGATTGATACTCCATGATTACTGTTCCAGTTTCAAATGTAAGAGTTTTTTTTTTTTTGTTTGTTTCAGTGGCACATGGTGACTCTTGTCCATGTCTACAACCGCTGGAAAAACAGTGAAATTAGCTGTTATGTGAACGGAGAACTGGCTTCCTTTGGAGACATTGCCTGGTTTGTCAACACCAGCGACGTGAGTAACAGCAATGTGAACTGTTCCATAATTCTGCTGAAAACAATAAGTTGAGCCTCTACAAGTTAATGTTATTTTTTTATTGGTAAACAAAGTCTAATTGAAAAATTGTGACTCTACACTGGGGTTAGAGGTTGTCATGTATCAATTTCGAAATTACACATTGTTGCAGGAATGATAGCAAAACTTCAGTTTCATGCCCTTCTTATCTAATCTCAGCCTCTGCTGTTGGAGGGCTTGGGGGTGAATCCATTCTCTCCATCTTTGAATATGGAGGGCACAGTGGAAAATTACTATGTATACAGCCACACAGAAAATAAGTTACTATATTCATTTGAACTCTTTCACTGTCCTCAGGATTGCTTTCTGCCATGTTGTGATATGAGGGTTCTTAAATCACATTTTCTTCTGGAAGGAAAATCCTCCACAGTGTGCTATAATCCTCTAGAGGTGTCAGTATGTTAGAAAGCAAATTAGCCACTTCATCGAGATGTGGCCTCATCACTCTCAAAACATGTGCTGTGACCATGACATGGGGAAGATGGGATGTTATCATGTTAGCCACAGTAAGCTCATAGTTTGAGGCTGTTGCCATTTATAGCAAGTGTAAATATGAATGTTCCTTTTCCTTCTGTTCTTTCTTGCTATTTTTGTCCTTTTTCTTCCTACGTTCCTTTCTTACTCTTACTTACTCTTACTCTTATTTCTTTCCTTGCTTCTGCCCTCTCCTCTCCTTCCATCTTTTCATCTATATTTGTGCTGTTTTTTCCTTTTATTTCGTTCTTAAATCCTACCTCCGACCTCCGCCCCTCTGTTGTTTGTATTGCAGACATTTGACAAATGTTTCCTGGGATCGTCAGAGACAGCAGATGCCAATCGCGTGTTTTGTGGACAGATGGGGGCAGTTTACCTGTTTGGAGAAGCACTCAGTGCTGCTCAGATTCTGGCCATCTATCAGTTGGGTCCAGGCTACCAGGTGCTATGCAATAGCATAATTTAACAGATACATTAACTCTTCATATTAGCAGATTAAATAACGTCTGTGGTGGCTGATGAAGTATTAATTGTGTGCTCTCTTCCACTCATTATTTCTCTCCTCTTTCATGTCCTCCTACCCAGGGCACATTCAAGTACAAGGCTGAGAGTGACCTGCTGTTCGCGGAGCATCACAAGACCTTACTGTATGATGGCAAGTTGTCCTCCAGCATTGCTTTCACGTACAACCCTCGTGCCACAGATGCTCAGCTCTGCCTCGAATCCTCCCCCAAAGACAACGCATCCATATTTGTCCATTCACCCCATGCGCTAATGCTGCAGGTAAGACACCTTTAATGCAATATTCTGCTTGTACAGCAGATGACAGCCACTCTCACTGGAGTTGATATCCCTGGATTTGCCTTTAGCGAACTTTAAGATGAAATCACACTGCCACACCGACATTAAAGCAATGTCAGTGCAGATTCATTCACCACCTGCATGTCTCCTCCTTCCGTCCCACCGTGCCGTTTGAACAACTCTTCACTCTTTCTTTCTTCCTGCATGATAATGAAAGTGGCCCAGTTGGAATCTTTTCATTTTAATCGCCTCATGAGGGCAGAGGTGCAAATGTGTTGAGCGAGCGAGACTGCTGCAGCTGCTAAAACATACCATCTTGCTGCTCTAATTACTGGGATAGCTATTTAGTTTGAAATGGTGTACAACTAGTTGCACATTTTTCTTGTAATAAGTAGGTGGTGAACTTTATGGAAATTACATACACCCAATCTGCACAATAGTGTTCACTCACTTTCAGTGTTCTCAAGCACTAATTGAGTTTTCTCTCATGCCCTCACATCAAAGATGCTGCTTTGTTTCCTTTGTGAAAGGAGCTTTACTGCCACACAAACATATGTCCTCTCCACTACACCAACACACACATGCAATGTGAAATATGAATGACTGTGTGACCTATATTTTCGGCTTTGCTATGCCATGCTCTAACATTCCAGTCCTATAGAAAAAGAAAAGTTTTGCTAAGCCGCTTTTGGTGTTGGAATGCACAGCACTGACCCCAACTCAGTACCACTCATCAAAAGAAAATATTTTCCTCATCTTCAGTATTTTTCACATTTTTAAAATCATTGCACAATAAAAGAGACAAAAGTAAAGCAACACCAAAGCTTAGAGGCTTGGGTTTTAGACCCTGATTTTATAATGAAAGCTACAAACATATTTTTCCAATGGAGAACCTGGAATGTCAGAAAGGTTCAATTAGAAATGAACATTCATGGAGCCAAAGGGAAAGTTACAGTTTGTATCTGACAAAAGCACACTGTAAGGTCTCAATATTTTGTTTGCTTCTGACTATGTAGTAATGCACCTGCTTTACAAGTCTCTCTAGACTTACTACTAATTTAACATGCATCACTGTAGCTGTTAGAGCAAATAACTTTATGACCTACATACAAATGCTGAGCATGCACACATGAAATATGGCCACGTCTGTTTCTGTAGGATGTGAAAGCTGTGGTCACTCACTCAGTCCAGAGTGGAATACACTCTATTGGAGGTGTGCAGGTCCTCTTCCCTCTGTTTGCACAGCTAGATTATTGCCAGCCTTCCAGCCATGAACTGGACACATCTGTATGGTAACTATACACACACACACACACACACACACACACACACACACACACACACACACACACACGCGCATGCTCTTACACAAAATAATCTGCAATTCTGGATTGTGTCCCATTTTTTATTCTTTAGCCACTGTATTTAAAGGCAAGACAAATAGTCTCATGAATAGAAATGGCTATATGATGCAAGCCTTTTTAATAAAATGCAGAAATGCAGAAAATGTAACAATTTGATGCTGTTAATTAATTATTTTTGCTTCAAATTGTAAATAACACCGGGCCTAGCAGCACTGTATGTACAGGTAAGTTATTTGGCTGATCATAATGGTGAACTAACATGGTTGTGATATAAAGGAAGCTATGTACCATGAAGATAAACTAAAGATTCTTGACATGGGTCGTGCTCGAACAACCTTCACAATTTGTCATTGAAAAAAAAAATTCAGTTGACTGTTGGGGCTTCACAGATTTAATGATGCGGAGTGCTAACGCTGTGAGGCCATCTTACTTGTATCCTGCAATGTTGTTGTGTTTGTTCCCCTCAAGGTGATGCTAGAATCTGTTCTCCCAGCACAGTGAGGACATGACACCCTCATTCAATCACATTTCATGTAGGATATGCCCTTCACAGTCAGGGCATTGTCAGCATCTTACGTAGATTATTGTCACTGTCTAACTCTGTCTCATTTTCTCTTTGTCTCTGTCTATCTGTCAGCTGCACTTTGCTGTCCTTTGTGATGGAGCTCTTGAAGAACTCTGTGGCTATGCAAGAGCAGGTTCTGGCCTGCAAAGGCTTTCTTGTAATTGGCTACACTTTAGAGAAGGTAAGGTAAACACTAATTGGCTCAGCTGATAAAGAAATACACAAGAGAGCCATCCTCCCCTTGCCGGTAGCGGCATTCATAATGAACTGAGTGCAGCAATAAGGCTGATCTTGAATCCCTCAACTCAGCAGACACTAAGACAGGCACACACCAACACTTAATATGAGACAGACTTTGTTTTCCATCAGCTGTATTTGGAGGTCACAGCTGGCTTGTGTGCTTGTTAGGCAGAAGGAGAGCACCACCATGTCTCTCTCTGCATGTGTCCTTTTCCTCCCTGTTTTATGTGATACCACATTCACCACTTAGTTTTTTTTTCTGCACATTGACTTCTTTCTCTGGCACATTAGCACTGCACTTTTCTCACTTCATATTGTGGCTCTTTGTCTGTCTCCCTGCCTGTGCTCCAGTCTTCCAAGGTGCATGTGACACGACCCGTCCTGGACATTGTGCTGGCCTTTTCCAGATACCTTAGCAACCTGCAGAATGGCATTTTGCTGCTGAAGCAGCTTTGTGACCACATTCTGTTTAACCCTGCCATCTGGATCCACGCCCCAGCAAAGGTAAGAGTAAAATACACACACAAACAGTAGCATATTATTTTACATTTAGTTACATCTGTAAAAATTTAGGTAAACAACATATATACACGTAGATAGAGCACACAGGTCAGTTGGTTAATGAAAACATAAACACTCACATAGACCTGCACAGTTATAATTACAAATTTCTGTCTGTGTTTCTGCCCTAGTTTTTCTTTTCAGTGTTTAGAGTTCAAGGTTATCCCTTCATCTTTGACTAAGTGACTATTTAAATGAGAGTGGCTTGTCTATGTCTATGGGCCTCCACTTTTCCTCTCCAAGGAGTTAAAAGCTAGGGCACACTGAAACTGGAAAATTCCACTCAAACTATCACATTTGTGTGTTGATGGGCACTCTCTATCTTTTACAGGTGCAGCTGGCACTCTACACTTACCTGGCGACAGAGTTCATCAGCACAGTGACCATCTACAACGCTATTCGCAGGGTGGGCACTGTGCTTCAGATCATGCACACGCTGAAATTCTACTACTGGGTTGTAAACCCACTGGACCGCAGTGGGGTCAACCCCAAAGGCCTTGGTGAGATTGCACACACAATGCAAAAATAAAAATGAAATATAGTAATGACACTCCACTAATGCAGGGTATTACTACTCATCTTGCAATGTACTTCAATTTAAATGAATTCACACATAGAAACACAGACTACACTAATATTCAGTTTTCTCTGAACAAAGAATAGATTGACCCTGCATGGATTTTTTATTTTTATTTTTAACATAATTTATGAAATTAAAAGTAAGTTTTCTTTTACCTTTGGGTCATTGTAAACAGCTATTGTTTGCGGTTTTGTTTTTCAGATGGTCCAAGGCCAAACCAGAAGGAGATCTTGTCTTTACGAGCCTTTCTGCTGTTGTTTGTCAAACAGCTTATAATGAAAGTAAGTTAAGGTCCAACAAAGGCCAAACACCCCCTCTGATAATTTTAGAGGAACATTTTGATCACTTCTTGAGGCTGAACTGGATACCTATTAAACCTACTTTATTTTGTATCAAGTTTTATCAAAAAGTCAATTGCGACATATTTTTACAGTAAATCTTAAAACTTGTAATAGGTTAACCTCAAAATTCTAAAAATGCTCATTTTTTTCCCTTGAAAAATGTTTTTCCCTTATGAGGGCAATATAAGTTTAAAGGTTTAGGCTGGATATATTAATGGCATTTCTATGCTTTAAATTGATTTTTAACTGAAGGGCTGCTTGCGGATTGTTTGATACTGTCATGCCTCGATTCCTCATTTTAGAGAAAAATGTGCAGTTAATGTGTGTTCCTCTTCGATCATCATCATTGATGTTACTTGGGATTTTTTTGTTTGTCTAGATATCTGGGCATTACTTCATTAATTTCAATTTACTGTTAGTCTGTTGTTACTCTGTGTGTGTGTGACACACAAACACACTGTGGGCAGAGTATGTAGAAGGTTAAACATAGCTGTCACTGTGAAACAATTGTGAAACAACCTGTCATCTGTGCCAGGATCATGGAGTCAAAGAGGACGAGCTACAGAGCATCCTCAACTACCTCCTGACCATGCATGAGGTAGGCATGCACACAGTTCTTCATGTAGCAGGTGTCTTACCACCAGATGGCAACATGACGCCACAGTACTGATCTCCGTCTCTCCGCCATCTGATGTGCAGATCAAGAGCGAGCAGTTCCTCTTGCAAAAGGCAGCATTTCTGTTCCTTGTTATTTTTCCCTGCCTGCCAGTTAGATGTCCTGACAGAGGTGGTTTTGTTTTCAGTGGAGTGATGCATAACAAATGAATCAGTCAGATCAGTCAGTAACACAGTGAACCTTGTAAGAATAAAGGGTGATTACAACATGGCCTGAAAAAGCCAGCCACATGAAGCAGCTCTGGAGTTTACTGCGCACGCTGTAATTCTCATCCTGGTATTATGCTACGACAATATTCTAACTCAACTTCTACTGCCCTCTCATTACTGCTGCTATTTCCAAAATATACAAATATGTCAATTAGTAACTACACATATATTCACCTTTTTATCTTTTACTGACAAATTCAGCTGACTGGGTTCCTTATTTAAGCTGTCTGACTTCAGCAATGGTAGATGCAGTAATTGTCCCGTGGCTCTCCACCCCACAGGATGACAATCTCATGGATGTGCTGCAGTTGTTGGTGGCTGTGATGTCTGAACATCCTGGGTCACTGGTCCAAGCCTTTGACCAGCGCAATGGGATTCGGTAATGATCATTGTTTTAACTGTCTGCAAATGTGCTATGTCAGTATATTTTTGTTCAAATTAAAAAATGTGTCACAGATGGAACAAATTTTCTTTTTCGTTTTTCGAGTCTTTTGTCAAATGTTAGCTTTTGAATGTTGAATGGGCTCATTGTCCTTTGTTTAATTTAAAACGCAATTCTGTTTTTAACAAAAGAAATATGTTTGGCTGAAAATTATGGATTCAACATTACTATCTGGGAGGCATTGATGCATCCAATACTACTGTGTGTTAGATGTTTGTTATTTACTTCAAATGTCACATTTTAATGTGTTTTCAATGTATTTAATACAGTTATTTTTTTCTTTTTCACAGCGTGATTTACAAACTGTTGGCCTCTAAAAGTGAAGGAATAAGAGTGCAGGCTCTCAAAGTGATGGGCTACTTTCTGAAACACTTGTCACCAAAGTAAGTTAAATTTAAGCTAAAATGCTCAAAGGCTCCATGACTATATAGGTTGTAGGTAAGATGTCTGTTATTCAGTAATTGCCAGTTATGTAAAATATACATGAATGCATTTAAATGAAGAAATAACATGACCGAAAACTGAGTGAGACTGTAGATCCCGTAGTGTTCATTGATTTGGCGGCTTATTTTTATGTAGTTTGTGTAACCTTTATATGAAATTCCATTTCCAAATGATAATGATGTTGTTGTCATTACTTAGAGAAATATTCACATCATTGTATTATAATGAGGAATGTAATTATACAGCTAATTTTCAACAAAATTGTTCGTCTAAATTTTTTTTTTTTTTAGCTGCAGACATTAGTGCCAAAGTAATCCAACAAATGAAGGACAATGCAATTCAGTTTTTTTTTTTTTTTTTTTATGTTTTAATTTGAACATCCTTTTCAAACAGACATGCCAATTTGAACTATTTTCAGTGGAAATGGGAAATGCTTGATGAACTTCTGGCCATATTGCGAGTTGTTCCTTTTGATCCCACATTACTGTAAATTGTAGTGTTTGCAGGCTGTGCTGAAATAGGATCAGAAGCAGCTCTTGGCCAGTCTTGGTTATAGTTCTTAATGCTAGTGATCCAGATCCGAGATCTATTTTAAGGTTATCTGAAAAAAATCTTTTTTTTTTTTTTTTTTTTTTGTTTCAATGCCAAAAGTGGAAATAATCAGTGAGGAAAGATGAAAGCAACGAGGCACTTGTCTCATGTGTTCAGCAAGGGTTCTCTTTTTCATTTCCTCCATGTCCAATGGAGCTGGTGCTCAGCTGATAGATACTCCAGATCTCAACTGCTATAATTATTTGACTTATCAGAGCAGGACATTTGTAATATGACTAAAATCTACATTGTAAATAAAAATAGCAGTTTTTGTACAGGACATCATGCTACAGCCAAAATGAATCTGCATTATTTTCTGAAGAACAATTTGGAAAATAAAGTTGTTTTCTGACTGACATTGACCTCTTAATGTCTTAATCAGGAGGAAATCTGAGGTCATGATGAGTCATGGCCTCTTCTCCCTGCTCACCGAGCGCCTGATGCTCCATGAGCGCCAGTTCACCATGACAACCTACAATGTGCTCTTTGAGGTTAGTGCAGTTCACTCTCCAGGCCTGTTTGGTAGACAACAATAAAATACAGTTCTAAGCTCTGTGTTCAAGGATTTGCCAAAATTAATGTTTTCAACATATTTAGTTCAACAGTGCAACACTGTTAAATTTGTGCCCCACTTTCTAACCTTTTATTCAATTTTGCTGCTTATGAAGATAACTATATATAACTATATGAAACAATAAATAGTACAGCTAATCACATGCAATTATTCAGCAATATACTGCGTGACGGTGAAACATGTACTAGTAGCAATGTGTATCCAATGTAAGGTTTGTTTCTCTGTTATTGCTAGGACCATTGTAGATATTTATGACTTCAATCCGCTCTTTGTCCTGTGGTAGATCCTTACAGAGCAAATCTGTACTCAAGTGATCCATAAACAGCATCCGGACCCTGACTCCACTGTGAAGATTCTCAACCCACGTAAGTGCCTCCTCTGCGCCACACTACTCTCCTAAATCATCCTCTGCAGTGTACCCTCTACAAACCTATTGTTCCATACTGCACTGGAAGGATATTCCCCGTGGAGCTGTGCAATCTCTATATTCAGTCAAACAAATGAAAGATATAAATTTCACACCTGGAGATTGTTTTCATACAAGTGAATCCAGCATGAAGACTGTGCAAATGCTTTGTGTGACGAGTGTATACACATCTCTTGGTATTATTTGAAGCTGGTATAATGAATTATCAGCATTAATTTACACATAAAAGGAATAGTAAATGTGATGAAATTATGATGGAACTTCATTCAGTGTCTGAGAAATGTTATTTTGGTGAATACATCGAATTCAGTTTATTAAGTTTATAGCTTTGCTACATTTGCTTAACTCATAACCCTGATAAAGTATTTGCATCTACTTTTTGAAGAAAATATTTTGTTGCAAAATTAATATGTAGTTTTTTTTTTTATATACTTTACTGTCAAACGTAGTTTATCAGTTCATGTTTTATGTTGTATCTTAGAGAAGCTGATGTCAAGATTTAAATGAATTTAATTTGGTCATTTAAAATAGAACTGAAAGATTTTTTATAATAAAACTGAATCAAGTAAAATATGACTCATTGTAGAAAAACAGAATATTGAAATTGACCTATACTATGTGTGTGTATATATATTTCTGTATATCAATCCAAGAAAAGGAAAAAATGTTCATTGTATTTATTCATTTTTTGCCCGTGCATCACTTCTAGACACTGAGCTGGATGGAACTCCTTGTTTAGATCGTTGTTCCCATCCCATATTTTCAGGCCGTTACTCACCTCCACTTTCATGTCAGCTCACAAAATATTTTTCTATAGTGCGCTCGTGAGTATTCATTTCAGCTGAAAAAAGAAAACATCCCCCTGTCTCTTATAATGGTGCTCCTACACATACCACTGTACCTCCATGCACACGCTTGCAGAACAGCTTTAATCAGTTTGAAATCCAAGCACTTGGTGTAATCACAACCAAGGTTTACTTCCAACTAGCCTTAATCTGACAAGGTCCTGCTGCAGTCACACATTGATTATCTTAAGCCTTTATTGTGTTAAAAACTCTCCTACCCAACCGTCCTAGACAGGCGATATATATCATAGAAACCTTGTATGGGTTTGTACATGTGAGCACATTCTATGGAACGTAGAGCGGTGGTCTGTTTCTCCTTTGCCGTGCATTCTCTTGATTTAATCTGCGACAAACTCCCAAAATGGCCCCCTGATTGCAGTCTTTAGTAACGTCAGAGCCAATCAAACAAACCGAGGAAGTACCGTTTCCCTCAAATTAACTCAAGGGAAGGGAACCAAGAGCAAATGGAAAAAAGAAGGGAATACGCCATCCCTCCATCCTCATTCCCGGTACATGCTGGGGTAATTTTCTGGCGGTAAAGGTTCAGCGACTCATAATTTGAGTGACTAAGGCGTAGAAACAACACAACTGTCTGCTAGGGCAAAGGGGGCATAGGTTAGCGCCAAGGTCTGAAGAGACAAGTGAAATCCAAGCCCTGCCGTCTCTCCACTCAAAGCAAATGGACACTGACATTGTCTAGATAATTCATCTAAACAGTCAGTCTCTTTGGTTTAACTGAAGCCAAGTCTTCCAGAAGGGCCTATGCCTCTGTGGCTCTGTTTGAAATGATACCAAAACCATTACAGTATAATAAAGATCAATGGCCCTGACTTTTTTACTCTCCGCCCTGTTTTTCTTAGCCAAGGCTCAGATTTTTAGGTGTGTACAACTGAAATTTCAGATAGTTTGTGACACGATGATTTGCACATGCTGCCACCAATGTATGATTTAGTTGTTGATTTGCAGTGTTTTCTGTTCTGCCTTCAAACAGAAGGTGAAGGCTGAATGTTTCCAAATCCAAATATTTTTATCATTATCCTTGAAAGTAAAGCATGCCGTAATGTATTACATTACCAAATGCACAAAGCAGACGTGCATTATAACAGATAAAGATGTATCAGGATATTTTCAGGCTTTATTATTCAGCTCAATAAACATTTTTCATTCAACCAAAATTGTTTTCTGTCTGTTAATATTCTAGAGATTCTGAAGGTAATAGCTGCCCTGCTGAAGAACTCTCCAGTGACCCCTGAGAGCATGGAGGTGCGCAGGGTTTTTCTGTCAGACATGATCAAACTGTTCAATAACAGCCGAGAGAACCGCAGGTAAGAATTCAACCACCTCACGGGATAGAGAACTGCTACACACACACACACACAGACCACTCCACGCTGTGTTTATGTGTCAGTGGGATTCACATTCTGCTTTTCACAGCCGTGCATTGTTCGTTTCAGGAGCCTGCTGCAGTGCTCGGTGTGGCAGGAGTGGATGCTCTCTCTGTGCTTCATCAACCCGCAAAACAATGAGGAGCAGAAAGTCACGGAGATGGTGTACGCCATCTTTCGCATCTTGCTCTACCACGCTATCAAATATGAGTGGGGTGGCTGGCGTGTCTGGGTGGACACCCTGTCCATCACCCACTCCAAGGTCAGAGCCCTCATTAAATCTTTGCATAAGTCTCTCACACACACACACACACACACAGACAAACGTGGTTTAGACGCAGCTTTGTTTGTTTTCTCTTAATAGTTTTCTTTCTCTACACCCCCCCCTCCCTTTTTTTTTTTTGTCCGGTTAATGCTCATTTTAAATCACACACTTTTTATCTCTCTGTCATAAACACAAGAAATACACTCATGTGCACATACTTTAAAATGATCAGTCTAAATCTTCCCACCAGACAGCAGTACACAGTCAAAACCATCAACTCTGTTACCCATTTGTTTAGTTTGACCGTAATAACGCAATTGACCAAGTCAGAAATTAGAGAGCATTTTCGTCTTGCAGGGCAGACTGGCATAGTAATTGACCTTTGCCTCTCAGTGCCCATCAGATTAAACTTATGGAAGCTGTCCAGTGATTATAATTTTAAAAGCTAGTTACAGTGTAAACCAATGGGAATGAATCCACCGGTCCCTCCACTCTTTATTTATGTATGAGTCTCTTTCTTTCACATTGTACAGATAAAAATAAACTTCTGGCACTTCTTATTTCCAAAAGCTCAATTCAAAATACTGCTTTAGAAATTCAGTGTTGATATCACATTACGCTACTTGGTTCCAAAGCAGTGAAGTAATTGAGGTTGGTGTCAGATTGTGGTCTGGGGGGTTTTTAAGCCTGGCAGATTGAAGGTTGAGTTAAGGAAGTGCTTGTGATATGAGACGCTTCACTGTGCTGTTTCGTGCTGTGAGTGCTGGTGGCCAGTAGGGGGCACAGACAGACTGCATGGGGAGAGGATCAACATGAAGACAGTAGTTAGCTTGATGTATGTTGTTGTGTGCTGGATACCCTGAACTCCCAATGTCAAAAACTAACTTCCAGATATAAGAAAAAAAATGCACAGTTTATTTGTGTAAGTTGAAGGAAATTTCCTTACCCGGAGGTCAAGCTTAGTACTCGGTATAGAGGATGTTATGAAGATCAGGGCAAACAAGGTCTACATGCATCACTAGATTGTAGTAATTTTACATGAACTTTGATATAAATAAAATTAGGTTTTACTAAAAAAATTACTGTAGTAAAAATGATTACCTGATATCACGAAGGATGATATTTTGGCTGTTTATGAATACGTATTACTATGAATTCACCAGAGCATGAAACTGCTGTGTTTTATTTTGCTACACAGCATTGTGGTGTTGTGCAGAAAGTGTTTGTTCTTTTCTGCAAGTGGCAGCCAGTAATCGCCTCTATGCCCATAATTGCAGAAGATTAATGCTGTTGCTTCTTGACTCAAGTAACAATACTCATACTCAACACTCACAACAGAATTTCACATGTACACTGTGAAAAAAACATGCACTTGTAAGATGTGAGACAAACCAATACACACACACACACACAGTGCCTGTGAATCGGATAGTTGCAGTGGGTGCTAGCCACCAAGATACATGCATCTGCTATAAAAAAGCTAAAGAAACTCAATTGCAATTTTATTGTGCCGTTTGATAGATTTCCTGCCACCTTTGTAGCACCAAAGCTGTTTGTCACTGTTGCTCTCTCCTCCCACCGCTGCAGGGCTGTGTGTGCGTCTGTGTGTATGTGTATATACATGTGTGTCTGTATCTCTGTTTGTGTGAATGTGAGTTAGCAGGCACATATTCTCTTTGCCCTCCTTCTCTCCTGGGCTGTAGTAAGCCCTTCTCTCAGATCCCATTGAATATTCATCGGAACCATGCAAGAACAATCAGAGAAACAAGGCCTCATAAATACAACCAGCCCACTGGGAGCTGCTTGATAAGTGCATATATGCATTCACATATACACACACTTCACTTCATCTGCACATGGGCTGTATGGTTTGTTTTGCCTTCTGGCAGCCATGGTAACTGACTAATTGAAGGTTTTGGCAAGTACAGAGATAATATGTCTAATGCAGAATGACCATTTGAACTTCTTTGCTGGATTGGTGATTATTTATTTTAGTTTCTCATCTATTTTGGCTCTCTTGCTCCTTTTTGTGGGTTGGTTTATTTGAGAAATCACGCACCATTAAGGTTTAGTCCTAACCACAGCAGCCCAGGTTCAAGTCCAACAGCTCTTTGTTGCATATAATCCCCATATTTTCTGTCTTTTACTCACTGCAGCTATGATAAAGGCATAACAAGCACAAAAAAACAAAAACAAAAAAACCCCACAAAACACACATTTTAATATTTTTTTGGGCGTTCATGCCAATCTGTAGGTGTTGTGTGTGTTCAGTTATCCAGGGGAACTGTATAGAAGCTTTATTTATCTGGTGAAATCATGATGTATGATTGAGATGGTTTACTGATCACGCTGAGGTTCTTTTGTTTTATTGTGTTGTCATCTGGCAAAGCATGGGCAAGGTATTAACAACCTGGTTGTGATAAACTGGTTTTGTTTAATTTTAATTTTTTTTAAAGGCTCTATTGTGTTTGTTGGCATACAAAATATCCTTTCATGTCAGTCATCAGCAAGTAAACATATCTGCATATGCATCTCTCTGAATAGACAGATGTTCCTGCAGGTGGGCACGCTGACACAACAGCCCTCCCACTATCAACCCACACCCCCACCCAAGGTGCCCCTCGTCCATCTCTGCACACAAATCAGTTTGAGGACATGGAGATCTCCAAAAGAAAGAAATTGGGGCATGAAGGTCCCTCCGTCCTTCAGACTCCCACTGACAGCAAACTTCATTACACCTGTCAGACATTTTATCATAAAAATAAATATGAGGAGAAATTTGCAAACATGGCTCCACCAAAATATAATATACATTATTATAAGTATAAATACATTATTTTAAAAAGTGTGATGTTTGTCTGTTCAGCCTTTTTCAGTTCATGGTGACATTTAAAACATTGGACTTAAATAGTTTAGTTCACCTTTATTGAGACATTAGACGCTAAAGGCTCAAGCTATTGTTCTTTGTAAATAGTTTCAGATAGCCCCATTGACATGTGGACAAACAAAGGAAAAAGTGAATACACTGAAAAGCCAAGATGGGTTCGATAGATTCACAAGTACGAGTACTGCTAGTGCATTTCATCTGTCTTGTAATTAGTAAGTAAATATAAAAAATGTCATTGCATTACAACAAAATGATTTAGTTCTTGTGAATTTCTTTGTTTGCTTTAAACAACTTTAGAGTACACAATCTTTGCACAAGTGTTACTTCTAATAGACAGTACGGAAATGACAGATACAGTAAATACTACAGGCGTGTCACTGAACCGGCTCAGAAGGAGAAAACTAAGAAGACAAAATGTTTGAACAAGAAGTGAGAAAGGAAGATATTGTGAACAAGAGCAAAGCTGCACGGCAGCTACAGATGACATTGATTTTGGAGGAGGAATTACATTTAGCTAATCGGATTACAGCCACGCTGCCCTCCCCATTTCCCCTTTGTTTTGTGGTCGCTTGCTATCTATTGATCTAAATGTGGACTCCCATGCTCCCACTGTGGGGTCTCCCAAGAGTAGTGTTTTGCCACCCTGACCCTCACGTAACAGGTTGTGGTGTGGGGCCTCTGGATCAGCAATGATCTACGAAACTGCAAAAATTTCAGAATAGTTCTGTCTTGTTCGGATAGTATGAGTGCAGGTATTGTTTGACTGTGGGGGGCTTTTTGTGATTTGTTTGTGTTGTTTAAAATATGGTGTGATGTGAACCAACAGAGACTTGCCCTGTTGAAAGACTGTAGTGTCCTTTTTGTTTATGATCATGTATCTTGTTTCTAGAGCATTTGAAATCTTGAGTATGATCTGCCTCTGCTGTGCCTAGTTAATACCATGTTACCTGTCACATTAGAAAAGCCCACCATGTTTTTGTACATTACCATAACATTTTTCCATACCCCACTGAGGCCAGACCGAGTCATGGAGTAGAATGAAATTAGATTAGATCAGCGCTGATGTCTTAGCCACCCAGGGCAGTTTCTATATATTGTACCAAGGCTAAATGCTGTTTTAAAAACCACAGAGACATATTCTACCTCTGTCTAATGGTAACTGGATCTGTTGCAGAGCCGCATTTAAGGCCAACATACATCATCTTAATGTACAGACTGCATCCTGAATCTATGACGTTATATGCTGCACTGCTCTCCTGCATGATCTCCATAGCAGTGCACTCTGAATGCTGCCTTTTAATTGCTAAAAATGCTAAATGTCAAATTAAGCTCAAACTAATGGGGTACAAGGTCTTGCTGTGTGATCAGTGGGAAAGAGGGAAGAAGAGAGAAAGAGACAGACTACTGGTGCATTTAGAACAGGCTGTGCACTCTGAAAACAGCTATGGATTACCAATCACTGCTTCCCTCTACAGAAGATTAATGAGCACCCTTGTAGCAGGCTAATTTAGAACAATAACGCCTAATTAATTACAAATAATCAGCTTCTTTCTCTCCCTTCCCTTTCTTCCACTCTCAATGACTCACTTTCTTCCTCTTCCTCTTCTGCAATTTCTTTTCCCCTCTTTCTTTTGATCCCCTGCTTTCTCATTTTCTTTGTTTCTCTCTCTCCTTCTGTCCAAATAGCCTCAGGTGGAAAAGCTGCAAAGTGGGTCTAACCCCCCCACTCCACACACACACACACACACACACACACACACACACACACACACACACACACACACATACACACACCAACCCACCAACCCATCTTTGACTTTCTGTCCTCCAAGCTCAGTGATTAATGTAGGGTCTTAAATTAGGCGTGGGAGGATTTGCCAATGCTGGACACGCACTCAGCACAGCTTGCAGACACACACTAATAGTATCTACTGCTAATCTATGACTGCTTACATGGATGGGCTCTTCCTCAAATGCCACTGCAGACCATTGTTGTTATAGACTAGCAGTCTAGTCTACCCATATCAGATGGTAAGAAGACTGAAAGGGGTTAATAGGCCATGGGCAAGTGCACATGTGGGAGGGAACATCTTAAATGTGCCACAGTTTGGTTAGATTTGGTAATAAGCTACTTTTATTGACAGAGTGAACATGTAAAGCAATGGATATTTGTTAAAGAGGAAAGAGGTGCTGCCAACGAATTGCTTTTGGCACAAGAAGAAGCCCCAGCAAGTCTACTGATTAATACACTTATGACATGTATTATTATCAAGTTCATGTTTATTTTCGTTTCACTGTGATCCTTAAGTGTCCTATCAGAACATTTCAAGAAATAATTTCTACGCTATTATCAGTAGGATTTTGATGTTTTTTAAATACATTTTCAACAACCTTACAGGAACTATGCCTAAAAAATATTTCCAGTTTTATTACAATTTGTGTCTTCCTTTTATTGTTTTTTTTTTCGTAATTGTATTGGTTGTCATAAAAAATTTCCACTTACTCATCTAGTTTTCCTCTTACTTTCAGTTTTATTCTGATAAATAATGGGAGCTATTGCATTTTCTTGTCGTCAGACTTTTATTGTAGTAAAGACAATGTTTTCTAATCTTTCAGAGTGCCTTGGGAAATAAGTGATAACAATAAAACCTAAGTTAAAATTAAATTGAAATTTGTTTGAATAAAAGTTTGAAGCTAGCTGGTATTTTTAATCTATTTGTATATCTATTCTTTTGTGTTTGAAGGTCACCTTTGAGCAGCACAAGGAGAATCTGTCCCGCATGTTTCGTCAGTACCAGCAACAGGAGTCTGCAGCTCCTCTCAGCAAAATCCGAACCATCTCTGGTGTTAGCCGAAGCTCTGAAACCACAGAATGTGTTAATGGGCATCCTGCAGACGAGGCGGCCCCTTCCACTGTCATTGAGCTTTCAGTGGACGAACAGTCCCAGAAGCCCTCTGGCTCACTATCTAGTTCCACCATCACCCCCAGCCCGCTGGAGACTGTTGATGAAAGGGGACAAACATCCATCACTGTGGCCAACATCCTGGCACGGCCTGAGGAAGAAGAGCAGAGGTTGTTTCAGGGACCTTCCAAAGATGGCTCCAAAGATGGCTCCAGTAATGGAAAAGAGACTGAGGACACAGTTAAACAAAAAACACACACAGAGGGACAGACGGACAAGCAGGAAGCTTCCACTGACAATGATAATCTTCAAGTGAATGCAAGCAATCCAGCTGAAACAGCTGACACAAAGCCAGAGCAAGTGGTTACTGACTCTGCCACAACATTTGCCAGTGATGACACACAAACACCAACAGATGATGAAAACTGTGAGCGTGAATGCAACAAAGATGAATCATCAACCTGTATGACAAAAGACTCTTTAAATGAAGCAGACACAGAAGCGGCTTCAGAGCAAGAAGGTAAGACTGACCAAACATCCCCTGAGACTGCAGCCTATCTGGAGAACAGCGTGCTGGGTGGAGCGTCCGGCTTCAACGAGGACCTGGTTGACGTGTCGTCTGTTAGTGACCAGATTCACCCTAGCGATGCTGACGATAGCCAAGAGGAGTCCTCTTACGCCTCTGCTGCCGGAGAGGAAGGGGAAGTATTAAAGAAGGAGGAGGATAAACATGAAGATGATGAAGGCAATAAAAATGATCAGGAGGGGCAGGAAGAAGAAAGAGATGAGAAGCAGGAGGTTAGCAGGCATGAAAAAACCAGAGAGAGTGAAACTGAGGAGAAACAGGTGTCTAATTTGGAGGGTCAGACTGCTCCAACGGAAACACCTGAACAGAATGTGACAGAAGTGCCCAAAGAAAAAGTTAAAGATGAACAGCCCCCCACAGTCGAAACTACTACTTCAGAGCAGCAGTCCTCAGACTCCACACTACCCTCTACAGCCCAGGAGGATGCAGCAGCATCAGCCGCCACCTCATCCAGCCAGCCGTCAGAGGCCAGTGGCACCAGTGGAGAGGAAACCCTGCCCACCACTGCCTCCAGCTCTGACACGCAAAAAAGTGCAGACTCAGCCAGTAAGACCAAAGAGATTAAAATCGCCAGACTGGATGTTTCCAATGTGGCTCTAGACACAGAGAGACTTGAGCTGAAGGAGACTTCTGCAACAGTACGCATCTGTTTTTATCCCCGATAATTTCTCTTCTGTTTGACCTTTTTAGATGAACTGTAAAAAACTGAACTGTATATTTTGCACCAAATTAAAAGGCGAAATTTATTGTTGTATGCTCCAAACCCTGTCACTGTTTTCTGATCCAGCTCCTTTTAAGGCTTATTGTGTGTTGCTTATACCTCTCTGTAGGAAACAAACCAAGGCCAGCCAGCAGCGGCAACAGAAGCAGGAGGAGGAGGAAGTTCGTCAGGCCAGCCAAAAGAAAGTGGCACCTCGGCCCCTCGTTCCACCATGTTCCGCATCCCAGAGTTCCGCTGGTCCTACATGCACCAACGCCTCCTCACTGACCTGCTCTTTTCCATCGAGACAGACGTGCAGATGTGGAGAAGGTGGGGCAGCTCTGCCTTGCTAAAAATAACTTTGTCAGTTGATTATTGGAAAAAAGATTTATTGAGATCCCATGGCTCTGAGGACTCAAGAAGTACATTAGATTACATTAAACAAAAAATTAAATCTCCGGTGCAGTAAAATTTGTTGTTTATTGACAGATTGGAGATTACATTCTCCCATGGAGATGGAAACTGGGACATTTAAACATGCTCTCATTTTCTTATTTTGAGCTTGTCTTCATGCTGCAGTTATTGAATGTTTTTATATGACTTCTTATTCTACCTTGCATTGAATTAACAAAACCAACTTTTTTTCTCCTGCTGTATGTCAGTCATTCCACAAAGACAATTCTGGACTTTGTGAACAGCAGTGAGAACGTGGTGTTTGTCCACAACAGTATACACCTCATCTCCCAGGTGGTAGACAACCTCATCATGGCATGCGGTGGCATTTTGCCTCTCCTCTCTGCTGCTACCTCGTCCACTGTGAGTCTCCTAAAGTGTGGGTGTGTTTGTGTGTGTGCATGTGCTTGTCTTTGGTCTGAGGCTGTTCATGCAGCTGATGGACCAAGCACAGGAAGTTATCCATCCTCAGTGACCTTTCTCTATTGCATTAGTTAGCTGCCTCCTAACATTGTTAGTTAGTGTTATTGTTTTGTTGTCTGACCTCACTGACTGTGGCTCTTTTGTATGAGTCTTTGCCAGTGACCTAACCAGCTTGTCAATGAAACAGCTTGATGTTCAATTTTAATTCACTTGCATTCAGTTTAGTGTGGTCTGTAACTAAATTAAAAATGAACGTCCAAGATTACAACTAAAGAAGTCTGGATTTGTTTGTTTGACATAAAGCAACCCAAAATAAAAATGAAATGTCAGAGCAGTGCATTGAAATAACATATTTAACATAAATAAAGTTAATGTTGTTTGTATTATTTTTTGCTCATTCATCTGCTACTTATTGTAGCTATTTCTATGTTTAAATATCTATTATTTCTGTTATTTTCATCTCTGCAAGCATGAACTGGAGAACATTGAGCCCTCCCAAGGCCTTGCAGTGGAGGCTTCAGTCACCTTCTTACAACGTCTTGTCAACCTTGTGGATGTTCTCATCTTTGCCAGCTCCCTCAACTTTACAGAGATAGAAGCAGAGAAAAACATGTCCCCAGGAGGCATCCTTCGACAATGCCTTCGCCTTGGTATCATATCCGTTCCTCCTTTTGTTTGTCCCCCCCTCTTTTTTTTTAATTTTTTTTTTTTATAAACTGTCTTTTCTTCAAAGTTTCAGTTTCCAGATGTTTGGCTGTCTACTCATCTGTGTCCAGTCACCAAACTTTCTCCTTTTATCTCCTCCCCTCTGTCTTCCTCTGTTCATTGATCCAACCCGTATCAGCCAGCAGCAACCGCTGGTATAAGCACCAGTCATAGCTCCCTGTAGCCTTTTTGACCCTCCACTCTGTATTCTCCTTTTCCTCTCCACCGTCTTCCTCCTCCTCTCCTGCTGCAGTTCTCATTCCCTCGCCTTTTTCACTCCGCTCATATCAGCACTTTCTTATCTTGTTATTATAACCCCTCTGCATGGCAACACTCTAAAATGGTTGCTATCATGATGTAGTGAGTTCTCCATAATGGCCTTGGCTGTACTGTACTGCAGTGTAGCCCGAGGCCTTTCTCTGCCTCCTGTTCCAGGCTATTAAAGTTTCCTCTGACAGCATCAAAAGCTGAGCCTAGCTCGAGCTGAATAAAAGATATTGAAATTCGTACATTATTAATTTTCTATGGTGAACCTTTTCAGCAAACACAGATCAATGCAGGATACACGTACTTGCTTGGAAATATTGCAATTCTTTCTGCGCTGATTTAAATAATTTCTTCATGTTTTGCTACATGTATGTAATGGTACATATGCAGGTATCCATATTTGCTTTTAAATAATCATTAAAGGGAAGGTGTCTTACAAACAGGCTGTCAAAATGTAAATAGGGCACTTATTCTCTTTGACATTTTCCTACTTCTGGTGGGTTTTTGCATGAAAACGATGCCATCCAACCACAGGTCTAGTTTTAGAAAGCAGCCGTTATGAAATGAATATTTGATGAGGTATGCGCGCCCCATTGCTGGCACCTAATCTGATTTTGGAAGACTGTAACAAGGTTTTAGCGTCTCCACCCCTCCATCCTCCCTCTTTTTATAAATGGTCGTATGAAAGAGTAGTCTTAATGGAAAAAGCAAGCGCATTTCCAGACAGAATAATTCCCTCCTTCGTAATCTAAATGGCTCAGAGTTAACATTTGTCAGTTGTCAAGTATAACAACAGTGGGGGGTTGGGAGGGGCTAAAACAGGAGAGCAGTATATTAGATTAGTAAATGGTAAGTGTGCCAGTTTTGAACCTGCCTAAAAAAAAAAAAAAGTACACTATTTTTTGCGGTGAAGGACATATCTTGCTGCCTACTCAGCATGTGCACCTCAGTAGTGTCATTTGTTATGGGAGCTGCACAGTAGATGTGATTCAAGAGCACACCCTTGCACTATGACCTTGGGAGGAGAGGTGGAGCAGGGAAGAGTGAATGATGCTGCCAGAGTTGGCGGAGGACTGACCTTGTTGTGGCCCTACTTTTTCTCCTTTGTTTTTGCCTCTCTCAGCTGCTCCTCGTGCGGCTTTCTCAGTTTATCAGCTTAATTTTTATATTCCCATTCTTGTTTTTCTTTATGCATTTGCTTTGTTTGTCATGCATCTCTTTGTCAGCATAATTTTGCCAAATAATATATCTGAAAGTGACTTTATTTATGTTCCATCATATCTATCTCTCCCCAGTCTGTGCAATGGCAGTGAGAAACTGCCTGGAGTGTCAGCAAGCCCAGTTTAAGCATGGCACAGACAGCTCAGTCCCCAACTACACAGCCATGCCCAGCACTGTGCTTGGAACAGCCAAGTCTGCTTCTGCACAGGCGAGTAATCCTCCACAACCCCTCAAAATGAGAGATAACATTGTAAATATCAATAATCTGCACTCACTTTTGTGCTAATGTTTTGTTTATAATGGAAAAGGGTCACACTCTCCCTCACTAGTAAACCAGGAGGACCCTTGTCCTCCTCGACCACAGCAGCCTAGTCTTATTGCATTAGCTTATGTCTTATTGTATTACCACACTGGTTGCTATTTGTTACACTACACTAGGTTTTTGTCATTGCCCCCTTGATTTGATACATTGACTTCCAGTAAAGTCATGTTATTCTTCCCTGAACTGGGTGTTAAAGCACATTTATAATGCAGTGGCTCTATAGAAAAGCCATTATGTTAAGGACATGATCCCAGGAGGAAAGGCTTCCCTAAGCTGTGAAACCTTAACCTACTCCATGAAGTGTACATGAATTACTAAACATCTCGACAGATACAAAAGTGCATGAGCTTTTTGGTCTTCACTTGTACATAATGACGTGAGGCAATTCTTTGATTTTCATCCACACATGCAGAGTCCTGTTGATGCAGTGACAGGTGGATTGTCTCCAGTCAGAGACCTGGACCGTCTGCTTCAGGACATGGACATTAACCGCCTTAGGGCTGTCGTCTTTAGAGATATTGTGAGACTCCCATCAACCACATTTTATGCACAACACCTATGTAATAAGCTATCATTGCTTTCAGATTGTTTAGTGTATGTTGTTTGTTCCAGGAGGACAGTAAGCAGGCTCAGTTTTTGGCTCTTGCAGTAGTGTACTTCATCTCAGTCCTCATGGTGTCCAAGTACCGCGACATCCTGGAGCCCCACAATGACAAGAAAAACCCCCAACGATCCCAGTCTGCCAGGAGCACAGGTATGCAAATAAAAGGTTTCATCCGAAATAATAATCTATGTAGAAAAATTGCACTGGAAGCTCTAATGCAATGATTTCCAGCATTCGTTTTGATTGTGACCCCTTTTTCACTCTTTTTGTTTATGTTTTTATGTGGTGCATTTTAATTGTATAATCAAATAATACAGCATGAAGTTGCACACAAATTGTGCGAGATTTTTGGGGAAAAAAATAGACTTAATTTTAGACAGAAAATAGACTGTTGATTTTCTTGCAACACTTAATATCCTACTTCCCAAATTGGGAACCATTGTTGTCAGAGTCTCATATGATTTTTCCTTTATTGCTCACATTTCTTCATTATTCTTTGTGCCTTCTTAGATAGTGGTGCCATATCAGCTGGGTTGGAAGTAGAGAATGGTGTCTCTCTCCGGCGGTATGACTCTGGCATCGGTGATGACCACACCTCAGCTGCAGCAAGCGAGGCAGACTTGTCATCTTCTAGTGTGACCCATGGTCCAGATGCCATTTCTGAGGCCTTGTCCACACTTTCATCTGAGGTCAGACCTGCTCTACCTGCTGATTCAAAGGGCAAAAATGTGAAAGACATTTTGCGCAGCCTTGTGAGTGCGCCACATGATGATATCATGGTGGATCCCAGTCTGCTGCCGCCAGCGTTTCTAGGAGCTGTGGGTGACGCGGCTATAGAATCATCCCTGCAGATCAGCTCTTTTGATAGGTAAGGGCTCGGGTTTAAGCATGGCTTGACATACACTGCTACACCATTTCTACTGTGCATAGTGGTGATTGCAGGAAAAAAATTTGGGATGGAAATTCTCTTGTTGTTGACATTGATGTAATTCTGACAGTTTAATCGGTTTCTTAAGACCAAAAACGGAATGCTGGAGTTATTCAAGGTTCACAATTTACAGTTTCATGCCATTTATCAAAACATTACTGCAGGGTTCCTTTCAAAGTCAGACCTCGAAGATGTCTTAGGTTGATATCCTCCGAGGAAGCTTTGTTGCATCTTGAAAAACATTCAGTAACAAAAAATATTTTCAGTTGGGCAATCTTAGTCTCAGACTCTTTCCCTCTGTTCCCATTGTTCTTCGTCATTGTCCTTTAGCTGTAGGTGCAAGTCTCTATCCCAAGCAAATGGCCTCACAAAGAACCTGTCTTTGTAAACGGGAGTCATGTCTGGGATGGAGACATGAAGCTGCCAGGAAACTTTCTTTTCACCCTTGTCACTGATATTTAATGACTTTCTTTTTCATTTCCCACTGCTCATCTCTCCCTGTCTAACATTCAAAATGGATCCCCCTTTTTTTTTTTGGCATAAAAGCTGTATAATTTGCATTATCCCTGAAGGTGCGGGGGGTTCAAAAGCAGAGCAGGGTACTGAAGGCACAGACGGGCCCAGGTGAGAGAGGATGGTCACTGGTCTGGTTTGCATTTGGAGCGTTGATTCTGAGACAAATGGCAGAAGGAGGGGGAGGGTGGAGAGAGATGGGAGAGAAAGAATTCTCCATGGGGGTGATGTCAAGTCAAGGTTCTCATGTATTGTAGACAACATTTCTGTTTCTCTCGTACACACACTCGTATCCATTCACACACACACACACACGCACAAACAGTCAGTCTGCCTGCCCCCAACTGTGGGAATTCTACGGCATCTCTGTGATCGCGTGTCTTTATCTGAGGAATGCTTTGTCAGGTCTCAGGGCACTCCTCATATCAGGGGGATTAGACTGGCTCCTGTCCGCTGAGCACACTCAGTAGGAAGAGAGGACGTCAGGA